>NW_027667220.1:0-477000 GCF_963924665.1 Micromys minutus
TGCCCCACAATTAGGTGAATTTCTGCAATTTTGCTTCAAAATACAGGGAATTTCTGCCTTTTTGCCCGAAAATAAGAAGATGCATACCTTTTTGCCATAAAAAAGGGAAATTTCTTCATTTTTCTCCAAAATCAGGGGAATTTCTGATATTTTGCCTCTAAATAATTGGAATTTCTGTCTTTTTACCCCAAAACAAAAGGAATTTCTGTCTTTTTTGCCCCAAAATAGGGAAAATTTCAGACTTATTACCCTGAAATAGGTGAAATTTCTGCAATTTTGCCCCTAAAAAAGGGAAATTTCTGCCTTTTTGACCCCAAATAAAGGAAATTTCAGCCTTTTTACATCATAATAAGGGTAATCTCTGCTTTTTGCCCTAAAATATGGGGAATTTCTGTATTTTTGCCCCAAAATAAAGAAAATTTCTGCAATTTTGTACCAAAATAAAAGCAATTTCTGCCTTTTTGCCCCAAAATAAGAGAAATTTCTGCGTTTTTTCCTGAAATAAGTGAAATTTCTGTAATTTTGCCACAAAATAAGGGAGATTTCTGCAATTTTGCCCCAAAATAAAGAAAATTTCTGGAATTTTGCCACAAAATAAGGAAAATTTCTGCCTTTTTGCCCCCAAATAAAGGGAATTTCAGCCTTTTTACCTCAAATTAACGGGAATTTCTGAATTTTTGCCCAAAAATATGGGAAATTTCTGCCTTTTTGCCCCAAAATAAGAAAAATTGCTGCAATTTTGTACCAAAATAAAAGAAATTTCTGTCTTTTTGCCCCAAAATAAGAAAATTTCTGCCTTTTTTCTGAAATAATTGAAATTTCTGCACTTTTGCCCCAAAATAAGTGAAAATTCTGATTTTTGCCCTCAAATAAGGAGAATTTCTGTATTTTTGCCCCAACATATAGGGAATTTCAGCCTTTTTGCCCCACAATTAAAGGAATTTCTGCAATTTTGCTCCAAAATACAGGGAATTTCTGCCTTTGTGGCCCACAATTAGGGGAATTTCAGCAATTTTGCTCCAAAATACTAGGAATTTCTGCCTTTTTGCTTGAAAATAAGAAGAATGCATACCTTTTTGCCATAAAAAAAGGAAATTTCTTCATTTTTGCTCCAAAATAAGGGGAATTTCTGCTTTTTTGCCTCTAAATAAGTGGAATTTCTGTCTTTTTCCCCCAAAACAAAGGGAATTTCTGTCTTTTTGCCCGAAAATAAGGAAAAATTCTGACTTATTACCCTGAAATAAGTGAAATTTCTGCAATTTTGCCACAAAATAAGGGAAATTTCTGGCTTTTTGCCCCCAAATAAGGGGAATTTCAGCCTTTTTACCTCAAAATAAAAGGAATTTCTGCATTTTTGCCCCAAAATATGGGAAATGTCTATCTTTTTGCCCCAAAATAAGAAAAATTTCTGCAATTTTGTACCAAAATAAAAGAAATATCTGCCTTTTTGCCCCAAAATTAGAAAATTTCTGCTTTTTTTTCGGAAATAAGTGAAATTTCTGCAATTTTGCCCCAAAATAATTGAAATTTCTGAGTTTTGCCCCAAAATAAGGGAAATCTCTGCCTTTTTGCCCCCAAATAATGGGAATTTCAGCATTTTTACCTTAAAATAAGGGGAATTTCTGCATTTTTGCCCCAAAATATGGGAAATTTCTGCCTTTTTCCAAAATAAGAAAAATTTCTGCAATTTTGTACCAAAATAAAAGAAATTTCTGCCTTTTTGCCCCAAAATAAGAAAATTTCTACTTTTTTTCTTGAAATAAGTGAAATTTCTGCAATTTTGCCCCAAATAAGTGAAATTTCTTAGTTTTGCCCCAAAATAAGGAGAATTTCTGTCTTTTTGCCCTAACATATTGGGAATTTCTGCCTTTTTGCCCCACAATTAGGTGAATTTCTGCAATTTTTCTTCAAAATACAGGGAATTTCTGCCTTTTTGCCCGAAAATAAGAAGATGCATACTTTTTTGCCATAAAAAAGGGAAATTTCTTCATTTTTTTCCAAAATCAGGGGAATTTCTGATTTTTTGCCTCTAAATAATTGGAATTTCTGTCTTTTTACCCCAAAACAAAAGGAATTTCTGTCTTTTTTGCCCCAAAATAGGGAAAATTTCAGACTTATTACCCTGAAATAGGTGAAATTTCTGCAATTTTGCCCCTAAAGAAGGGAAATTTCTGCCTTTTTGCCCCCAAATAAAGGGAATTTCAGCCTTTTTACCTCATAATAAGGGTAATCTCTGCTTTTTGCCCTAAAATATGGGGAATTTCTGTATTTTTGCCCCAAAATAAAGAAAATTTCTGCAATTTTGTACCAAAATAAAAGCAATTTCTGCCTTTTTGCCCCAAAATAAGAGAAATTTCTGCGTTTTTTCCTGAAATAAGTGAAATTTCTGTAATTTTGCCACAAAATAAGGGAGATTTCTGCAATTTTGCCCCAAAATAAAAAAAATTTCTGGAATTTTGCCACAAAAGAAAGAAAATTTCTGCCTTTTTGCCCCCAAATAAAGGGAATTTCAGCCTTTTTACCTCAAAATAAGGGGAATTTCTGCATTTTTGCCCCAAAATATGGGAAATTTCTCCCTTTTTGCCCCAAAATTAGAAAAATATCTGCAATTTTGTACCAAAATAAAAGAAATTTCTATCTTTTTGCCCCAAAATAAAAAAATTTCTCCTTTTTTTCTGAAATAAGTGAAATTTCTGCAATTTTGCCCCAAAATTAGTGAAAATTCTGAGTTTTGCCCCCAAATAAAGAGAATTTCTGTATTTTTGCCCCAATATATCGGGAATTTCTGCCTTTTTGCCCCACAATTAGGGGAATTTCTGCAATTTTGCTCAAAAATACGGGAAATTTCTGCCTTTTTGCCCGAAAATAAGAAGAATGCATACCTTGTTGCCATAAAAAAGGAAAATCTCTTCATTTTTGCTCCAAAATAAGGGGAATTTCTGCTTTTTTGCCTCTAAATAAGTGGAATTTCTGTCTTTTTCCCACAAAACAAAGGGAATTTCTGTCATTTTTGCCTCAAAATAAGAAAAATTTCTGACTTATTACCCTGAAATAAGTGAAATTTCTGTAATTTTGCCCCAAAATGAGGGAAATTTCTGCCTTTTTGCCCACAAAGAAGGAAAATATTAGCCTTTTTACCTCAAAATAAGGAAAATTTCTGACTTATTACCCTGAAATAAGTGAAATTTCTGCAATTTTGCCCCAAAATAAGGGAAATTTCTGCCTTTTTGCCACAAAATAAGGGGAATTTCTTTCTTTTTGCCACAAAATAAGGGAAATTTTAGCCTTTTTACCTCATAATAAGGGTAATCTCTGCTTTTTGCCCTAAAATATGGGGAATTTCTGTATTTTTGCCACGAAATAAAGAAAATTTCTGCAATTTTGTACCAAAATAAAAGCAATTTTTGCCTTTTTGCTCCAAAATAAGAGGAATTTCTGCGTTTTTTTTCCCTGAAATAAGTGAAATTTTTGTAATTTTGCCACAAAATAAGGGAGATTTCTGCAATTTTGCCCCAAAATAAAGAAAATTTCTGGAATTTTGCCCCAAAATAAGGAAAATTTCTGCCATTTTGCCCCCAAATAAAGGAAATTTCAGCCTTTTAACCTCAAAATAAGGAAAATTTCTGCATTTTTGCCCCAAAATATAAGAAATTTCTCCCTTTTTGCCCCAAAATAAGAAAAATATCTGCAATTTTGTACCAAAATAAAAGAAATTTGTGCCTTTTTGCCCCAAAATAAAAAAGTTTCTGCTTTTTTTTCTGAAATAATTGAAATTTCTGCAATTTTGCCCCAAAATAAGTGAAATTTCTGCAATTTTGCCCCAAAATAAGTGGAATTTCTGAGTTTTGCACCAAAATAAGAAGAATTTCTGTCTTTTTGCCCCAACATATAGGGAATTTCTGCCTTTTTGCCCCACAATTAGGGGATTTTCTGTACTTTTGCTACAAAATACGGGGAATTTCTGCCTTTTTTCCCCAAAATAAGAAGAATGCATACCTTTTTACCATAAAAAAAGGAAATTTCTTCATTTTTGCTCCAAAATAAGGGGAATTTCTGCTTTTTTGCCTCTAAATAAGTGGAATTTCTGTCTTTTTCCCCCAAAACAAAGGGAATTTCTGTCTTTTTTGCCCCAAAATAAGGAAAATTTCTGACTTATTACCCTGAAATAAGTGAAATTTCTGCAATTTTGCCCCAAAATGTGTAAAATTTCTGCCTTTTTGCCCCCAAATAAGGGGAATTTCAGCCTTTTTCCCTCAAAATAAGGGGAATTTCTGCATTTTTGCCCCAAAATATGGAAAATTTCTGCCTTTTTGCCCCAAAATAAGAACAGTTTCTGCAATTTTGTAACAAAATAAAAGAAATTTCTGCCTTTTTGCCCCAAAATAAGAAAATTTCTGCTTTTTTTCTGAAATAATTGAAATTTCTGCAATTTTGCCCCAAAATAAGTGAAAATTCTGAGTTTTGCCCCCAAATAAGGAGAATTTCTGTATTTTTGCCCCAAAAATTAGGGGAATTTCTGCAATTTTGCTCCAAAATACAGGGAATTTCTGCCTTTTTGCCCAAAAATAAAGGGAATGTATATCTTTTGCCATAAAAAAGGGAAATTTCTTTATTTTTGCTCCAAAATAAGGGAAATTTCTGCTTCTTTGCCTCTAAATAAGTGGAATTTCTGTCATTTTCCCCCAAAACAAACGGAATTTCTGTCTTTTTTGCCCCAAAATACAGAAAATTTCTGACTTATTACCCTGAAATAAGTGAAATTTCTGCAATTTTGCCCCAAAATAAGGGAAATTTCTGCCTTTTTGCCCACAAATAAGGGGAATTTCAGCCTTTTTACCTCAAAATAAGGGGAATTTCTGCATTTTTGCCCCAAAATATAGGAAATTTCTGCTTTTTTGCCCCAAAATAAGAAAATTTCTGCTTTTTTTTCTGAAATAAGTGAAATTTCTGCAATTTTGCCCCAAAATAAGTGAAATTTCTGAGTTTTGCCCCCAAATAAGGAGAATTTCTGTCTTTTTGCCCCACAATTAGGGGAATTTCTGCAATTTTGCTCCAAATAACAGGGAATTTCTGCCTTTTTGCACGAAAATAAGAAGAATGCATAACTTTTTGCCATAAAAAAGGGAAATTTCTTCATTTTTGCTCCATAATAAGGGGAATTTCTGTATTTTTGCCTCTAAATAAGTGGAATTTGTGTCCTTTTCCCCCAAAACAAAGGGAATTTCTGCCTTTTTTGCCCCAAAATAAGGAAAATTTCTTACTTATTATCCTGAAATAAGTGAAATTTCTGCAATTTTGCCCCTAAAGAAGGGAAATTTCTGCCTTTTTGCCCCCGAATAAAGGGAATTTCAGCCTTTTTACCTCATAATAAGGGTAATCTCTGCTTTTTGCCCTAAAATATGGGGAATTTCTGTATTTTTGCCCGAAAATAAAGAAAATTTCTGCAATTTTGTACCAAAATAAAAGCAATTTCTGCCTTGTTGCCCCAAAATAAGAGAAATTTCTGCGTTTTTTCCTTGAAATAAGTGAAATTTCTGTAATTTTGCCACAAAATAAGGGAGATTTCATCAATTTTGCCCCAAAATAAAGAAAATATCTGGAATTTTGCCCCAAAATAAGGAAAATTTCTGCCTTTTTGCCCCCAAATAAAGGGAATTTCAGCCTTTTTACCTCAAAATAAGGGGAATTTCTGCATTTTGGCCCCAAAATATGGGAAATTTCTGCCTTTTTGCCCCAAAATAAGAAAATTTTCTGCAATTTTGTACCAAAATAAAAAGAAATTTCTGCCTTTTTGCCACAAAATAAAGAAAATTTCTGTTATTTTTTCCCTGAAATAAGTGAAATTTCTGCAATTTTGCCCCAAAATAAGTGAAATTTCTGCAATTTTGATCCAAAATAAGGGAAATTTCTGGAATTTTGCCCCAAAATAAGTGGAATTTCTGAGTTTTGTCCCAAAATAAAGAGAATTTCTGTCTTTTTGCCCCAACATATAGGGAATATCTGCCTTTTTGCCCCACCATTAGGGGAATTTCTGCAATTTTGCTCCAAAATACAGGGAATATCTGCCTTTTTGCCCGAAAATAAGAAGAATGCATACCTTTTTTTCCATAAAAAAGTGAAATTTCTTCATTTTTGCACCAAATAAGGGAAATTTCTGCTTTTTTACCTCTAAATAAGTGGAATTTCTGTCTCTTTCCCCCAAAACAAAGGGAATTTTTTTTTGCCCCAAAATAAGGAAAATTTCTGACTTATTACCCTGAAATAAGTGAAATTTCTGCAATTTTGCCACAAAATAAGGGATATTTCTGCCTTTTTGCAACAAAATAAGGGGAATTTCTGTCTTTTTGCCCCAAAATAAGGGGAATTTCAGCCTTTTTACCTCATAATAAGGGGAATCTCTGCTTTTTTGCCCTAAAATATGAGGAATTTCTGTATTTTTGCCCCAAAATAAAGAATATTTCTGCAATTTTGTACCAAAATAAAAGTAATTTCTGCTTTTTGCCCCAAAATAAGAGAAATTTCTGCGTTTTTTCCCTGAAATAAGTGAAATTTCTGTAATTTTGCCTCAAAATAAGGGAGATTTCTGCAATTTTGCCCCAAAATAAAGAAAATTTCTGGAATTTTGCCCCAAAATAAGGGGAATTTCTGAATTTTTGTTCTGAAATAAGGAGAATTTCTGTCTTTTTGCCCGAAAATAATGTGAATTTCTGCATTTTCCCTCAAAATTAGGGGAATATGTGCAATTTTGCTTCAAAATACGGGGAATTTCTGCCGTATTGAACCAAAATAAAGGGAATTTCTGCATTTTTGCACCAATATAAGAGGAATTTCTGAAATTTTGCTCCAAAATACGGGGAATTTCTGTCTTATTGCAAGAAATAAAGTGGAATTTCTGCCTTTTTGCCCGGAAATATTTGAAATTTCCAAAATTTTACCTCAAAATAAGAGGAATTTCTGTTTTTGGCCCCAAAATTAAGAGAATTTCTGCTTTTTGCCCCAAAATAAGGCAAATTTCTGACTTTTTGCCCTGAAATAAGTGAAATTTCTGCAATTTTGCCCCAAAATAAGGGGAATTTCTGCCTTTTTGCCAAAATAAGGGGAATTTAAGCATTTTACCTCCAAATAAGGGGAATTTCTGCCTTTTTGCCACAAAATATGGGGAATTTCTGCCTTATTGCCCCCAAATAAGGAAAATTTTTGCTTTTCTGCCCCAATTAACGGGAATTTCTGCCTTTTTGCCACAAAGTAAAGGGAATTTCTGCCTTTTTGCCCCAAAATAAAGAGAATTTCAGCCTTTTTACCTTAAAATAAGGGGAATTTCTGCCTTTTGCCCCAAAATAAGGAGAATTTCTGCAATTTTGCCCTAAAATAAAGGGAATTTCTGCCTTTTGCCCCAAAATAAGGGGAATTTCTGCCTTTTTGCCCCAAAATAAAGAAAATTACTGCATGTTTTACCCCAAAATTAGGTGAATTTCTACTATTTTGCTCCAAAATACGGGGATTTTCTACCTTTTTCGCCAAAAATAAAGGGAATTTCTGCCATTTTGCCGCGAAATAAGTGAAATTTCTGCAGTTTTCCCCCAATTAAGGGGAAGTTCTGCGTTTTTGCCCCAAAATTAGGGGAATTTCTGCAATTTTGCTCTAAAATACGTGGAATGTCTGCCTTTTTGCCCGAAAATAAAGGGAATGTATATCTTTTTGCCATAAAAAAGGGAAATTTCTTCATTTTTACTCCAAAATAAGGGGATTTTCCGCCTTTTTGACTCAAAATATGTGCAATTTCTGAATTTTCCACAAAAAAAAAGAAATTTCTGTCTTTTTGCCCCAAAATAAGGGGAATTTCTGACTCTTTGCCCTGAAATAAGTTAAATTTCTAAAATTTTTCCACAAAATAAATGTCTGCTTTTTGCCCCAAAATAAGGGGAATTTCTGCCTTTTTGCTTCAAAATAAGTGGAATTTCAGCATTTTTACCTGAAAATAAGGGAAATTTCTGCATTTTGCCCCAAAATATGGGAAATTTGTTCCTTTTTGCCCAAAATAAGAAAAATTTCTGCAATTTTGTACCAAAATAAAAGAAATTTCTGCCTTTTTGCACCAAAATTAGAAAATTTCTGCTTATTTTCCCTGAAATATGTGAAATTTCTGCAATTTTGCCCCAAAATAAGTGAAATTTCTGCAATTTTGCCCCAAAATAAGGGAAATTTCTGCCTTTTTGCCCCCAAATAAAGGGAATTTCAGCCTTTTTACCTCAAAATGAGGGGAATTTCTGCATTTTTGCACCAAAATATGGGAAATTTCTGCCTTTTTGCCACAAAATAAGAAAAATTTCTGCAATTTTGTACCAAAACAAAAGAAATTTCTGCCTTTTTGCCCCCCAAAAAAAATTTCTGCTTTTTTTCTGAAATAAGTGAAATTTCTGCAATTTTGCCCCAAAATAAGTGAAATTTCTGGGTTTTGCCCCAAAATAAGGAGAATTTCTGTTTTTTTGCCCCAACATATAGGGAATTTCTGCATTTTTGCCCCACAATTAGGGGATTTTCTTCAATTTTGCTCCAAAATGCGGGGAATTTCTGCATTTTTGCCCGAAAATAAGAAGAATGCATAGCTTTTTGCCATAAAAATGGAAATTTCTTCATTTTTGCTCCAAAATAAGGAAAATTTCTGCTTTTTTACCTCTAAATAAGTGGAATTTCTGTCTTTTTCCCCCAAAACAAAGGGAATTTCTGTCTTTTTTGCCCCAAAATAAGGAAAATTTCTGACTTATTACCCTGAAATATGTGAAATTTCTGCAATTTTGCCCCTAAATGAGGAAAATTTCTGCCTTTTTGCCAAAAAATAAGGGGAATTTCTGTCTTTTTGCCCCAAAATAAGGGGAATTTCAGCCTTTTTACCTCATAATAAGGGGAATCTCTGCCTTTTTGCCCTAAAATATGAGGGATTTCTGTATTTTTGCCCCAAAAAAAAAGAATATTTCTGCAATTTTTTCCAAAATAAAAGTAATTTCTGCTTTTTGCCCCAAAATAAGGGAGATTTCTGCAATTTTGCCCCAAAATAAAGAAAATTTCTGAAATTTTGCCCCAAAATAAGGGGAATTTCTGACTTTTTGACCTGAAATAAGGAGAATTTCTGTCTTTTTGCCCAAAAATAATGTGAATTTCTGCATTTTTCCTCAAAATTAGGGGAATATGTGCAATTTTGCTTTAAAATACGGGGAATTTCTGCCGTATTGAACCAAAATAAAGGGAATTTCTGCATTTTTGCACCAATATAAGGGGAATTTCTGAAATTTTGCTCCAAAATACGGGGAATTTCTGTCTTATTGCAACAAATAAAGTGGAATTTCTGCCTTTTTGCCCTGAAATATTTGAAATTTCCAAAATTTTACCTCAAAATTAGAGGAATTTCTGTTTTTGGCCCCAAAATTAGGAGAATTTCTGCTTTTTGCCCCAAAATAAGGCAAATTTCTCACTTTCTGCCCTGAAATAAGTGAAATTTCTGCAATTTTGCCCCAAAATAAGGGGAATTTCTGCCTTTTTGCCAAAATAAGGGGAATTTCAGCATTTTACCTTCAAATAAGGGGAATTAGTGCCTTTTTGTCACAAAATATGGGGAATTTCTGCCTTATTGCCCCCAAATAAAGAAAATTTTTGCTTTTCTGCCCCAATTAACGGGAATTTCTGCCTTTTTGCCACAAAGTAAAGGGAATTTCTGCCTTTTTGCCCCAAAATAACGGGAATTTCAGCCTATTTACCTCAAAATAAGGAGAATTTCTGCCTTTTCCCCAAAATATGGGGAATTGCTGACTTTTTGTTCCAAAATAAGGAAAATTTCTTCAATTTTGTACCAAAATAAAAGAAATTTATGCCTTTTGCCCCAAAATAAATGTAATTTCTGACTTTTTGCCCTGAAATAAATAAAATTTCTGCAATTTGGCCTGAAAATAAGGGTAATTTGTGACTTTTTGCTCCAAAATGAATTTCTGCCTTTTTGCCCCAAAATATGGGGAATTTCAGCATTTTACCTCAAAATAAGAGGAATTTCAGCCTTTTTGCACCAAAATATGGAAAATTTCTGCCTTTTTGCCACAAAATAAGAAAAATTTCTGCAATTCTGTACCAAAATAAAAGAAATTTCTAAAATTTTGCCTCAAAATAAGGGAAATTTCTGATTTTTGCCCCGAAATAAGGAGAATTTCTGTATTTTTGCCCCAAAATAAAGGGAATTTCTGCCTTTTTTCCCCCAAATCAGGGGAGTTTCTGAAATTTTGCTTCAAAATACAGGGAATTTCTTCTTCTTTTCCCGAAAATAAGGGGAACATCTGCCGATTTGCCCAAAATAAAGAGAATTTCTGCATTTTTGCCCCAATACTAGGAGAATTTCTGCAATTTTGCTCCAAAATACGGAGAATTTCTGCCTTTTTGCCGCGAAATAAGTGAAATTTCTGCAGTTTTACTTCAAAATAAGGAGAAGTTCTGCGTTTTTGCCCAAAAATTAGGGGAATTTTTGCAATTTTGCTCCAAAATACGTGGAATTTCTGCCTTTTAGCCAGAAAATAAAGGAAATGTATATCTTTTTGCCATAAAAAGGGAAATTTCTTCATTTTTACCCCAAAATAAGGGGATTTTCTGCCTTTTTGACTCAAAATAAGTGCAATTTCTGACTTTTCCCCAAAAATAAACAAAATTTCTGTATTTTTGCCCCAAAATAAGGAGAATTTCTGACTTTTTGCCCTGAAATAAGTTAAATTTCTAAAATTTTTCCTCAAAATAAGGGAAATGTCTGCTTTTTGACCCAAAATAAGGGGAATTTCTGCCTTTTTACTTCAAAATAAGAGGAATTTCAGCATTTTTACCTGAAAATAAGGAGAATTTCTGCCTTTTTGCCCAAAATAAGACAAATTTCTGCAATTTTGCCCCAAAATAAGTGAAATTTCTGCAATTTTGCCCCAAAAGAAGGGAAATTTCTGCCTTTTTGCCCTCAAATAAAGGGAATTTCAGCCTTTTTACCTCAAAATATGGAGAATTTCTGCATTTTTGCCCCAAAATAAGAAAAATTTCTGCAATTTTGTACCAAAACAAAAGAAATTTCTGCCTTTTTGCCAAAAATAAGAAAATTTCTGCTTTTTTTCCTGAAATAAGTTAAATTTCTGCAATTTTGCCCCAAAATAAGTGAAATTTCTGAGTTTTGCCCCAAAATAAGGAGAATTTCTGTCTTTTTGCCCCAACATATGGGGAATTTCTGCCCTTTTGCCCCACAATTTGGAAATTTTCTGTAATTTTGCTACAAAATACGGGGAATTTCTGCCTTTTTTCCCGAAAATAAGAAGAATGCATACCTTTTTGCAATAAAAAGGGAAATTTCTTCATTTTTGCTCCAAAATAAGGGAAATTTCTGCTTTTATCCCTCTAAATAAGTGGAATTTCTGTCTTTTTCCCCCAAAACAAAGGGAATTTCTGTCTTTTTTGCTCCAAAATAAGGAAAATTTCTGACTTATTACCCTGAAATAAGTGAAATTTCTGCAATTTTGCCCCAATGAGGAAAATTTCTGCCTTTTTGCCACAAAATAAGGGGAATTTCTGTCTTTTTGCCCCAAAATAAGGGGAATTTCAGCCTTTTTACCTCATAATAAGGGGAATCTCTGCCTTTTTGCCCTAAAATATGGGGAATTTCTGTATTTTTGCCCCAAAATAAAGAATATTTCTGCAATTTTGTTCCAAAATAAAAGTAATTTCTGCTTTTTGCCCCAAAATAAGAGAAATTTCTGCGTTTTTCCCTGAAATAAGTAAAATTTCTGTAATTTTGCCCCAAAATAAGGGAGATTTCTGCAATTTTGCCCCAAAATAAAGAAAATTTCTGGAATTTTGCCCCAAAATAAGGGGAATTTCTGACTTTTTGCCCTGAAATAAGGAGAATTTCTGTCTTTTTGCCCAAAAATAATGTGAATTTCTGCATTTTCCCTCAAAATTGGGGGAATATGTGCAATTTTGCTTTAAAATACGGGGAATTTGTGCCGTATTGAACCAAAATAAAGGGAATTTCTGCATTTTTGCACCAATATAAGGGGAATTTCTGAAATTTTGCTCCAAAATACGGGGAATTTCTGTCTTATTGCAACAAATAAAGTGGAATTTCTGCCTTTTTGCCCTGAAATATTTGAAATTTCCAAAATTTTACCTCAAAATTAGAGGAATTTCTGTTTTTGGCCCCAAAATTAGGAGAATTTCTGCTTTTTGCCCCAAAATAAGGCAAATTTCTGACTTTTTGCCCTGAAATAAGTGAAATTTCTGCAATTTTGCACCAAAATAAGGGAATTTCTGCCTTTTTGCTAAAATAAGAAGAATTTCAGCATTTTACCTCCAAATAAGGGGAATTTCTGCCTTTTTGCCACAAAATCTGTGGAATTTCTGCCTTATTGCCCCCAAATAAGGAAAATTTTTGTTTTTCTGCCCCAATTAACGGGAATTTCTGCCTTTTTGCCACAAAGTAAAGGGAATTTCTGCCTTTTTGCCCCAAAATAATGGGAATTCCAGCCTTTTTACCTCAAAATAAGGAGAATTTCTGCCTTTTCCCCAAAATATGGGGAATTTCTGACTTTTTGTTTCAAAATAATGAAAATTTCTTCAATTTTGTACCAAAATAAAAGAAATTTATGCCTTTTGCCCCCAAATAAAAGTAATTTCTGACTTTTTGCCCTGAAATAAATAAAATTTCTTCAATTTGGCCCGAAAATAAGGGTAATTTGTGACTTTTTGCTCCAAAATGAGGGGAATTTCTGCCTTTTTGCCCCAAAATATGGGGAATTTCAGCATTTTACCTCAAAATAAGAGGAATTTCAGCCTTTTTGCACCAAAATATGGAAAATTTCTGCCTTTTTGCCACAAAATAAAAATTTCTGCAATTCTGTACCAAAATAAAAGAAATTTCTAAAATTTTGCCCCAAAATAAGGGAAATTTCTGATTTTTGCCCCGAAATAAGGAGAATTTCTGTATTTTTGCCCCAAAATATAGGAAATTTCTGCCTTTTTTCCCCCAAATTAGGGGAGTTTCTGCAATTTTGCTTCAAAATACAGGGAATTTCTGCCTCTTTTCCCGAAAATAAGGGGAACATCTGCCGATTTGCCCAAAATAAAGGGAATTTCTGCATTTTTGCCCCAATATTAGGAGAATTTCTGCAATTTTGCTCCAAAATACGGGGAATTTCTGCCTTTTTGCCGCGAAATAAGTGAAATTTCTGCAGTTTTACTTCAAAATAAGGGGAAGTTCTGCGTTTTTGCCCAAAAATTAGGGGAATTTCTGCAATTTTGCTCCAAAATACGTGGAATTTCTGCCTTTTAGCCAGAAAATAAAGGAAATGTATATCTTTTTGCCATACAAAGGGAAATTTCTTCATTTTTACCCCAAAATAAGGGGATTTTCCGCCTTTTTGTCTCAAAATAAGTGCAATTTCTGACTTTTCCCAAAAAATAAACAAAATTTCTGTCTTTTTGCCCCAAAATAAAGGAAATTTTTGAATTTTTGCCCTGAAATAAGTTAAATTTCTAAAATTTTTTCTCAAAATAAGGGAAATGTCTTCTTTTTGACCCAAAATAAGGGGAATTTCTGCCTTTTTACTTCAAAATAAGAGGAATTACAGCATTTTTACCTGAAAATAAGGAGAATTTCTGCATTTTTGCACCAAAATATGGGAAATTTCTGCCTTTTTGCCAAAAATAAGACAAATTTCTTCAATTTTGCCCCAAAATAAGTGAAATTTCTGCAATTTTGCCCCAAAATAAGGGAAATTTCTGCCTTTTTGCCCTCAAATAAAGAAAATTTCATCCTTTTTACCTCAAAATATGGGGAATTTCTGCATTTTTGCCCCAAAATATGGAAAATTTCTGCCTTTTTGCCCCAAAATAAGAAAAATTTCTGCAATTTTGTACCAAAACAAAAGAAATTTCTGCCTTTTTGCCAAAAATAAGAAGATTTCTGCTTTTTTTTCTGAAATAAGTGAAATTTCTGCAATTTTGCCCCAAAATAAGTTAAATTTCTGAGTTTTGCCCCAAAATAAGGAGAATTTCTGTCTTTTTGCCCCAACATATAGGGAATTTCTGCCTTTTTGCCCCACAATTAGGGGATTTTCTGTAATTTTGCTACAAAATACGGGGAATTTCTGCCTTTTTTCCCCGAAAATAAGAAGAATGCATACCTTTTTGCCATAAAAAAGGGAAATTTCTTCATTTTTGCTCCAAAATAAGGGGAATTTCTGCTTTTTTGCCTCTAAATAAGTGGAATTTCTGTCTTTTTTCTCCAAAACAAAGAAAATTTCTGTCTTTTTTGCCCCAAAATAAGGAAAATTTCTGACTTATTACCCTGAAATAAGTGAAATTTCTGCAATTTTGCCCCAAAATAAGGAAAATTTCTGCCTTTTTGCCCCCAAATGATGGGAATTTCAGCCTTTTTACCTCAAAATAAGGGGAATTTCTGCATTTTTGCACCAAAATATAGGAAATTTCTGCCTTTTTGCCCAAAATAAAAAATTCTGCAATTTTGTACCAAAATAAAAGAAATTTCTGCCTTTTTGCCCGAAAATAAAAAAATTTCTTCTTTTTTTCCCTGAAATAAGTGTAATTTCTGCAATTTTTCCCCAAAATAAGTGAAATTTCTGCAATTTTGCCCCAAAATAAGCAAAATTTCTGGAATTTTGCCCAAAATAACTGGAATTTCTGAGTTTTGCCCCAAAATAAAGAGAATTTCTGTCTTTTTTCCCCAACATATAGGGAACATCTGCCTTTTTGCCAAACAATTAGGGGAATTTCTGCAATTTTGCTCCAAAATACAGGGAATTTCTGCCTTTTTGCCCGAAAATAAGAAGAATGCATACCTTTTTGCCATAAAAAAGGGAAATTTCTTCATTTTTGCTCTAAAATAAGGGGAATTTCTGCTTTTTTTGCCTCTAAATAAGTGGAATTTCTGTCTCTTTCCCCCAATACAAAGGGAATTTCTGTCTTTTTTGCCCCAAAATAAGAAAAATTTCTGACTTATTACCCTGAAATAATTGAAATTTCTGCAATTTTGCCCCAAAATAAGGGAAATTTCAGCCTTTTTCCCTCATAAGAATGGGAATCTCTTCCTTTTTGCCCTAAAATATGGGGAATTTCTGTATTTTTGCCCCAAAGTAAAGAAAATTTCTGCAATTTTGTACCAGAATAAAAGCAATTTCTGACTTTTTGCTCAAAAATAAAAGAATTTTCTGTGTTTTTTCCCTGAAATAAGTGAAATTTCTGCAATTTTGCCCCAAAATAATTGAAATTTCTGAGTTTTGCCCCAAAATAAGGAGAATTTCTGTCTTTTTGCCCCAACATATAGGGAATTTCTGCCTTTTTGCCCCACAATTAGGGGATTTTCTGTAATTTTGCTACAAAATACGGGGAATTTCTGCCTTTTTTCCCGAAAATAAGAAGAATGCATACCTTTTTGCCATAAAAAAAGGAAATTTCTTCATTTTTGCTCCAAAATAAGGGGAATTTCTGCTTTTTTGCCTCTAAATAAGTGGAATTTCTGTCTTTTTCCCCCAAAACAAAGGGAATTGCTGTCTTTTTTGCCCCAAAACAAGGAAAATTTCTGACTTATTACCCTGAAATAAGTGAAATTTCTGCAATTTTGCCCCAAAATAAGGAAAATTTCTGCCTTTTTGCCCCCAAATAAGGGGAATTTCTGCTTTTTTACCTCAAAATAAGGAGAATTTCTGCATTTTTGCACCAAAATATGGGAAATTTGTGCCTTTTTGCCCAAAATAAGAAAAATTTCTGCAATTTTGTACCAAAATAAAAGAAATTTCTGCCTTTTTGCCCCAAAATAAGAAAATTTCTCCCTTTTTTCCCTGAAATAAGTGAAATTTCTGCAATTTTGCCCCAAAATAAGTGAAATATCTGCAATTTTGTTCCAAAATAAGGGAATTTTCTGGAATTTTGCCCCAAAATATGTGGAATTTCTGAGTTTTTTCCCAAAATAAAGAGAATTTCTGTCTTTTTGCCCCAACATATAGGGAATATCTGCATTTTTGCCCCACAATTAAGGAAATTTCTGCTTTTTGCCTCTAAATAAGTGGAATTTCTGTCTCTTTCTTCCAAAACAAAGGGAATTTCTTTTTTATTTTTGCTCCAAAATAAAGAAAATTTCTGACTTATTACCCTGAAATAAGTGAAATTTCTGCAATTTTGCCCCAAATAAGGGAAATTTCTGCCTTTTTGCCACAAAATAAGGGGAATTTCTGTCTTTTTGCCCCAAAATAATGGAAATTTCAGCCTTTTTACCTCGTAATAAGGGGAATCGCTGCCTTTTTGCACTAAAATATGAGGAATTTCTGCATTTTTGCCCCAAAATAAAGAAAATTTCTGCAATTTTGTACCAAAATAAAAGCAATTTCTGCTCTTTTGCCCCAAAATAAGAGAAATTTCTGCGTTTTTTCCCTGAAATATGTGAAATTTCTGTAATTTTGCCACAAAATAAGGGAGATTTCTGCAATTTTGCCCCAAAATAAAAAAAAAATTTTGGAATTTTGCCCCAAATTAAGGGGAATTTCTGACTTTTTGCCCTGAAATAAGGAGAATTTCTCTCTTCTTGCCCCAAAATAATGTGAATTTCTTCATTTTCCCTCAAAATTAGGGGAATATGTGCAATTTTGCTGCAAAATACAGGGAATGTCTGCCTTATTGAACCAAAATAAAGGGAATTTCTGCATTTTTGCACTAATATAAGGGGAATTTCTAAAATTTTGCTCCAAAATACAGAGAATTTCTGTCTTATTGCAATAAATAAAGTGGAATTTCTGCCTTTTTGCCCTGAAATATTTGAAATTTCCACAATTTTACCCCAAAATAAGAGGAATTTCTGTTTTTGGCCCCAAAATTAGGAGAATTTCTGCTTTTTGCCCCCAAATAAGGGGAATTTCAGCCTTTTTACCTCAAAATAAGGGGAATTTCTGCCTTTTCCCCAAAATATGGAAAATTTCTGACTTTTTGTTCCAAAATAAGGAAAATTTCTTCAATTTTGTACCAAAATTGAAGAAATTTATGCTTTTTGCCCCAAAATAAATGTAATTTCTGACTTTTTGCCCTGAAATAAATGAAATTTCTGCAATTTGGCCTGAAAATAAGGGAAATTTGTGCCTTTTTGCCCCAAAATGAGGGGAATTTCTGCCTTTTTGCCCCAAAATATGGGGAATTTCAGCATTTTACCTCAAAACAAGGGGAATTTCAGCCTTTTTGCACCAAAATATGGAAAATTTCTGCCTTTTTGCTACAAAATAAAAAAAAAATTCTGCAATTCTGTACCAAAATAAAAGAAATTTCTAAAATTTTGCCCCAAAATAAAAGAAATTTTGATTTTTGCCCCGATATAAGGAGAATTTCTGTATTTTTGCCCCAAAATAAAGGGAATTTCTGCCTTTTTGCCCCCAAATTAGGGGAGTTTCTGCAATTTTGCTTCAAAATAGAGAGAATTTCTGCCTCTTTTCCTGAAAATAAGGGGAACTTCTATCTTTTTGCCCTAAATAAAGGGAATTTCTGCATTTTTGCCCCAATATTAGGGGAATTTCTGCAATTTTGCTCCAAAATACGGGGAATTTCTGCCTTTTTGCCCGAAATTATGGGGATTTTCTGACTTTTTGCCCCCAAACAAGGGAAATTTCTGCAATTTTATCCACAAATAAGGGAAATTTCTTTCTTTTTGCCACCAAATAAGGGGAATGTCTGTTTTTTTGCGCTGAAATATGTGAAATGTCTGCAATTTTACCCCAAAATAAGGTGAATTTCTGCCTTTTTGCCCCAAAATAATGAGAATTTCTGCATTTTGCTCTAAAATAAGAAACATTTTTGATTTTTTTCTTTGAAATAGAAGAAATTTCTGCAATTTTGCCTTAAAATAAATGAAATTTCTGCAATTTTAACCATAATAAAAGAATTTTCTGCAATTTTGCCCCAAAATAAAGGGAATTTCTGTTTTTTGTCCCCAAATAAGGGAAATTTCTGCCTTTTGCCCCAAAATAAGGGGAATTTCTGCCTTTTTGCTCCAAAATAAAGAAAATTACTGCATGTTTTACCCCAAAATTAGGTGAATTTCTGCAATTTTGCTCCAAAATATGGGGATTTTCTGCCTTTTTCGCCGAAAATAAAAGAAATTTCTGCCATTTTGCCGTGAAATAAGTGAAATTTCTGCAGTTTTACCCCAAAATAAGGGGACGTTCTGCGTTTTTGCCACAAAATTAGGGGAATTTCTGTACCTTTGCTCCAAAATACGTGGAATTTCTGCCTTTTTGCCCGAAAATAAAGGGAATGTATATCTTTTTGCCATAAAAAGGGGAAATTTCTTCATTTTTACCCTAAAATAAGGGGATTTTCCGCCTTTTTGACTCAAAATAAGTGCAATTTCTGACTTTTCCCCAAAAATAAACGGAATTTCTCTGTTTTTGCCCCAAAATAAAGGGAATTTCTGACTTTTTGCCCTGAAATAAGTTAAATTTCTAAAATTTTTCCCCAAAATAAGGGAAATGTCTGCTTTTTCCCCCAAATAAGGGAATTTCTGCATTTTTGCTTCAAAATAAGGGGAATTTCAGCATTTTTACCTGAAAATATGGAGAATTTCTGCATTTTTGCCCCAAAATATGGGAAATTTCTGCTTTTTGCCTAAAATAAAAAAAAATTCTGCAATTTTGTACTAAAATAATAGAAATTTCTGCCTTCTTGCCCCAAAATAAGAAAATTTCTGCTTTTTTTCCCTGAAATAAGTGAAATTTCTGCAATTTTGCCCCAAAATAAGTGAAATTTCTGCAATTTTGCCACAAAATAAGGGAAATTTCTGCCTTTTTGTCCCCAAAATAAGGAGAATTTCTTTCTTTTTGCCCAAATATATAGGGAATTTCTGCCTTTTTTCCCCCTAATTAGGGGATTTTTCTGCATTTTTGTACCAATATAAGGGAAATCTCTGAAATTTTGCTTCAAAATACGGGGAATTTCTGTCTTATTGCAAGAAATAAAGTGGAATTTCGGCCTTTTTGCGCTGAAATATTTGAAATTTCCACAATTTTACCCCAAAATAAGTGGAATTTCTGTTTTTGGCCCCAAAATTAGGAGAATTTCTGCTTTTTCCCCCAAAATAAGGCAAATTTCTGACTTTTTGCCTTGAAATAAGTGAAATTTCTGCAATTTTGCCCCAAAATAAGGGGAATTTCTGCCTTTTTGCCAAAATAAGGGGAATTTCAGCATTTTACCTCCAAATAAGGGGAATTTCTGCCTTTTTGCCACAAAATATGGGGAATTTCTGCCTTATTGCCAACAAATAAGGAAAATTTTTGCTTTTCTGCCTCAATTAACGGGAATTTCTGCGTTTTTGCCACAAAGTAAAGGGAATTTCTGCCTTTTTGCCCCAAAATAACGGGAATTTCAGCCTTTTTACCTCAAAATAAGTGGAATTTCTGCCTTTTCCCCAAAATATGGGGAATTTCTGACTTTTTGTTCCAAAATAAGGAAATTTCTTCAATTTTGTACCAAAATTAAAGAAATTTATGCTTTTTGCCCCAAAATAAAAGTAATTTCTGACTTTTTGCCCTGAAATCAATGAAATTTATGCAATTTGGCCCGAAAATAAGGGAAATTTGTTCCTTTTTGCCCCAAAATGAAAGGAATTTCTGCCTTTTTGCCCCAAAATATGGGGAATTTCAGCATTTAACCTCAAAATAAGGGGAATTTCAGCCTTTTTGCACCAAAATATGGAAAATTTCTGCCTTTTTGCTACAAAATAAGAAAAAATTCTGCAATTCTGTACCAAAATAAAAGAAATTTCTAAAATTTTGCCGCAAAATAAGGGAAATTTTGATTTTTGCCCCGAAATAAGGAGAATTTCTGTATTTTTGCCCCAAAATAAAGGGAATTTCTGCCTTTTTGCCCCCAAATTAGGGGAGTTTCTTCAATTTTGCTTCAAAATACAGAGAATTTCTGCCTCTTTTCCTGAAAATAAGGGGAACTTCTGCCGATTTGTCCCAATAAAGGGAATTTCTGCATTTTTGCCCCAATATTAGGAGAATTTCGGAAATTTTGCTCCAAACTACAAGGAATTTCTGCCTTTTTGCCCGAAATTATGGGGATTTTCTGCCTTTTTGCCCCCAAACAAGGGAAATTTCTGCAATTTTATCCCCAAATAAGGGGAATTTCTGCCTTTTTGCCCCCAAACTAGAGGAATTTCTGCCTTTTTGCCCTGAAATATGTGAAATGTCTGAAATTTTACCCCAAAATAAGGTGAAATTTTGCCTTTTTGCCCCAAAATAATGAGAATTTCTGAATTTTGCCCTAAAATAAGAAAAATTTTTGCATTTTTTCTTTGAAATAAGTGAAATTTCTGCAATTTTGCCTTAAAATAAAAGAAATTTCTGCAATTTTTGCCCATAATAAAGGAATTTTCTGCAATTTTGCCCCAAAATAAAGGGAATTTCTGTTTTTTGTCCCCAAATAAGGGAAATTTCTGCAATTTTGCCCTAAAATAAGGGGAATTTCTGCCTTTTGCCCCAAAATAAGGGGAATTTCTGCCTTTTTGCTCCAAAATAAAGAAAATTACTGCATGTTTTACCCCAAAATTAGGTGAATTTCTGCAATTTTGCTCCAAAATACGGGGATTTTCTGACTTTTTCGCCGAAAGTAAAGGGAATTTCTGCCATTTTGCCGCGATATAAGTAAAATTTCTGCAGTTTTACCCCAAAACTAGGGGAAGTTCTGCGTTTTTGCCCCAAAATTAGAGGAATTTCTGCAATTTTGCTCGAAATTTTGGGGAATTTCTGCCTTTTTGCCCGAAAATAAAAGGAATGTATAATTTTTTGCCATAAAAAAAAAATTTCTTCATTTTTACCACAAAATAAGAAGATTTTCCACCTTTTTGACTCAAAATAAGTGCAATTATTGACTTTTCCCCAAAAATAAACAGAATTTCTGTTTTTTGCCCCAATATAAAGGGAATTTCTGACTTTTTGCCCTGAAATAAGTTAAATTTCTAAAATTTTTCCCCAAAATAAGAGAAATGTATGCTTTTTACCCCAAAATAAGGGGAATTTCTGACTTTTTGCCGCAAAATAAGGGAAATTTCAGCCTTTTTACCTCAAAATAAAGGGAATTTCTGCATTTTTGTCCCAAAATATGGGAAATTTCTGCCTTTTTGCCCAAAATAAGAAAAATTTCTGCAATTTTGTAACAAAATAAAAGAAATTTCTGCCTTTTTGCCCCAAAATAAGAAAATTTCTCCTTTTTTTTCCCTGAAATAAGTGAAATTTCTGCAATTTTGCCCCAAAATAAGTGAAATTTCTGAATTTTGCCCCAAAATAAGGGAAATTTCTGGAATTTTGCCCCAAAATAAGTGGAATGTCTGAGTTTTGCCCCAAATTAAGGAGAATTTCTGTCTTTTTGCCCGAACATATAGGCAATTTCTGCCTTTTTGCCCCACAATTAGGGGAATTTCTGTAATTTTGCTCCAAAATACGGGGAATTTCTGCCTTTTTGCCCGAAAATAAAAAGAATGCATACCTTTCTGCCATAAAAAATGAAAATTTCTTCATTTTTGTTCCAAAATATGGGGAATTTCTGCTTTTTTGCCTCTAAATAAGTGGAATTTCTGTCTTTTTCCCCCAAAACAAAGGGAATTTCTGTCTTTTTTGCCCCAAAATAAGGAAAATTTCTGATTTATTATCCTGAAATAAAAGAAATTTCTGCAATTTTGCCCCAAAATAAAAAAAAATTTCTGCCTTTTTGCCCCCAAATAAAGGGAATTTCAGCCCTTTTACCTTAAAATAAGGGAAATTTCTGCATTTTTGCCCTAAAATATGGGAAATTTCTGCCTTTTTGCCCCAAAATAAGAAAAATTTCTGCAATTTTCTGCCAAAATAAAAAAAATTTCTGACTTTTTGCACCAAAATAAGTGAAATTTCTGCCTTTTTGTCCCCAAATAAGGGGAATTTCAGCCTTTTTACCTCAAAATAAGGGGAATTTCTGCCTTTTGCCCAAAATATGGGGAATTTCTGACTTTTTGTTCCAAAATAAGGAAAATTTATTCAATTTTGTACCAAATTAAAAGAAATTTCTGCTTTTTGCCCCAAAATAAAAGTAATTTCTGACTTTTTGACCTGAAATAAATGAAATTTCTGCAATTTGGCCCGAATATAAGGGAAATTTGTGTCTTTTTGCCACAAAATGAGGAGAATTTCTGCCTTTTTGCCCCAAAATATGGGGAATTTCAGCATTTTACCTCAAAATAAGGGGAATTTTAGCATTTTTGCACCAAAATATGAAAAGTTTCTGCCTTTTTGCCACAAAATAAGAAAAATTTCTGCAATTCTGTACCAAAATAAAAGAAATTTCTAAAATTTTGCCCCAAAAAAGGGAAATTTCTGATTTTTGCCCCGAAATAAAAAGAATTTCTGGATTTTTGCCCCAAAATAAAGGGAATTTCTGCCTTTTTGCCCCAAAATTAGGGGAGTTTCTGCAATTTTGCTTCAAAATACAGGGAATTTCTGCCTCTTTTCCCGAAAAAAAAAGGGGAACTTCTGTCGATTTGCCCCAAATAAAGGGAATTTCGGCATTTTTGCCCCAATATTAGGGGAATTTCTGCAATTTTGCTCCAAAATACGGGGAATTTCTGCCTTTTTGCCTGAAATTAAGGGGATTTTCTGCTTTTTTGCCCCCAAACAAGGGAAATTTCTGCAATTTTATCACCAAATAAGGTGAATTTCTGCTTTTTTGCCCTGAAATATGTGAAATGTCTGCAATTTTATCCCAATATAAGGTGAATTTCTGCCTTTTTGCCCCAAAATAATGGGAATTTCTGAATTTTGCCCTAAAATAAGAAAAATTTTTGCTTTTTTTCTCTGAAATAAGTGAAATTTCTGCAATTTTGCCTTAAAATAAAAGAAATTTCTGCAATTTTTCCCCATAATAAAGGAATTTTCTGCAATTTTGCCCCAAAATAAAGGGAATTTCTGTTTTTTTGTCCCCAAATAAGGGAAATTTCTGCAATTTTGCCCTAAAATAAAGGGAATTTCTGCCTTTAGCCCCAAATAAGGGGAATTTCTGCCTCTTTGCCCCAAAATAAATAAAATTACTGCATGTTTTACCCCAAAATTAGGTGAATTTTTGCAATTTTGCTCCAAAATATGGGGATTTTCTGCCTTTTCGCCGATAATAAAGTGAATTTCTCCCATTTTGCCGCGAAATAAGTGAAATTTTTGCAGTTTTACCCCAAAATAAGGGGAAGTTCTGCGTTTTTGCCCCAAAATTAGGGGAATTTCTGCAATTTTGCTCCAAAATACGTGGAATTTCTGCCTTTTTGCCCGAAAATAAAGGGAATGTATACCTTTTTGCCATAAAAAAGGGAAATTTCTTCATTTTTACCCCAAAATAAGGAGATTTTCCGACTTTTTGAATCAAAATAAGTGCAATTTCTGACTTTTCCCCAAAAATAAACGGAATTTCTGTTTTTTTGCCCCAAAATAAAGGGAATATCTGACTTTTTGCCCTGAAATAAGTTAAATTTCTAAAATTTTTCTCCAAAATAAGGGAGATGTCTGCTTTTTGCTCCAAAATAAGGGGAATTTCTGCCTTTTTGCCCCAAAATAAGGGGAATTTTACCCTTTTTACCTCAAAATAAGAGGAATTTCTGCATTTTTTGCCCCAATATTAGGGGAATTTCTGCAATTTTGCTCCAAAATACGGGGAATTTCTGCCTTTTTGCCTGAAATTAAGGGGATTTTCTGCTTTTTTGCCCCCAAACAAAGGAAATTTCTGCAATTTTATCACCAAATAAGTGGAATTCCTGCCTTTTTTTTGCCCCCAAATAAGGGGAATTTCTGCCTTTTTGCCCTGAAATATGTGAAATGTCTGCAATTTTACCCCAAAATAAGGTGAATTTCTGCCTTTTTGCCCCAAAATAATGGGAATTTCTGAATTTTGCCCTAAAATAAGAAAATTTTTTGCTTTTTTTCTCTAAAATAAGTGAAATTTCTGCAATTTTGCCTTAAAATAAAAGAAATTTCTGCAATTTTTCCCCATAATAAAGGAATTTTCTGCAATTTTGCCCCAAAATAAAGGGAATTTCTGTTTTTTATCCCCAAATAAGGGAAATTTCTGCAATTTTGCCCTAAAATAAGGGGAATTTCTGCCTTTTGACCCAAAATAAGGGGAATTTCTGCCTTTTTGCTCCAAAATAAAGAAAATTACTGCATGTTTTACCCCCAAATTAGGTGAATTTCTGCAATTTTGCTCCAAAATACGGGTATTTTCTGCCTTTTTCGCCGATAGTAAATGGAATTTCTGCCATTTTGCCGCGAAATAAGTGAAATTTCTGCAGTTTTGCCCCAAAATAAGGGGAAGTTCTGTGTTTTTGCCCCAAAATTAGTGGAATTTCTGCAATTTTGCTCCAAAATACGGGGAATTTCTGCCTATTTGCCCGAAAATAAAGGGAATTTATACCTTTTTGCCATAAAAAAGGGAAATTTCTTCATTTTAACCCCAAAATAAGGGGATTTTCCGACTTTTTGACTCAAAATAAGTGCAATTTCTGACTTTTCCCCAAAAATAAACGGAATTTCTGTCTTTTTGCCCCAAAATAAAGGGAATTTCTGACTTTTTGCCCTGAAATAAGTTAAATTTCTAAAATTTTTCCCCAAAATAAAGGAAATGTCTGCTTTTTGCTTTAAAATAAGGGGAATTTCTGCCTTTTTGCCCCAAAATAATGGGAATTTCACCCTTTTTACCTCAAAATAAGGGGAATTTCTGCATTTTTGCCCCAAAATATCAGAAATTTATGCCTTTTTGCCCAAAATAAAAAAAAATTTCTGCAATTTTTTACCAAAATAAAAGAAATTTCTGCCTTTTTGCTCCAAAATAAAAAAATTTCTGCTTTTTTCCCTGAAATAAGTGAAATTTCTGCAATTTTGCCCCAAAATAAGTGAAATTTCTGCAATTTTGCCCCAAAATATGGGAAATTTCTGGAATTTTGCCCCAAAATAAGTGGAATTTCTGAGTTTTGCCCCAAAATAAGGAGAATTTCTGTCTTTTTGTCCCAACATATAGGGAATTTCTCCCTATTTGCCCCACAATTAGGAAAATTTCTGCAATTTTGCTTCAAAATACGGGGAATTTTTGCCTTTTTGCCCGAAATTAAGAAGAATGCATACCTTTTTGCCATAAAAAAGGGAAATTTCTGTGGGGCACCCCCCTACATGCCAGTGAAAGATGGCGCTGGTTTCCGTTAAGGAACAACGGTAAATATCCAGAGCAAGCCTGCCTAAAGCCTAGCCATGCCCCTAGACCCGGGTGCTCGCTTCTGACATCACATCGCATGATTTGGCCCTAGCCCATCAGGAGGCGCCACATCTGAGGCGAGACAAAACCCCTATATAAGGGGAGGGTTTGGTGCACTCAGGGTCTCTGCTTTGTATAGCTTTGGTTCTCCCTCTTAAGAGTTATTAAAGCTTGCTACAGAAGGATCCTGTGTGTGCCGCGTCGTTCTTGCGGGCGAGACATCTTGTGCGGGACATCTGGTGCCGAAACCCGGGAAAATTTTGACCAGACCATCGTCCGCACCTCCGGAGACCCCCCCCCCCGTGGCGGGGTGGATTCAGAACTGTAGCGCAGACTACGCTTCAGAAAGGTATGTCAGATTTTTCTCCTCTCTCTCATTTATTGGGTCTCTCCGGTTCGTTAGTAGGTCTCCCAGAGGTGATAGTTGGACTTGTTCTTGTTCTTTTGTTCTTCATCCTCACCTCCTACCTCTGTGAACATCGGTGGTGGTGTTGAGGGTTTGCTATCAAGGCAGGTCAGACTGGCGTAGATAAGCAGCTCTGCCCACCACCCCGTGGCACCTCTTAAGTCTCCCGTAGATAAGGGAGCTTCGAGCGAAGATTACTTTTGATTTCTTCGCAAACATAAGTCGGGCGTAGATCAGCCGCTGTTTTGTGCCGAGACCTATTGAGAATGACATAAAGCGGACGTAGATAAGCCGTCGTCACTCTTCCCCATTATGGGGGCTGCTCACTCTGTGGAAATGGTAAAAAACTGCCTGGAGGATGAGGCCTGCGAAGAGGTTAAAAGAGAAGGACAGATGGTCCTAGAAACTGTGCAAGATGGCATGTCAGAATCTGAACGTAGTGAGAGGATGGGTGTGCGCGCCAAAACATATCCCCCTAGACATATAAGTGAAAAAGGCCCTCCCGCAGACCCGAAGATAGGGCGGGAGAGAAGACTGGGCCCCAGGCCCGTCTCACCTGATAGAGGGTCCGACTCATGGTGGGAACCTGTTGCCCGGCCTCGTTTTAAGACAGGCCTCATTTATCCAACACAAGAACTTGCGGCGCTTCGCGTCAGCACCCCTAGAGATTCCTCTGAAGAGGAGGATGAAAGGTTAGATGCAGAAGAGGAAGCAGATCTAGAAGAAGAAGCTGCACAATATGAAGGAGAAAGATATCACCCTGATGAGCGGTGGCACAGGAACCTTGCGACCAACCGGGCGCCGCGTTCAGGGCCTGAACCACGAGCTCAAGTAAAGGCTTCCCCCAGGCCAGCCTCAGTGGCCCCTACGGCCCCGTCGGCTCCGCCGCCCTACGAGACCCGCCCCAAGGCTGTTTCGCGCCTTACAGACAAAGTCCGCCATCAGCTCAGCCTTGCTTTCCCGGTTTTTGAGAGTCCTGACGATGCCAGAGTTTATGCCCCTGTTGAATTTAACCAATTAAAAAAGATTGCAAAATCAGTAAGGGAATATGGTCCCAATGCCAATTTCACAATCATGCAGTTGGAGCAACTGGCATTAAATGCCTTAACACCCGCTGATTGGCAAACCATCGCTAAGGCTGCCCTCCCTAGTATGGGTCAGTATATGGAATGGAAGGCATTGTGGCATGAGGCAGTGCAAAGTCAGGCGCGGGCTAATGCTTCTGCGCTTAAGGCTGAACAAAGGGATTGGAGCTTTGACCTTCTTACCAGGCAGGGCTGCTTTTCGGCAGATCAGGCAAATTATCCATGGGGAGCCTACGCCCAGGTGTTTGGTACGGCCATCAGGGCATGGAAGGCGTTAAATAAGAAAGAGGAAGGAGGCAACCAGCTCACAAAAATTCTCCAAGGCCCCCAAGAACCTTTTTCGGACTATGTGGCACGAATGATGGATGCCGCAGGCAAAATTTTTGGAGACCCTGATGCCGTGGGTCCTTTTCTAGAACAGTTAATTTATGAACAAGCCTCCCAAGAATGCAAAAATGCCATAGCCCCTAGAAAAAATAAGGGCCTACAAAATTGGCTTAGAATCTGTAGAGACATTGGCAGCCCTTTGAGTAATACAGGACTTGCTGCCGCCATCCTACAGGCGCAGAGGCGGCCTCCCCCTACTGGGCGAGAACGCACTTGCTTTAATTGCAAAAGGCCTGGACATCTGGCAAGAGACTGTCAAGAGCCAAAGAAAGAATGTAAGGCTCCTACATTGTGCTCCAGATGTCAAAAAGTTTATCATACGACCAATCAATGTAGATCGGTCAGAGATTTGAGGGGCAACCTCTTACTACCCCTTCAAAACTCAGCCAATGAGGAGCCAAAAAACGGGCCAGTGGGCCCCCGGTTCCGGGGCCCACAAAAATACGGAACTCCATTTGTCAAGGCCCAATCTCTATCCAAGGGGAGCCCGCAGCTGGACACTCAAGAATGGACTTGCGTGCCGCCACCTCAATCTTATTAATGCCTCTGATGGGGGTGTGCCCAGTCCCTGCACAACCACTACACCCCCCTTTGCCCAAAGATACGGTGGGCCTGATTATTGGCCGTGGTGCACTTACTGCCCGCGGACTAATTGTTTACCCAGGAATTATTGATAATCAACATGTCCCTGAGATCCAAATTTTGTGTGCAAGCCCCCAGGGGGTGTTTTCTGTACAAAAGGGGGACCGTATAGCCCAAGTTTTACTGCTCCTCGCCCCCGGAGAACCTATACAAAAGAGTAAAAACCAGATGGGGTCCTCTGGGACAGACTCAGCCTACTTAACATTAACCTTAGAAACTCACCCACGCCTGACATTACCCATTTGTGGCAAAAGCTTCGAGGGCATTTTAGATACAGGGGCAGACAAGAGCATCATTTCTTCCCATTGGTGGCCAAAAAGATGGCCCCTTACTAAGTCATCTCATTCCTTTCAAGGGCTAGGGTATCAATCCAGTCCAGACATGAGCACTGAAGCCCTGGTCTGGAAAATGGCTGAAGGAGAAACAGGGACATTTACCCCATATGTGTTGCCATTGCCAGTTAACCTCTGGGGTCGAGATGTTATGACTGACTTAGGGCTAACTCTTACAAATGAGTATTCGCCCCATGTGAGAGACATGATGGAAAAACATGGATATCAAGAGGGATTTGGTTTAGGAAAATATGAACAAGGAGACCCACGCCCCGTTTCTCCACGGACACACACTGATAAAACAGGTCTGGGTTTTTCCTAGGTGCCACTGGGGTAACACGACCCATTCCGTGGAATACAGAGGATCCGGTGTGGGTTCCCCAGTGGCCTCTTACCTCTGAAAAATTAACGGAAGCAATAGACATTGTATAAAACCAACTTGCTCAGGGAAACATCGAGCCCTCTACTTCCCCGTGGAATACCCCCATATTCGTCATCAGAAAAAGATAAACAAAAGGGGGGTATTATGGATGATTTACCCCATGGCCCGAGAGTGGCACTCTCTATGGCTCTCTTTACATTGAATTTTCTAAATTTGGATGATGAGGGCCGGAGTGCTGCTGACAGGCACTGCTCCGAGCCAAAAAGGCCAAAAGAAATGGTAAAATGGAAATATGTCCTATCTAACAAATGGAGAGGCCCGGATCCTATCCTTATAAGATCCAGGGGAGCTGTTTGTGTTTTCGCACAGACTGAAGAAAATCCACTCTGGGTCCCAGAGCAATTAACACGCACAATCACCCAGGAAGATGACTGTCCTCCGGCTTCTGCTGATGACAACGCTGGCGGGAATGTCTGCTCATGAGTATCGATGGGGGATAATGTCAACTTTCCCTTTTCCCATGCCGGTGATGTATAATGCCCAAATTTTCCCTCGGTTCTTTACTACGGATAGAGAACTAGGTTTGCCCTTTCTTCCCTGGGATTCACAGATAGAAAGGGTCATAGACAATAGAACTCATTATCTCCCTGGGAGCTTATGTTTTGTCCTTAATTCAACAACCCCTGGGTGCCTGGGGCTGCATGTTCAGTCTGTGTCTAATATTGTTAATGGTTGGGATAATAAGACCCATTGGGGCCAGATCTTCTATACAGAGCTTACTGGAACCTGGCCCCGCTCAAGCTATTCAGAAAACTTAAAGCAGCCAAAGTTAGCCTCGTTTTGCCGAGCAAAAAAAGACATGCGCCATATCTTACCCTGGTCGGGGTGCCAGTCGCGCATGGTAGGCGAGGTCGGCCCATATTTTTCCCTGTCCCCGCTCTTGTCAGATAACACAGGAAATGTGGTTAGCCTTAATGGTAAAGAAAACACAGGAGCCTCTGGTAGCCCATTTGATCTCTGGATCCTTTGTGGTTCTAACGGTAGCTGTTCAGACTTAACCCCGATGGCTATAATAAAGCCAGCATTGGGGCCAGATCTTCTACCCACACAGAAAAGACCTTTTCCCCCACGCCTGTGTGTGTTTGGCCCCCCTTTTTATGGATTTTGAGTAATACATCATTTAATGAAAGCTTTTCTGAGCTTGATTGTAGAATTCACTCCTGTTATTATGCTCTCTGTTGGAATGCTTCCGAGTTTTCCTTTGCCTTGGTGGCTCGTCTGCCAAGGTTTGTCCCCATCCCTGTAGAAGCCCAGAGCTCTTTGACCCTCTTCAGAGAAAAAAAGAGACTTTGGAATTTCAGCCCTGATTGTGGGCATCATTGCTGCCACAGCCATGGCTGCCTCTGTAACTGCTTCTGCCCTGGCGTTGTCCAGCACAGTACAAGCCGCAGCCAGCATTAATGAACTTTCCTCCATTGTAACTACAGCCATGGAGGCTGGGCATTTGGCTTATACCCAAATCCAAGGAGGACTACTGATAGTCAACCAGCGTATAGATCTGGTGCAAGAACAGATAGATGTACTGTGGCAGATTGCTCAACTGGGGTGTGAAAACCGCCTGCCTGGACTGTGTGTGACCTCGGTCCAATATGAAAAATTTACTAAAGCTGCTAATCTTTCTAAGGCTTTGTCTCAGCACATTTTGCAGAACTGGTCGGTGGAGTTTGACCAGACCCTGAGAGAACTTCGCACGGCCATCCTGCAGATTAACTCCACACGCCTTGATTTATCGCTGACCGAAGGATTCGTCCCCTGGATTTCATCTGCGCTGTCCTACTTTAAGGAATGGGTGGGAGTGGGTTTGTTCGGGGTTTTGTTTAGCCTTGGACTTGTGTTTATTCTTTGGTTGCTTTGCAAATTTTATAATCAAACAAAAAGAGATAAGATGATGATGACTCAGGCGCTTGTCGCCCTAGAACAGGGAGCTTCGGCAGGCATTTGGCTCGCGGCTCTGAAACAGTAGGCAGCCGGTCGCCGGCCTGATAGTTCTTGCACCCTCTGTGTCCTTAGACACACTGCACGAGGATGAGTGTCAGGCTTGAGCAGCCCAAGAGGGTTGTAGAGCAAAGGGCATCGCACAGAGAAGTTGCCCCCGCCTTCTCTGGGAGACAAGCCTTCTTGCAGAGGGTTGCCTGCCCCAGTGTCCCTCCCTCACAAAACGGCAGAGAGACCGGTCAGGGCCCTGTTAGGGTAACGTCAACAACCCTGATGGGGTGCTTGTACATAGTCTTGACCGCACGCAACTAATTGTGCGCCATGATCATTCGAGGAGAATGGCCTCTATCTCCACCCTCGTTTTTTTTTTTTTGGGTGTCCGGCTGGCCTTGTAATAAATAATAAAGGGGGAGATGTGGGGCGCCGCCCTACATGCCATTGCAAGATGGCGCTGGTTTCTGTTAAGGAACAACGGTAAATAACCACAGCATGCCCGCCTAAAGCCTAGCCACGCCCCTAGACCCGGGTGCTCGCTTCTGACATCACATCGCATGATTTGGCCCTAGCCCATCAGGAGGCGCCACGTCCGAGGCGAGACAAAACCCCTATATAAGGGGAGGGTTTGGTGCACTCAGGGTCTCCGCTTTGTATAGCTTTGGCTCTCCCTCTCAAGAGTTATTAAAGCTTGCTACAGAAGGATCCTGTGTGTGCCGCATCGTTCTTGCAGGCGAGACAACTTGCGCGGAACAAAATTTTTTACTTTTGCTCCAAAATAAGGGGAATTTCTGCTTTTTTACCTCTAAATATGTGGAATTTCTGTCTTTTTCCCCCAAAACAAAGAGAATTTCTGTCTTTTTTGCCCCAAAATAAAGAAAATTTCTGACTTATTACCCTGAAATAAGTGAAATTTCAGAAATTTTGCCCCAAAATAAGGGAAATTTCTGCCTTTTTGCCCCCAAATGAAGGGAATTTCAGTGTTTTTACCTCAAAATAAGGGGAATTTCTGCATTTTTGCCCCAAAATATGGGAAATTTCTGCCGTTTTGCCCCAAAATAAGAAAAATTTCTGCAATTTTGTACTATAATAAAAGAAATTTCTGCTTTTTTGCCCCAAAATAAGAAAATTTCTGCTTCTTTTTCTGAAATAAGTGAAATTTCTGCAATTTTGCCCCAAAATAAGTGAAATTTCTGCAATTTTGCCCCAAAATAAGGGAAATTTCTGGAATTTTGCCCCAAAATAAATGGAATTTCTGAGTTTTGCCCCAAAATAAGGAGAATTTCTGTCTTTTTGCCCTAACATATAGGGAATTTCTGCCTTTTTGCCCTCAAATAAGGGGAATTTCAGCCTTTTTACCTCAAAATAAAGAGAATTTCTGCATTTTTGCCCCAAAATATGGGAAATTTCTGCCTCTTTGCCCCAAAATAAAAAAATTTCTGCTTTTTTTTCTGAAATAAGTGAAATTTCTGGAATTTTGCCCCAAAATAAGTGAAATTTCTGAGTATTGCCCCAAAATAAAGACAATTTCTGTCTTTTTGCCCCAACATATGGGGAATTTCTGCCTTTTTGCCTCACAATTAGGGGAATTTCTGCAATTTTGCTCCAAAATATGGGGAATTTCTGCCTTTTTGCTCAAAAATAAGATGAATGCATACCTTTTTGCCATAAAAAAGGGAAATTTCTTCATTTTTGCTCCAAAATGAGGGGAATTTCTGCTTTTTTGCCTCTAAATAAGTAAAATTTCTGTCTTTTTTTCTCAAAACAAAGAGAATTTCTGTCTTTTTTGCCCCAAAATAAGGAAAATTTATGACTTATTACCCTGAAATAAGTGAAATTTCTGCAATTTTTCACTAAAATAAGTGAAATTTCTGAGTTTTGCCCCAAAATAAGGGGAATTTCTCTTTTTGGCCCCAAAATTAGGGGAATTTCTGACTTTTTGCCAGGAAATGAGTTAAATTTCTAAAATTTTTTCCCAAAATAAGGGATATGTCTGCTTTTTACCCCAAAATAATGGGATTTTCCGCCTTTTTGACTCAAAATAAGTGCAATTTCTGACTTTTCCCCAAAAATAAACAGAATTTCTGTCTTTTTGCCCCAAAATAAGGGGAATTTCTGACTTTTTGCCCTGAAATAAGTTAAATTTCTAAAATTTTATTCCAAAATAAGAAAATTGTATGCTTTTTGCCCCAAAATAAAGGGAATTTCTGCCTTTTTTTACTGAAATAAGTGAAATTTCTGCAATTTTGCCCCAAAATAAGTAAAATTTCTGCAATTTTGCCCCAAAATAAGGGAAATTTCTGGAATTTTGCCCCAAAATAAGTGGAATTTCTGAGTTTTGCCCCAAAATAAGGAGAATTTCTGTCTTTTTGCCTTAAACTATAGGGAATTTCTGCCTTTTTGCCCCACAATTAGGGGAATTTCTGCAATTTTGCCCCAAAATAAGGGGAAATTCTGCTTTTTTGCCTCTAAATAAGTGGAATTTCTGTCTTTTTCCCCCAAATCAAAAAGAATTTCTGTCTTTTTTGCCCCAAAATAAGGAAAATTTCTGACTTATTACCTTGAAATAAGTGAAATTTCTGCAATTTTGCCCCAAAATAAGGGAAATTTCTGCTGTTTTCCCCCAAAAAGGGGAATTTCAGCCTTTTTACCTCAAAATAATGAAAATTTCTGCATTTTTGCCACAAAATGTGGGAAATTTCTGCTTTTTGCCCCAAAATTAAAAAAATTTCTGCTTTTGTTTTCTGAAATAAGTGAAATTTCTGCAATTTTGCCCCAAAAAAAGTGAAATTTCTGCAATTTTGCCCCAAAATAAGGGAAATTTCTGGAATTTTGCCCCAAAATAAGGGGAATTTCTAAGTTTAACACCAAAATAAGGAGAATTTCTGTCTTTTTGCCCCAACATATAGGGAATTTCTGCCTTTTTGCCCCACAATTAGGGGAATTTCTGCAATTTTGCTCCAAAATACGGGAAATTTCTGCCTTTTTGCCCAAAAATAAGAAGAATGCATACCTTTTTGCCATAAAAAAGGGAAATTTCTTAATTTTTGCTCCAAAATAAGAGGAATTTCTGCTTTTTTGCCTCTAAAAAAGTGGAATTTCTATCTTTTTCCCCCAAAACAAAGGGAATTTCTGTCTTTTTTGCTCCAAAATAAGGAAAATTTCTGACTTATGACCCTGAAATAAGTGAAATTTCTGCAATTTTGCCCCAAAATAAGTAAAATTTCTGCAATTTTGCCCCAAAATAAGGGAAATTTCTGGAATTTTGCCCCAAAGTAATTGGAATTTCTGAGTTTTGCCCCAAAATAAGGAGAATTTCTGTTTTTTTGTCCCAAAATAAAGGGAATTTCTGCCTTTTTACCCCACAATTAGGGGAATTTCTGCAATTTTGCTCTAAAATACGGGGAAATTTTGCCTTTTTGCCCGAAAATAAGAAGAATGCATATCTTTTTGCCATAAAAAAGGAAAATTTTTTCATTTTTGCTCCAAATAAGGGGAATTTCTGCCTTTTTGCCTCTAAATAAGTGGAATTTCTGTCTTTTTCCCCTAAAACAAGGGAATTTCTGTCTTTTTTGCCAAAAAATAAGGAAAATTTCTGAGTTATTACCCTGAAGTAAGTGAAATTTCTGCAATTTTGCCCCAAAATAAGGGAAATTTCTGATTTTTTGCCCCCAAATAAGAGGAATATTAGCCTTTTTACCTCAAAATAAAAGGAATTTCTTCAATTTTGCCCCAAAATAACGGAAATTTCTGGAATTTTGCAGCAAAGTAAGTGGAATTTCTGAGTTTTGCCCCAAAATTAGAAGAATTTCTGTCTTTTTCCCCAACATATAGGGAATTTCTGCAATTTTGCTCCAAAATACGGGGAATTTCTGCCTTTTGGCCCAAAAATGAAAAGAATGCATACTTTTTTGCCATAAAAAAAGGAAATTTATTCATTTTTGCTCCAAAATAAGGGGAATTTCTGCTTTTTTGCCTCTAAATAAGTGGACTTTCTGTCTTTTTCCCCCAAAATTAAGGGAATTCCTGTCTTTTTTGCCCCAAAATAAGGAAAATTTGTGACTCATTACCCTGAAATAAGTGAAATTTCTGCAATTTTGCCCCAAAATAAGAAAAATTTCTGCCTTTTTGCCCCCAAATAAGGGGAATTTCAGCCTTTTTACCTCAAAATAAGGAGAATTTCTGCATTTTTGCCCCAAAATATGGGAAATTTCTGCCTCTTTGCCCCAAAATAAAAAAATTTCTGCTTTTTTTTTCTGAAATAAGTGAAATTTTTGCAATTTTGCCCCAAAATAAATGAAATTTCTGAGTTTTGCCCCAAAATATGGAAAATTTCTGCCTTTTTGACCCAAAATAAGAAAAATTTCTGCAATTTTGTACCAAAATAAAAGAAATTTCTGCCTTTTTGCCCCAAAATAAGAAAATTTCTCTATTTTTTTCTGAAGTAAGTGAAATTTCTGGAATTTTGCCCCAAAATAAATGGAATTTCTGAGTTTTGCCCCAAAATAAGGAGAATTTCTGTCTTTTTGCCCTAACATATAGGGAATTTCTGCCTTTTTGCCCCACAATTAGGGGAATTTCTGCAATTTTGCCCCAAAATAAGGGGAAATTCTGCTTTTTTGCCTCTAAATAAGTGGAATTTCTGTCTTTTTCCCCCAAATCAAAAAGAATTTCTGTCTTTTTTGCCCCAAAATAAGGAAAATTTCTGACTTATTACCTTGAAATAAGTGAAATTTCTGCAATTTTGCCCCAAAATAAGGGAAATTTCTGCTGTTTTCCCCCAAAAAGGGGAATTTCAGCCTTTTTACCTCAAAATAATGAAAATTTCTGCATTTTTGCCACAAAATGTGGGAAATTTCTGCTTTTTGCCCCAAAATTAAAAAAATTTCTGCTTTTGTTTTCTGAAATAAGTGAAATTTCTGCAATTTTGCCCCAAAAAAAGTGAAATTTCTGCAATTTTGCCCCAAAATAAGGGAAATTTCTGGAATTTTGCCCCAAAATAAGGGGAATTTCTAAGTTTAACACCAAAATAAGGAGAATTTCTGTCTTTTTGCCCCAACATATAGGGAATTTCTGCCTTTTTGCCCCACAATTAGGGGAATTTCTGCAATTTTGCTCCAAAATACGGGAAATTTCTGCCTTTTTGCCCAAAAATAAGAAGAATGCATACCTTTTTGCCATAAAAAAGGAAAATTTCTTAATTTTTGCTCCAAAATAAGAGGAATTTATGCTTTTTTGCCTCTAAAAAAGTGGAATTTCTGTCTTTTTCCCCCAAAACAAAGGGAATTTCTGTCTTTTTTGCTCCAAAATAAGGAAAATTTCTGACTTATGACCCTGAAATAAGTGAAATTTCTGCAATTTTGCCCCAAAATAAGTAAAATTTCTGCAATTTTGCCCCAAAATAAGGGAAATTTCTGGAATTTTGCCCCAAAGTAATTGGAATTTCTGAGTTTTGCCCCAAAATAAGGAGAATTTCTGTTTTTTTGTCCCAAAATAAAGGGAATTTCTGCCTTTTTACCCCACAATTAGGGGAATTTCTGCAATTTTGCTCTAAAATACGGGGAAATTTTGCCTTTTTGCCCGAAAATAAGAAGAATGCATATCTTTTTGCCATAAAAAAGGAAAATTTTTTCATTTTTGCTCCAAAATAAGGGGAATTTCTGCCTTTTTGCCTCTAAATAAGTGGAATTTCTGTCTTTTTCCCCTAAAACAAGGGAATTTCTGTCTTTTTTGCCACAAAATAAGGAAAATTTCTGACTTATTACCCTGAAGTAAGTGAAATTTCTGCAATTTTGCCCCAAAATAAGGGAAATTTCTGATTTTTTGCCCCCAAATAAGAGGAATATTAGCCTTTTTACCTCAAAATAAAAGGAATTTCTTCAATTTTGCCCCAAAATAACGGAAATTTCTGGAATTTTGCAGCAAAGTAAGTTGAATTTCTGAGTTTTGCCCCAAAATAAGGAGAATTTCTGTCTTTTTTTCCCAACATATAGGGAATTTCTGCAATTTTGCTCCAAAATACGGGGAATTTCTGCCTTTTGGCCCAAAAATGAAAAGAATGCATACTTTTTTGCCATAAAAAAAGGAAATTTATTCATTTTTGCTCCAAAATAAGGGGAATTTCTGCTTTTTTGCCTCTAAATTAGTGGACTTTCTGTCTTTTTCCCCCAAAATAAAGGGAATTTCTGTCTTTTTTGCCCCAAAATAAGGAAAATTTGTGACTTATTACCCTGAAATAAGTGAAATTTCTGCAATTTTGCCCCAAAATAAGAAAAATTTCTGCCTTTTTGCCCTCAAATAAGGGGAATTTCAGCCTTTTTACCTCAAAATAAGGAGAATTTCTGCATTTTTGCCCCAAAATATGGGAAATTTCTGCCTCTTTGCCCCAAAATAAAAAAATTTCTGCTTTTTTTTCTGAAATAAGTGAAATTTTTGCAATTTTGCCCCAAAATAAATGAAATTTCTGAGTTTTGCCCCAAAATATGGAAAATTTCTGCCTTTTTGACCCAAAATAAGAAAAATTTCTGCAATTTTGTACCAAAATAAAAGAAATTTCTGCCTTTTTGCCCCAAAATAAGAAAATTTCTCTATTTTTTTCTGAAGTAAGTGAAATTTCTGGAATTTTGCCCCAAAATAAGTGAAATTTCTGAGTATTGCCCCAAAATAAAGACAATTTCTGTCTTTTTGCCCCAACATATAGGGAATTTCTGCCTTTTTGCCTCACAATTAGGGGAATTTCTGCAATTTTGCTCCAAAATATGGGGAATTTCTGCCTTTTTGCTCAAAAATAAGATGAATGCATACCTTTTTGCCATAAAAAAGGGAAATTTCTTCATTTTTGCTCCAAAATGAGGGGAATTTCTGCTTTTTTGCCTCTAAATAAGTAAAATTTCTGTCTTTTTTTCCCAAAACAAAGGGAATTTCTGTCTTTTTTGCCCCAAAATAAAAATAATTTATGACTTATTACCCTGAAATAAGTGAAATTTCTGCAATTTTTCACTAAAATAAGTGAAATTTCTGAGTTTTGCCCCAAAATAAGGGGAATTTCTTTTTGGCCCCAAAATTAGGGGAATTTCTGACTTTTTGCCAGGAAATGAGTTAAATTTCTAAAATTTTTTCCCAAAATAAGGGATATGTCTGCTTTTTACCCCAAAATAATGGGATTTTCCGCCTTTTTGACTCAAAATAAGTGCAATTTCTGACTTTTCCACAAAAATAAACAGAATTTCTGTCTTTTTGCCCCAAAATAAGGGGAATTTCTGACTTTTTGCCCTGAAATAAATTAAATTTCTAAAATTTTTTTCCAAAATAAGAAAATTGTATGCTTTTTGCCCCAAAATAAAGGGAATTTCTGCCTTATTTCACTGAAATAAGTGAAATTTCTGCAATTTTGCCCCAAAATAAGTAAAATTTCTGCAATTTTGCCCCAAAATAAGGGAAATTTCTGGAATTTTGCCCCAAAATAAGTGGAATTTCTGAGTTTTGCCCCAAAATAAGGAGAATTTCTGTCTTTTTGCCCTAACATATAGGGAATTTCTGCCTTTTTGCCCCACAATTAGGGGAATTTCTGCAATTTTGCACCAAAATAAGGGGAAATTCTGCTTTTTTGCCTCTAAATAAGTGGAATTTCTGTCTTTTTCCCCCAAATCAAAAAGAATTTCTGTCTTTTTTGTCCCAAAATAAGGAAAAGTTCTGACTTATTACCCTGAAATAAGTGAAATTTCTGCAATTTTGCCCCAAAATAAGGGAAATTTCTGCCGTTTTCCCCCAAAAAGGGGAATTTCAGCCTTTTTACCTCAAAATAATGAAAATTTCTGCATTTTTGCCACAAAATGTGGGAAATTTCTGCTTTTTGCCCCAAAATGAAAAAAATTTCTGCTTTTGTTTTCTGAAATAAGTGAAATTTCTGCAATTTTGCCCCAAAATAAGGGAAATTTCTGGAATTTTGCCCCTAAATAAGGGGAATTTCTAAGTTTAACCCCAAAATAAGGAGAATTTCTGTCTTTTTGCCCCAACATATAGGGAATTTCTGCCTTTTTGCCCCACAATTAGGGGAATTTCTGCAATTTTGCTCCAAAATACGGGAAATTTCTGACTTTTTGCCCAAAAATAAGAAAAATGCATACCTTTTTGCCATAAAAAAGGGAAATTTCTTCATTTTTGCTCCAAAATAAGGGGAATAACTGCTTTTTTGCCTCTAAAAAAGTGGAATTTCTGTCTTTTTTTCCCAAAACAAAGGGAATTTCTGTCTTTTTTGCTCCAAAATAAGGAAAATTTCTGACTTATGACCCTGAAATAAGTGAAATTTCTGCAATTTTGCCCCAAAATAAGTAAAATTTCTGCAATTTTGCCCCAAAATAAGGGAAATTTCTGGAATTTTGCCCCAAAGTAATTGGAATTTCTGAGTTTTGCCCCAAAATAAGGAGAATTTCTGTTTTTTTGTCCCAAAATAAAGGGAATTTCTGCCTTTTTACCCCACAATTAGGGGAATTTCTGCAATTTTGCTCTAAAATACGGGGAATTTTTGCCTTTTTGCCCGAAAATAAGAAGAATGCATATCTTTTTGCCATAAAAAAGGAAAATTTTTTCATTTTTGCTCCAAAATAAGGGGAATTTCTGCCTTTTTGCCTCTAAATAAGTGGAATTTCTGTCTTTTTCCCCTAAAACAAGGGAATTTCTGTCTTTTTTGCCACAAAATAAGGAAAATTTCTGACTTATTACCCTGAAGTAAGTGAAATTTCTGCAATTTTGCCCCAAAATAAGGGAAATTTCTGATTTTTTGCCCCCAAATAAGAGGAATATTAGCCTTTTTACCTCAAAATAAAAGGAATTTCTTCAATTTTGCCCCAAAATAATGGAAATTTCTGGAATTTTGCAGCAAAGTAAGTGGAATTTCTGAGTTTTGCCCCAAAATAAGGAGAATTTCTGTCTTTTTCCCCAACATATAGGGAATTTCTGCAATTTTGCTCCAAAATACAGGGAATTTCTGCCTTTTGGCCCAAAAATAAAAAGAATGCATACTTTTTTTGCCATAAAAAAAGGAAATTTATTCATTTTTGCTCCAAAATAAGGGGAATTTCTGCTTTTTTGCCTCTAAATTAGTGGACTTTCTGTCTTTTTCCCCCAAAATAAAGGGAATTTCTGTCTTTTTTGCCCCAAAATAAGGAAAATTTGTGACTTATTACCCTGAAATAAGTGAAATTTCTGCAATTTTGCCCCAAAATAAGAAAAATTTCTGCCTTTTTGCCCTCAAATAAGGGGAATTTCAGCCTTTTTACCTCAAAATAAGGAGAATTTCTGCATTTTTGCCCCAAAATATGGGAAATTTCTGCCTCTTTGCCCCATAATAAAAAAATTTCTGCTTTTTTTTCTGAAATAAGTGAAATTTTTGCAATTTTGCCCCAAAATAAATGAAATTTCTGAGTTTTGCCCCAAAATATGGAAAATTTCTGCCTTTTTGACCCAAAATAAGAAAAATTTCTGCAATTTTGTACCAAAATAAAAGAAATTTCTGCCTTTTTGCCCCAAAATAAGAAAATTTCTCTATTTTCTTCTGAAGTAAGTGAAATTTCTGGAATTTTGCCCCAAAATAAGTGAAATTTCTGAGTATTGCCCCAAAATAAAGACAATTTCTGTTTTTTTGCCCCAACATATAGGGAATTTCTGCATTTTTGCCTCACAATTAGGGGAATTTCTGCAATTTTGCTCCAAAATATGGGGAATTTCTGCCTTTTTGCTCAAAAATAAGATGAATGCATACCTTTTTGCCATAAAAAAGGGAAATTTTTTCATTTTTGCTCCAAAATGAGGGGAATTTCTGCTTTTTTGCCTCTAAATAAGTAAAATTTCTGTCTTTTTTTCCCAAAACAAAGGGAATTTCTGTCTTTTTTGCCCCAAAATAAGGAAAATTTATGACTTATTACCCTGAAATAAGTGAAATTTCTGCAATTTTTCACTAAAATAAGTGAAATTTCTGAGTTTTGCCCCAAAATAAGGGGAATTTCTCTTTTTGGCCCCAAAATTAGGGGAATTTCTGCTTTTTGCCACAAAATAAGGGGAATTTCTGACTTTTTGCCAGGAAATGAGTTAAATTTCTAAAATTTTTTCCCAAAATAAGGGATATGTCTGCTTTTTACCCCCAAATAATGGGATTTTCCGCCTTTTTTACTCAAAATAAGTGCAATTTCTTACTTTTCCCCAAAAATAAACAGAATTTCTGTCTTTTTGCCCCAAAATAAGGAGAATTTCTGAATTTTTGCCCTGAAATAAATTAAATTTCTAAAATTTTTTTCCAAAATAAGAAATTTGTATGCTTTTTGCCCCAAAATAAAGGGAATTTCTGCCTTTTTTCATGAAATAACTGAAATTTCTGCAATTTTGCCCCAAAATAAGTAAAATTTCTGCAATTTTGCCCCAAAATAAGGGAAATTTCTGGAATTTTGCCCCAAAATAAGTGGAATTTCTGAGTTTTGCCCCAAAATAAGGAGAATTTCTGTCTTTTTGCCCTAACATATAGGGAATTTCTGCCTTTTTGCCCCACAATTAGGGGAATTTCTGCAATTTTGCACCAAAATAAGGGGAAATTCTGCTTTTTTGCCTCTAAATAAGTGGAATTTCTGTCTTTTTCCCCCAAATCAAAAAGAATTTCTGTCTTTTTTGTCCCAAAATAAGGAAAATTTCTGACTTATTACCCTGAAATAAGTGAAATTTCTGCAATTTTGCCCCAAAATAAGGGAAATTTCTGCCGTTTTCCCCCAAAAAGGGGAATTTCAGCCTTTTTACCTCAAAATAATGAAAATTTCTGCATTTTTGCCACAAAATGTGGGAAATTTCTGCTTTTTGCCCCAAAATGAAAAAAATTTCTGCTTTTGTTTTCTGAAATAAGTGAAATTTCTGCAATTTTGCCACAAAATAAGGGAAATTTCTGGAATTTTGCCCCAAAATAAGGGGAATTTCTAAGTTTAACCCCAAAATAAGGAGAATTTCTGTCTTTTTGCCCCAACATATAGGGAATTTCTGCCTTCTTGCCCCACAATTAGGGGAATTTCTGCAATTTTGCTCCAAAATACGGGAAATTTCTGCCTTTTTGCCCAAAAATAAGAAGAATGCATACCTTTTTGCCATAAAAAAGGGAAATTTCTTCATTTTTGCTCCAAAATAAGGGGAATATCTGCTTTTTTGCCTCTAAAAAAGTGGAATTTCTGTTTTTTCCCCCAAAACAAAAGGAATTTCTGTCTTTTTTGCTCCAAAATAAGGAAAATTTCTGACTTATGACCCTGAAATAAGTAAAATTTCTGCAATTTTGCCCCAAAATAAGTAAAATTTCTGCAATTTTGCCCCAAAATAAGGGAAATTTCTGGAATTTTGCCCCAAAGTAATTGGAATTTCTGAGTTTTGCCCCAAAATAAGGAGAATTTCTGTTTTTTTGTCCCAAAATAAAAAGAATTTCTGCCTTTTTACCCCACAATTAGGGGAATTTCTGCAATTTTGCTCTAAAATACGGGGAATTTTTGCCTTTTTGCCCGAAAATAAGAAGAATGCATATCTTTTTGCCATAAAAAAGGAAAATTTTTTCATTTTTGCTCCAAAATAAGGGGAATTTCTACCTTTTTGCCTCAAAATAAGTGGTATTTCTGTCTTTTTCCCCTAAAACAAGGGAATTTCTGTCTTTTTTGCCACAAAATAAGGAAAATTTCTGACTTATTACCCTGAAGTAAGTGAAATTTCTGCAATTTTGCCCCAAAATAAGGGAAATTTCTGATTTTTTGCCCCCAAATAAGAGGAATATTAGCCTTTTTACCTCAAAATAAAAGGAATTTCTTCAATTTTGCCCCAAAATAACGGAAATTTCTGGAATTTTGCAGCAAAGTAAGTGGAATTTCTGAGTTTTGCCCCAAAATAAGGAGAATTTCTGTCTTTTTCCCCAACATATAGGGAATTTCTGCAATTTTGCTCCAAAATACAGGGAATTTCTGCCTTTTGGCCCAAAAATAAAAAGAATGCATACTTTTTTGCCATAAAAAAAGGAAATTTATTCATTTTTGCTCCAAAATAAGGGGAATTTCTGCTTTTTTGCCTCTAAATAAGTGGACTTTCTGTCTTTTTCCCCCAAAATTAAGGGAATTCCTGTCTTTTTTGCCCCAAAATAAGGAAAATTTGTGACTCATTACCCTGAAATAAGTGAAATTTCTGCAATTTTGCCCCAAAATAAGAAAAATTTCTGCCTTTTTGCCCCCAAATAAGGGGAATTTTAGCCTTTTTACCTCAAAATAAGGAGAATTTCTGCATTTTTGCCCCAAAATATGGGAAATTTCTGGCTCTTTGCCCCATAATAAAAAAATTTCTGCTTTTTTTTCTGAAATAAGTGAAATTTTTGCAATTTTGCCCCAAAATAAATGAAATTTCTGAGTTTTGCCCCAAAATATGGAAAATTTCTGCCTTTTTGACCCAAAATAAGAAAAATTTCTGCAATTTTGTACCAAAATAAAAGAAATTTCTGCCTTTTTGCCCCAAAATAAGAAAATTTCTCTATTTTCTTCTGAAGTAAGTGAAATTTCTGGAATTTTGCCCCAAAATAAGTGAAATTTCTGAGTATTGCCCCAAAATAAAGACAATTTCTGTTTTTTTGCCCCAACATATAGGGAATTTCTGCCTTTTTGCCTCACAATTAAAGGAATTTCTGCAATTTTGCTCCAAAATATGGGGAATTTCTGCCTTCTTGCGCAAAAATAAGATGAATGCATACCTTTTTGCCATAAAAAAGGGAAATTTCTTCATTTTTGCTCCAAAATGAGGGGAATTTCTGCTTTTTTGCCTCTAAATAAGTGGAATTTCTGTCTTTTTCCCCCAAAACAAAGGGAATTTCTGTCTTTTTTGCCCCAAAATAAGGAAAATTTATGACTTATTACCCTGAAATAAGTGAAATTTCTGCAATTTTTCACTAAAATAAGTGAAATTTCTGAGTTTTTCCACAAAATAAGGGGAATTTCTCTTTTTGGCCCCAAAATTAGGGGAATTTCTGCTTTTTGCCACAAAATAAGAGGAATTTCTGACTTTTTGCCCGGAAATGAGTTAAATTTCTAAAATTTTTTCCCAAAATAAGGGAAATGTCTGCTTTTTACCCCAAAATAAGGGGATTTTCCGCCTTTTTGACTCAAAATAAGTGCAAATTCTGACTCTTCCACAAAAATAAACAGAATTTCTGTCTTTTTGCCCCAAAATAAGGGGAATTTCTGACTTTTTGCCCTGAAATAAGTTAAATTTCTAAAATATTTTTCCAAAATAAGAAAAATGTATGCTTTTTGCCCCAAAATAAAGGGAATTTCTGCCTTTTTTCACTGAAATAAGTGAAATTTCTGCAATTTTGCCCCAAAATAAGTAAAATTTCTGCAATTTTGCCCCAAAATAAGGGAAATTTCTGGAATTTTGCCCCAAAATAAGTGGAATTTCTGAGTTTTGCCCCAAAATAAGGGTAATTTCTGCCGTTTTCCCCCAAAAAGAAGAATTTCAGCCTTTTTACCTCAAAATAATGAAAATTTCTGCATTTTTGCCACAAAATGTGGGAAATTTCTGCTTTTTCCTCCAAAATAAGAAAAATTTCTGCTTTTGTTTTCTGAAATAAGTGAAATTTCTGCAATTTTGCCCCAAAAAAAGTGAAATATCTGCAATTTTGCCCCAAAATAAGGGAAATTTCTGGAATTTTGCCCCTAAATAAGGGGAATTTCTAAGTTTAACCCCAAAATAAGGAGAATTTCTGTCTTTTTGCCCCAACATATAGGGAATTTCTGCCTTTTTGCCCCACAATTAGGGGAATTTCTGCAATTTTGCTCCAAAATACGGGAAATTTCTGCCTTTTTGCCCAAAAATAAGAAGAATGCATACCTTTTTGCCATAAAAAAGGGAAATTTCTTCATTTTTGCTCCAAAATATGGGGAATATCTGCTTTTTTGCCTCTAAAAAAGTGGAATTTCTGTATTTTTCCCCCAAAACAAAGGGAATTTCTGTCTTTTTTGATCCAAAATAAGGAAAATTTCTGACTTATGACCCTGAAATAAGTGAAATTTCTGCAATTTTGCCCCAAAATAAGTAAAATTTCTGCAATTTTGCCCCAAAATAAAGGAAATTTCTGCCGTTTTCCCCCAAAAAGGGGAATTTCAGCCTTTTTACCTCAAAATAAGGGGAATTTCTGCATTTTTGTTACAAAATGTGGAAAATTTCTGCCTTTTTGCCCCAAAATGAGAAAAATTTCTGCTTTTGTTTTCTGAAATAAGTGAACTTTTTGCAATTTTGCCCCTAAAATAAGTGAAATTTCTGAAATTTTGCCCCAAAATAAGGGAAATTTCTGGAATTTTGCCTCAAAATAAGGGGAATTTCTAAGTTTAACACCAAAATAAGGAGAATTTCTGTCTTTTTGCCCCAACATATAGGGAATTTCTGCCTTTTTGCCCCACAATTAGGGGAATTTCTGCAATTTTGCTCCAAAATACCGGAAATTTCTGCCTTTTTGCCCAAAAATAAGAAGAATGCATACCTTTTTGCCATAAAAAAGGGAAATTTCTTCATTTTTGCTCCAAAATAAGGGGAATTTCTGCTTTTATGCCTCTAAAAAAGTGTAATTTCTGTCTTTTTCCCCCAAAACAAAGGGAATTTCTGTCTTTTTTGCCCCAAAATAAGGAAAATTTCTGACTTATTACCATGAAATACGTGAAATTTCTGCAATTTTGCCCCAAAATAAGGGAAATTTCTGTTTTTTTGCCCCCAAATAATGTGAATTTCAGACTTTTTACCTCAAAATAAGGGAATTTCTGCATTATTGCCACAAAATTTTAGAAATTTCTGCATTTTTGCCCCAAAATAAAGAAAATTTCTGCCTTTTTTTCCTGAAATAAGTGAAATTTTTGCAATTTTGCTCCAAAATAAGTGAAATTTCTGCCTTTTTGCCCCCAAATAAGGGGAATTTCAGCCTTTTTACCTCAAAATAAGGCGAATTTTTGCATTTTTGCCCCAAATATGGGAAATTTCTGCCTTTTTGCCCCAAAATAAGAAAAATTTCTGCAATTTTGTACCAAAATAAAAGAAATTTCTGCCTTTTTGTCCCCAAATAAGAAAATTTCTGCTTTTTTTTCTGAAATAAGTGAAATTTCTGGAATTTTGCCCCAAAATAAGTGAAATTTCTGAGTATTGCCCCAAAATAAAGACAATTTCTGTCTTTTTGCCCCAACATATAGGGAATTTCTGCCTTTTTGCATCACAATTAGGGGAATTTCTGCAATTTTGCTATAAAATATGGGGAATTTCTGCCTCTTTGCTCAAAAATAAGATGAATGCATACCTTTTTGCCATAAAAAAGGGAAATTTCTTCATTTTTGCTCCAAAATGAGGGGAATTTCTGCTTTTTTGCCTCTAAATAAGTGAAATTTCTGTCTTTTTTTCCCAAAACAAAGGGAATTTCTGTCTTTTTTGCCCCAAAATAAGGAAAATTTATGACTTATTACCCTGAAATAAGTGAAATTTCTGCAATTTTTCACTAAAATAAGTGAAATTTCTGAGTTTTGCCTAAAAATAAGGGGAATTTCTCTTTTTGGCCCCAAAATTAGGGGAATTTCTGCTTTTTGTCACAAAATAAGGGGAATTTCTGACTTTTTGCCCGGAAATGTGTTAAATTTCTAAAATTTTTTCCCAAAATAAGGGAAATGTCTGCTTTTTACCCCAAAATAAGGGGATTTTCCGCCTTTTTGACTCAAAATAAGTGCAATTTCTGACTTTTCCCCAAAAATAAACAGAATTTCTGTCTTTTTGCCCCAAAATAAAGGGAATTTCTGACTTTTTGCCCTGAAATAAGTTAAATTTCTAAAATATTTTTCCAAAATAAGAAAAATGTATGCTTTTTGCCCCAAAATAAAGGGAATTTCTGCTTTTTTTCACTGAAATAAGTGAAATTTCTGCAATTTTGCCCCAAAATAAGTAAAATTTCTGCAATTTTGCCCCAAAATAAGGGAAATTTCTGGAATTTTGCCCCAAAATAAGTGGAATTTCTGAGTTTTGTCCCAAAATAAGGAGAATTTATGTCTTTTTGCCCTAACATATAGGGAATTTCTGCTTTTTTGGCCCCACAATTAGGGAAATTTCTGCAATTTTGCCCCAAAATAATGGGAATTTCTGCTTTTTTGCCTCTAAATAAGTGGAATTTCTGTCTTTTTCCCCCAAATCAAAAAGAATTTCTGTCTTTTTAGCCCCAAAATAAGGAAAATTTCTGACTTATTACCCTGAAATAAGTGAAATTTCTGCAATTTTGCCCCAAAATAAGGGAAATTTCTGCCGTTTTCCCCCATAAAGGGGAATTTCAGCCTTTTTACCTCAAAATAATGAAAATTTCTGCATTATTGCCACAAAATGTGGGAAATTTCTGCTTTTTCCCCCAAAATAAGAAAAATTTCTGCTTTTGTTTTCTGAAATAAGTGAAATTTCTACAATTTTGCCCCAAAATAAGTGAAATTTCTGCAATTTTGCCCAAAAATAAGGGAAATTTCTGGAATTTTGCCCCAAAATAAGGGGAATTTCTAAGTTTAACACCAAAATAAGGAGAATTTCTGTCTTTTTGCCCCAACATATAGGGAATTTCTAACTTTTTGCCTCACAATTAGGGAAATTTCTGCAATTTTTCTCCAAAATACGGGAAATTTCTGCCTTTTTGCCCAAAAATAAGAAGAATGCATACCTTTTTGCCATAAAAAGGGAAATTTCTCCATTTTTGCTCCAAAATAATAGGAATTTCTGCTTATTTGCCTCTAAAAAAGTTTAATTTCTGTCTTTTTCCCCCAAAACAAAGGGAATTTCTGTCTTTTTTGCCCCAAAATAAGGAAAATTTCTGACTTATTACCCTGAAATAAGTGAAATTTCTGCAATTTTGCCCCAAAATAAGCGAAATTTCTGCCTTTTTGCCCCCAAATAAAAGGAATTTCAGCCTTTTTACCTCAAAATAAGGCGAATTTTTACATTTTTGCCCCAAAATATAGGAAATTTCTGCCTTTTTGCCCCAAAATAAGAAAAATTTCTGCAATTTTGTACCAAAATATAAGAAATTTGTGCCTTTTTGCCCCCAAATAAGAAAATTTCTGCTTTTTATTCTGAAATAAGTGAAATTTCTGCAATTTTGCCACAAAATAAAAGAAATTTCTGCAATTTTGCCCCAAAATAAGGGAAATTTCTGGAATTTTGCCCCAAAGTAAATGGAATTTTTGAGTTTTGCCCCCAAATAAGGAGATTTTCTGTTTCTTTGCCTCAACATATAGGGATTTCTGACTTTTTGCCCCAAAATTATGGGAATTTCTGCAATTTTTCTCCAAAATACGGGGAATTTCTACTCTTTAGCCCAAAAATAAAGGGAATGTATACCTTTTGCCACAAAAAAGGAAATTTCTTCATTTTTGCCGCAAAATAATAGGAATATCTGCATTTTTAACTCAAAATAAGTGAAATTTCTGCCTTTTTACCCAAAAATACACGGAATTTCTGTGTTTTTGCTTCAAAATAAAAGGAATTTTTGAATTTTGCCCTGAAATAAGTGAAATTTCTTCAATTTTGCCCCAAAATAAGGGAAATTTCTGCCTTTTTGCCACAAAATAAGAGGAAATTCTGTCTTTTTGCCCCAAAATAAGGGAAATTTCTGCCTTTTTACCTCATAAAAAGATGAATCTCTGCCTTTTTCCCCTAAAATATAGAGAATTTCTGTATTTTTCCCCCACAATAAAGAAAATTTCTGAAATTTTGTAACAAAATAAAAGTAGTTTCTGCATTTTTGCCCCAAAATAAGAGAAATTTCTGCGTTTTTTCCCTGAAATAAGTGAAATTTCTGTAATTTTGCCCTAAAATAAGGGAGATTTCTGCAATTTTGCCCAAAAATAAATAAAATTTCTGTAATTTTGCCCCATAATAATGGGAATTTCTGACTTTTTGCCCTGAAATAAGGAGAATTTCTGTCTTTTTGCCCCAAAATAATGTGAATTTCTGCATTTTCCCTCAAAATTAGCGGAATATGTGCAATTTTGCTTCAAAATACGGAAAATTTCTGCCTTATTGAACCAAAATAAAGGGAATTTCTGCATTTTTGCACCAATATAAGGTGAATTTCTGAAATTTTGCTCCAAAATACGGGGAATTTCTGCCTTATTGCCCGAAATAAAGTGGAATTTCTGCCTTTTTGCCCTGAAATATTTGAAATTTCCACAATTTTAACCCAAAATAAGAGGAATTTCTGTTTTTGGCCCCAAAATTAGGAGAATTTCTGCTTTTTGCCCCAAAATAAGGCAAATTTCTGACTTTTGGCCCTGAAATAAGTGAAATTTCTGCAATTTTGCCCCAAAATAAGGGGAATTTCTGCCTTTTTGCCAAAATAAGGGGAGTTTCAGCATTTAACCACAAATAAGGGGAATTTCTGCCTTTTTGCCACAAAATATGGGGAATTTCTGCCTTATTGCCCCAAAATAAGGAAAATTTTTGCTTTTCTGCCCCAATTAACAAGAATTTATGTCTTTTTGCCACAAAGTAAAGGGAATTTCAGCCTTTTTGCCCCAAAATAACGGGAATTTCTGCCTTTTACCTCAAAATAAGGGGAATTTCTGCCTTTTGCCCAAAATATGGGGAATTTCTGACTTTTTGTTCCAAAATAAGGAAAATTTCTTCAATTTTGTACCAAAATAAAAGAAATTTCTGCTTTTTGCCCCAAAATAAAAGTAATTTCTGACTCTTTGCCCTGAAATAAATGAAATTTCTGCAATTTGGCCCGAAAATAAGGGAAATTTGTGCCTTTTTGCCCCAAAATGAGGGGAATTTCTGCCTTTTTGCCCCAAAATATGGGGCATTTCAGCATTTTACCTCAAAATAAGAGGAATTTCAGCCTTTTTGCACCAAAATATGGAAAATTTCTGACTTTTTGCCACAAAATAAGAAAAATTTCTGCAATTCTGTACCCAAATAAAAGAAATTTCTAAAATTTTGCCCCAAAATAAGGAAAATTTCTGATTTTTGCCCCGAAATAAGAAGAATTTCTGTATTTTTGCACCAAAATAAAGGGAATTTCTTCCTTTTTGCCCAAAAATTAGGAGAGTTTCTGCAATTTTGCTTCAAAATACATGGAATTTCTGCCTTTTCCGAAAATAAGGAGAAAATCTGCCGATATCCCCCAAATAAATGGAATTTCTGCATTTTTGCCCCAATATTAAGAGAATTTCTGCAATTTTGCTCCAAAATACAGGGAATTTCTGCCTTTTTGCCCAAAATTAAGGGGATTTTCTGCCTTTTTTCTCCCAAACAAAGGAAATTTCTGCAATTTGGTCCCAAAATAAGGGGAATTTCTGCCTTTTTGCCCCCAAATAAGGAGAATTTCTGCATTTTTCCCCTGAAATATGTGAAATGTCTGCAATTTTACCCCAAAATAAGGTGAATTTCTGCCTTTTTGCCCCAAAATAATGGGAATTAATGCATTTTGCCCTAAAATAAGAAAAATTTTTGCTTTTTTTCTGTGAAATAAGTGAAATTTCTGCGATTTTGCCCTAAAATAAGGGGAATTTCTGCCTTTTGTCCCAAAATAACAAGAATTTCTGCATTTTTGCCCCAAAATAAAGAAAATTACTGCATGTTTTACCCAAAAATTAGGTGAATTTCTGCAATTTTGCTTCAAAATACAGGGATTTTCTGCCTTTTTCGCCGAAAATAAAGGGAATTTCTGCCATTTTGCCGCGAAATAAGTGAAATTTCTGAAGTTTTACCCCAAAATAAAGGGAAGTTCTGCGTTTTTGCCCCAAAATTAGGGGAATTTTTGCAACTTTGCTCCAAAATATGGGGAATTTCTGCCTTTTTGCCCAAAAATAAAGGAAATGTATACATTTTTGCCATAAAAAAGGGAAATTTCTTCATTTTTACCCCAAAATAAGGGGATTTTTCGCCTTTTTGACTCAAAATAAGTGCAATTTCTGACTTTTCCCCAAAAATAAACAGAATTTCTGTCTTTTTGCCTCAAAATAAAGGGAATTTCTGACTTTTTGCCCTGAAATAAGTTAAATTTCTAAAATTTTTCCCCAAAATAAGGGAAATGTCTGCTTTTTGCCCCAAAATTAGGGGAATTTCTGCTTTTTGCCACAAAATAAGAGGAATTTCTGACTTTTTGCCCTGAAATGAGTTAAATTTCTAAAATTTTTTCCCAAAATAAGGGAAATGTCTGCTTTTTACCCCAAAATAAGGGGATTTTCCGCCTTTTCGACTCAAAATAATTGCAATTTCTGACTTTTCCCCAAAAATAAACAGAATTTCTGTCTTTTTGCCCCAAAATAAGGGGAATTTCTGACTTTTTCCCCTAAAATAAGTTAAATTTCTAAAATTTTTTCTCAAAATAAGAAAAATGTCTGCTTTTTGCCCCAAAATAAAGGGAATTTCAGCCTTTTTTCACTGAAATAAGTGAAATTTCTGCAATTTTGCCCCAAAATAAGTAAAATTTCTGCAATTTTGCCCCAAAATAAAAAAAAATTCTGGAATTTTGCCCCAAAATAAGTGGAATTTCTGAGTTTTGTCCCAAAATAAGGAGAATTTCTGTCTTTTTGCCCTAACATATAAGGAATTTCTGCCTTTTTGCCCCACAATTAGGGGAATTTCTGCAATTTTGCCCCAGAATAAAAGGAATTTCTGCTTTTTTGCCTCTAAATAAGTGGAATTTCAGTCTTTTTCCTCCAAATCAAAAAGAATTCCTGTCTTTTTTGCCCCAAAATAAGGAAAATTTCTGACTTATTACCCTGAAATAAGTGAAATTTCTGCAATTTTGCCCCAAAATAAGGGAAATTTCTGCCGTTTTCCCCCAAAAAGGGGAATTTCAGCCTTTTTACCTCAAAATAAGGGGAATTTCTGCATTTTTGTCACAAAATGTGGAAAATTTCTGCCTTTTTGCCCCAAAATGAGAAAAATTTCTGCTTTTGTTTTCTGAAATAAGTGAACTTTTTGCAATTTTGCCCCTAAAATAAGTGAAATTTCTGAAATTTTGCCCCAAAATAAGGGAAATTTCTGGAATTTTGCCTCAAAATAAGGGGAATTTCTAAGTTTAACACCAAAATAAGGAGAATTTCTGTCTTTTTGCCCCAACATATAGGGAATTTCTGCCTTTTTGCCCCACAATTAGGGGAATTTCTGCAATTTTGCTCCAAAATACCGGAAATTTCTGCCTTTTTGCCCAAAAATAAGAAGAATGCATACCTTTTTGCCATAAAAAAGGGAAATTTCTTCATTTTTGCTCCAAAATAAGGGGAATTTCTGCTTTTATGCCTCTAAAAAAGTGTAATTTCTGTCTTTTTCCCCCAAAACAAAGGGAATTTCTGTCTTTTTTGCCCCAAAATAAGGAAAATTTCTGACTTATTACCATGAAATACGTGAAATTTCTGCAATTTTGCCCCAAAATAAGGGAAATTTCTGTTTTTTTGCCCCCAAATAATGTGAATTTCAGACTTTTTACCTCAAAATAAGGGAATTTCTGCATTATTGCCACAAAATTTTAGAAATTTCTGCATTTTTGCCCCAAAATAAAGAAAATTTCTGCCTTTTTTTCCTGAAATAAGTGAAATTTTTGCAATTTTGCTCCAAAATAAGTGAAATTTCTGCCTTTTTGCCCCCAAATAAGGGGAATTTCAGCCTTTTTACCTCAAAATAAGGCGAATTTTTGCATTTTTGCCCCAAATATGGGAAATTTCTGCCTTTTTGCCCCAAAATAAGAAAAATTTCTGCAATTTTGTACCAAAATAAAAGAAATTTCTGCCTTTTTGTCCCCAAATAAGAAAATTTCTGCTTTTTTTTCTGAAATAAGTGAAATTTCTGGAATTTTGCCCCAAAATAAGTGAAATTTCTGAGTATTGCCCCAAAATAAAGACAATTTCTGTCTTTTTGCCCCAACATATAGGGAATTTCTGCCTTTTTGCATCACAATTAGGGGAATTTCTGCAATTTTGCTATAAAATATGGGGAATTTCTGCCTCTTTGCTCAAAAATAAGATGAATGCATACCTTTTTGCCATAAAAAAGGGAAATTTCTTCATTTTTGCTCCAAAATGAGGGGAATTTCTGCTTTTTTGCCTCTAAATAAGTGAAATTTCTGTCTTTTTTTCCCAAAACAAAGGGAATTTCTGTCTTTTTTGCCCCAAAATAAGGAAAATTTATGACTTATTACCCTGAAATAAGTGAAATTTCTGCAATTTTTCACTAAAATAAGTGAAATTTCTGAGTTTTGCCTAAAAATAAGGGGAATTTCTCTTTTTGGCCCCAAAATTAGGGGAATTTCTGCTTTTTGTCACAAAATAAGGGGAATTTCTGACTTTTTGCCCGGAAATGTGTTAAATTTCTAAAATTTTTTCCCAAAATAAGGGAAATGTCTGCTTTTTACCCCAAAATAAGGGGATTTTCCGCCTTTTTGACTCAAAATAAGTGCAATTTCTGACTTTTCCCCAAAAATAAACAGAATTTCTGTCTTTTTGCCCCAAAATAAGGGGAATTTCTGACTTTTTGCCCTGAAATAAGTTAAATTTCTAAAATATTTTTCCAAAATAAGAAAAATGTATGCTTTTTGCCCCAAAATAAAGGGAATTTCTGCTTTTTTTCACTGAAATAAGTGAAATTTCTGCAATTTTGCCCCAAAATAAGTAAAATTTCTGCAATTTTGCCCCAAAATAAGGGAAATTTCTGGAATTTTGCCCCAAAATAAGTGGAATTTCTGAGTTTTGTCCCAAAATAAGGAGAATTTATGTCTTTTTGCCCTAACATATAGGGAATTTCTGCTTTTTTGGCCCCACAATTAGGGAAATTTCTGCAATTTTGCCCCAAAATAATGGGAATTTCTGCTTTTTTGCCTCTAAATAAGTGGAATTTCTGTCTTTTTCCCCCAAATCAAAAAGAATTTCTGTCTTTTTAGCCCCAAAATAAGGAAAATTTCTGACTTATTACCCTGAAATAAGTGAAATTTCTGCAATTTTGCCCCAAAATAAGGGAAATTTCTGCCGTTTTCCCCCATAAAGGGGAATTTCAGCCTTTTTACCTCAAAATAATGAAAATTTCTGCATTATTGCCACAAAATGTGGGAAATTTCTGCTTTTTCCCCCAAAATAAGAAAAATTTCTGCTTTTGTTTTCTGAAATAAGTGAAATTTCTACAATTTTGCCCCAAAATAAGTGAAATTTCTGCAATTTTGCCCAAAAATAAGGGAAATTTCTGGAATTTTGCCCCAAAATAAGGGGAATTTCTAAGTTTAACACCAAAATAAGGAGAATTTCTGTCTTTTTCCCCCAACATATAGGGAATTTCTAACTTTTTGCCTCACAATTAGGGAAATTTCTGCAATTTTTCTCCAAAATACGGGAAATTTCTGCCTTTTTGCCCAAAAATAAGAAGAATGCATACCTTTTTGCCATAAAAAGGGAAATTTCTCCATTTTTGCTCCAAAATAATAGGAATTTCTGCTTATTTGCCTCTAAAAAAGTTTAATTTCTGTCTTTTTCCCCCAAAACAAAGGGAATTTCTGTCTTTTTTGCCCCAAAATAAGGAAAATTTCTGACTTATTACCCTGAAATAAGTGAAATTTCTGCAATTTTGCCCCAAAATAAGCGAAATTTCTGCCTTTTTGCCCCCAAATAAAAGGAATTTCAGCCTTTTTACCTCAAAATAAGGCGAATTTTTACATTTTTGCCCCAAAATATAGGAAATTTCTGCCTTTTTGCCCCAAAATAAGAAAAATTTCTGCAATTTTGTACCAAAATATAAGAAATTTGTGCCTTTTTGCCCCCAAATAAGAAAATTTCTGCTTTTTATTCTGAAATAAGTGAAATTTCTGCAATTTTGCCACAAAATAAAAGAAATTTCTGCAATTTTGCCCCAAAATAAGGGAAATTTCTGGAATTTTGCCCCAAAGTAAATGGAATTTTTGAGTTTTGCCCCCAAATAAGGAGATTTTCTGTTTCTTTGCCTCAACATATAGGGATTTCTGACTTTTTGCCCCAAAATTATGGGAATTTCTGCAATTTTTCTCCAAAATACGGGGAATTTCTACTCTTTAGCCCAAAAATAAAGGGAATGTATACCTTTTGCCACAAAAAAGGAAATTTCTTCATTTTTGCCGCAAAATAATAGGAATATCTGCATTTTTAACTCAAAATAAGTGAAATTTCTGCCTTTTTACCCAAAAATACACGGAATTTCTGTGTTTTTGCTTCAAAATAAAAGGAATTTTTGAATTTTGCCCTGAAATAAGTGAAATTTCTTCAATTTTGCCCCAAAATAAGGGAAATTTCTGCCTTTTTGCCACAAAATAAGAGGAAATTCTGTCTTTTTGCCCCAAAATAAGGGAAATTTCTGCCTTTTTACCTCATAAAAAGATGAATCTCTGCCTTTTTCCCCTAAAATATAGAGAATTTCTGTATTTTTCCCCCACAATAAAGAAAATTTCTGAAATTTTGTAACAAAATAAAAGTAGTTTCTGCATTTTTGCCCCAAAATAAGAGAAATTTCTGCGTTTTTTCCCTGAAATAAGTGAAATTTCTGTAATTTTGCCCTAAAATAAGGGAGATTTCTGCAATTTTGCCCAAAAATAAATAAAATTTCTGTAATTTTGCCCCATAATAATGGGAATTTCTGACTTTTTGCCCTGAAATAAGGAGAATTTCTGTCTTTTTGCCCCAAAATAATGTGAATTTCTGCATTTTCCCTCAAAATTAGCGGAATATGTGCAATTTTGCTTCAAAATACGGAAAATTTCTGCCTTATTGAACCAAAATAAAGGGAATTTCTGCATTTTTGCACCAATATAAGGTGAATTTCTGAAATTTTGCTCCAAAATACGGGGAATTTCTGCCTTATTGCCCGAAATAAAGTGGAATTTCTGCCTTTTTGCCCTGAAATATTTGAAATTTCCACAATTTTAACCCAAAATAAGAGGAATTTCTGTTTTTGGCCCCAAAATTAGGAGAATTTCTGCTTTTTGCCCCAAAATAAGGCAAATTTCTGACTTTTGGCCCTGAAATAAGTGAAATTTCTGCAATTTTGCCCCAAAATAAGGGGAATTTCTGCCTTTTTGCCAAAATAAGGGGAGTTTCAGCATTTAACCACAAATAAGGGGAATTTCTGCCTTTTTGCCACAAAATATGGGGAATTTCTGCCTTATTGCCCCAAAATAAGGAAAATTTTTGCTTTTCTGCCCCAATTAACAAGAATTTATGTCTTTTTGCCACAAAGTAAAGGGAATTTCAGCCTTTTTGCCCCAAAATAACGGGAATTTCTGCCTTTTACCTCAAAATAAGGGGAATTTCTGCCTTTTGCCCAAAATATGGGGAATTTCTGACTTTTTGTTCCAAAATAAGGAAAATTTCTTCAATTTTGTACCAAAATAAAAGAAATTTCTGCTTTTTGCCCCAAAATAAAAGTAATTTCTGACTCTTTGCCCTGAAATAAATGAAATTTCTGCAATTTGGCCCGAAAATAAGGGAAATTTGTGCCTTTTTGCCCCAAAATGAGGGGAATTTCTGCCTTTTTGCCCCAAAATATGGGGCATTTCAGCATTTTACCTCAAAATAAGAGGAATTTCAGCCTTTTTGCACCAAAATATGGAAAATTTCTGACTTTTTGCCACAAAATAAGAAAAATTTCTGCAATTCTGTACCCAAATAAAAGAAATTTCTAAAATTTTGCCCCAAAATAAGGAAAATTTCTGATTTTTGCCCCGAAATAAGAAGAATTTCTGTATTTTTGCACCAAAATAAAGGGAATTTCTTCCTTTTTGCCCAAAAATTAGGAGAGTTTCTGCAATTTTGCTTCAAAATACATGGAATTTCTGCCTTTTCCGAAAATAAGGAGAAAATCTGCCGATATCCCCCAAATAAATGGAATTTCTGCATTTTTGCCCCAATATTAAGAGAATTTCTGCAATTTTGCTCCAAAATACAGGGAATTTCTGCCTTTTTGCCCAAAATTAAGGGGATTTTCTGCCTTTTTTCTCCCAAACAAAGGAAATTTCTGCAATTTGGTCCCAAAATAAGGGGAATTTCTGCCTTTTTGCCCCCAAATAAGGAGAATTTCTGCATTTTTCCCCTGAAATATGTGAAATGTCTGCAATTTTACCCCAAAATAAGGTGAATTTCTGCCTTTTTGCCCCAAAATAATGGGAATTAATGCATTTTGCCCTAAAATAAGAAAAATTTTTGCTTTTTTTCTGTGAAATAAGTGAAATTTCTGCAATTTTGCCCTAAAATAAGGGGAATTTCTGCCTTTTGTCCCAAAATAACAAGAATTTCTGCATTTTTGCCCCAAAATAAAGAAAATTACTGCATGTTTTACCCAAAAATTAGGTGAATTTCTGCAATTTTGCTTCAAAATACAGGGATTTTCTGCCTTTTTCGCCGAAAATAAAGGGAATTTCTGCCATTTTGCCGCGAAATAAGTGAAATTTCTGAAGTTTTACCCCAAAATAAAGGGAAGTTCTGCGTTTTTGCCCCAAAATTAGGGGAATTTTTGCAACTTTGCTCCAAAATATGGGGAATTTCTGCCTTTTTGCCCAAAAATAAAGGAAATGTATACATTTTTGCCATAAAAAAGGGAAATTTCTTCATTTTTACCCCAAAATAAGGGGATTTTTCGCCTTTTTGACTCAAAATAAGTGCAATTTCTGACTTTTCCCCAAAAATAAACAGAATTTCTGTCTTTTTGCCTCAAAATAAAGGGAATTTCTGACTTTTTGCCCTGAAATAAGTTAAATTTCTAAAATTTTTCCCCAAAATAAGGGAAATGTCTGCTTTTTGCCCCAAAATTAGGGGAATTTCTGCCTTTTTGCCCCAAAATAGGGGGAATTTCAGAATTTTTACCTCAAAATAAGAGGAATTTTGGCATTTTTGCCCCAAAATATGAGAAATTTCTGCCTTTTTGCCAAAAAAAAGAAAAATTTCTGCAATTTTGTACCAAAATAAAAGAAATTTCTGCAATTTTGCCCCAAAATAAGTGAAATTTCTGCAATTTTGCCCCAATATAATGAAATTTCTGAAATTTTGCCCCAAAATGAGTGGAATTTCTGAGTTTTGCCCCAAAATAAGGAGAATTTCTGTCTCTTTGCCCCAACATATAGGGAATTTCTGCCTTTTTGCCCCACAATTCGGGGAATTTCTGCAATTTTGCTCCAAAATACTGGGAATTTCTGCCTTTTTGCCCGAAAATGAGAAGAATGCATACCTTTTTGTCATAAAAAAGGGAAATTTCTTCATTTTTGCTCCAAAATAAGGGGAATTTCTGCTTTTATGCCTCTAAATGAGTGGAATTTCTGTCCTTTTCCCCCCAAAAAAGGGAATTTCTGTCTTTTTTGCCATATATAAGGAAAATTTCTGACTTATTACCCTTAAATAAGTGAAATTTCTGCAATTTTGCCCCAAAATAAGGGAAATTTCTGCCTTTTTGCCCCCAAATAAGAATTATTTCAGCCTTTTTACCTCAAAATAAGGGGAATTTCTGCATTTTTGCCACAAAATATTAGGAATTTCATCTTTTTCCCCCAAAATAATGAAAATTTCTGCCTTTTTTCCCTAAAATAAGTGAAATTTCTGCAATTTTGGCCCAAAATAAGTGAAGTTTCTGCAATTTTGCCCCAAAATAAAAGAAATTTCTGGAATTTTGCCACAAAATAAGTGGAATTTCTGAGTTTTGCCCCAAAATAAGGAGAATTTCGGTCTTTTTGCCCCAACATATATGGAATTTCTGCCTTTTTGCCCCACAATTAGGGGAATTTCTGCAATTTTGCTCCAAAATATGGGGAATTTCTGCCTTTTAGCCCGAAAATTTGAAGAATGCATACCTTTATGCCATAAAAAACGGAAATTTCTTCATTTTTGCTCCAAAATAAGGGGAATTTCTGCTTTTTGCCTCTAAATAAGTGGAATTTCTGTCTTTTTCCCCCAAAACAAAGGGAATTTCTGTCTTTTTTGCCCCAAAATAAGGAAAATTTCTGACCTATTACCCTGAAATATGTAAAATTTCTGCAATTTTGCCCCAAAATAAGGGAAATTTCTGCTTTTTTGCACCCAATAAGTGGAATTTCAGCCTTTTTACCTCAAAATAAGAAGAATTTCTGAATTTTGCCCCAAAATATGGAGAATTTCTGCTTTTTCCCCAAAATAAAGAAAATTTCTGCAATTTTGTACCAAAATAAAAGAAATTTCTGCCTTTTTACCCCAAAATAATAAATTTCTGCTTTTTTTCTGAAATAAGTAAAATTTCTGCAATTTTGCCCCAAAATAAGTCAAATTTCTGCAATTTTGCCCCAAAATAAAAAAAATTTCTGGAATTTTGCCCCAAAATAAGTGGAATTTCTGAGTTTTGCCCCAAAATAAAGAGAATTTCTGTCTATTTGCCCCAACATATAGGGCATTTCTGACTTTTTGCCCCACAATTAGGGGAATTTCTGCAATTTTTCTCCAAAATAAGTGAAATTTCTGAGTTTTGCCCCAAAATATGGGAAATTTCTGCAATTTGCCCCAAAATAAGAAAAATTTCTGCAATTTTGTACCAAAATAAAAAAAAATTCTGCCTTTTTGCCCCAAAATAAGAATTATTTCAGCCTTTTTACCTCAAAATAAGGGGAATTTCTGCATTTTTGCCACAAAATATTAGGAATTTCATCTTTTTCCCCCAAAATAATGAAAATTTCTGCCTTTTTTCCCTAAAATAAGTGAAATTTCTGCAATTTTGGCCCAAAATAAGTGAAGTTTCTGCAATTTTGCCCCAAAATAAAAGAAATTTCTGGAATTTTGCCACAAAATAAGTGGAATTTCTGAGTTTTGCCCCAAAATAAGGAGAATTTCGGTCTTTTTGCCCCAACATATATGGAATTTCTGCCTTTTTGCCCCACAATTAGGGGAATTTCTGCAATTTTGCTCCAAAATATGGGGAATTTCTGCCTTTTAGCCCGAAAATTTGAAGAATGCATACCTTTATGCCATAAAAAACGGAAATTTCTTCATTTTTGCTCCAAAATAAGGGGAATTTCTGCTTTTTGCCTCTAAATAAGTGGAATTTCTGTCTTTTTCCCCCAAAACAAAGGGAATTTCTGTCTTTTTTGCCCCAAAATAAGGAAAATTTCTGACCTATTACCCTGAAATATGTAAAATTTCTGCAATTTTGCCCCAAAATAAGGGACATTTCTGCTTTTTTGCACCCAATAAGTGGAATTTCAGCCTTTTTACCTCAAAATAAGAAGAATTTCTGAATTTTGCCCCAAAATATGGAGAATTTCTGCTTTTTCCCCAAAATAAAGAAAATTTCTGCAATTTTGTACCAAAATAAAAGAAATTTCTGCCTTTTTACCCCAAAATAATAAATTTCTGCTTTTTTTCTGAAATAAGTAAAATTTCTGCAATTTTGCCCCAAAATAAGTCAAATTTCTGCAATTTTGCCCCAAAATAAAAAAAATTTCTGGAATTTTGCCCCAAAGTAAGTGGAATTTCTGAGTTTTGCCCCAAAATAAAGAGAATTTCTGTCTTTTTGCCCCAACATATAGGGCATTTCTGACTTTTTGCCCCACAATTAGGGGAATTTCTGCAATTTTTCTCCAAAATAAGTGAAATTTCTGAGTTTTGCCCCAAAATATGGGAAATTTCTGCAATTTGCCCCAAAATAAGAAAAATTTCTGCAATTTTGTACCAAAATAAAAAAAAATTCTGGCTTTTTGCCCCAAAATAAGAAAATTTCTGCTTTTTTTTTTCTGAAATAAGTGAAATTTCTGGAATTTTGCCCCAAAATAAGTGAAATTATTGAGTATTGCCCCAAAATAAGGAGAATTTCTTTATTTTTGCCACAAAATATAGGGAATTTCTGCCTTTTTGCCCAAAAATAAGAAGAATGCATAACTTTTTGCCATAAAAAAGGGAAATTTCTTCATTTTTGCTCCAAAATAAGGGGAATTTCTGCTTTTTTGCCTCTATATAAGTGGAATTTTTGTTTTTTCCCCCAAAACAAAAGGAATTTCTGTCTTTTTTGCACCAAAATAAGAAAAATTCCTGACTTATTACCCTTAAGTAAGTGAAATTTGTGCAATTTTGCCCCAAAATAAGGGAAAATTCTGCCTTTTTGCCCCCAAATAAGGGGAATTTCAGCCTTTTTACCTCAAAATTAGGGGAATTTCTGCATTTTTCCCCAAAATATGGGTAATTTCTGCATTTTGCCCCAAAATAAGAAACATTTCTGCAATTTTGTACCAAAATAAAAGAAATTTCTGCCTTTTTGCCCCAAAATAAGAAAATTTCTGCTTTTTTTCTGAAATAAGTGAAATTTCTGTAATTTTGCCCCAAAATAAGTGAAATTTCTAAGTTTTGCCCCTAAATAAAAAGAATTTCTGAATTTTTGCCCCAACATATAGGGATTTTCTGACTTTTTGCTCCACAATTACTTGAATTTCTGCAATTATGCTCCAAAATACGGGGAATTTCTGCCTTTTTTCTCAAAAATAAGATGAATGCATACCTTTTTGCCATAAAAAAGGGAAATTTCATTTTTGCTCCAAAATAATGGGAATTTCTGCTTTTATGCCTCTAAATAAGTGGAATTTCTTTCTTTTTCTCCCAAAACAAAGGGAATTTCTGTGTTTTTTGCCCCAAAATAAGGAAAATTTCTGACTTATTTCCCTGAAATACGTGAAATTTCTGCAATTTTGCCCCAAAATAAGGAAAATTTCTGCCTTTTTGCCCCAAATAAGGGGAATTTCAGCCTTTTTACCTGAAAATAAGGGGAATTTCTGCATTTTTCCCCAAAATATGGGAAATTTCTGCCTTTTTGCCCCAAAATAAGAAATATTTCTGCAATTTTGTACCAAAATAAAAGAAATTTCTGCTATTTTGTCCCAAAATAAAATAATTTCTGCTTTTTTTTCTGAAATAAGTGAAATTTCTGCATTTTTTCCCCAAAATAAGTGAAATTTCTGAGTTTTGCTCCAAAATAACGAGAATTTCTGAATTTTTGCATCAACATATAGTGAATTTCTGCCTTTTTGCCCCAAAATTAGGGGAATTTCTGGAAATTTGCTCCAAAATACGAAAAATTTCTGCCTTTTTGCCCCAAAATAAAAAGAATGCATATCTTTTTGCCATAAAAAAGGGAAATTTCTTCATTTTTGATCCAATATAAGAGGAATTTCTGCTTTTTTGCCTCTAAATAACTGGAATTTCTGTCTTTTTCCCCCAAAACAAAGAGAATTTCTGTCTTTTTTGCCCCAAAACAAGGAAAATTTCTGACTTATTACCCTGTAGTAAGTGAAATTTCTGCAATTTTGCCCCAAAATAGGAAAAATTTCTGCCTTTTTGCCCTAAATAAGGGGAATTTAAGCCTTTTTACCTCAAAATAAAGGGAATTTCTGCATTTTTGCCCCAAAATATGGGAAATTTCTGCATTTTTGCCCCAAAATCAGAAAAATTTCTGCAATTTTTTACCAAAATACACGAAATTTCTGCCTTTTTGCCCCAAAATAAGAAAATTTCTGCTTTTTTTTCTGAAATAAGTGAAATTTCTGCAATTTTGCCCCAAAATAAGTAAAATTTTTGCAATTTTGCCCCAAAATAAGGGAAATTTCTGGAATTTTGCCCCAAAGTAATTGGAATTTCTGAGTTTTGCCCCAAAATAAGGAGAATTTCTGTTTTTTTGACCCAAAATAAAGGGAATTTCTGCCTTTTTGCCCCACAATTAGGGGAATTTCTGCAATTTTGCTCTAAAATACGGGGAATTTTTGCCTTTTTGCCCGAAAATAATAAGAATGCATACCTTTTTGCCATAAAAAAGGAAAATTTTTTCATTTTTGCTCCAAAATAAGGGGAATTTCTGCCTTTTTGCCTCTAAATAAGTGGAATTTCTGTCTTTTTCCCCTAAAACAAGGACATTTATGTCTTTTTTGCCAGAAAATAAAGAAAATTTCTGACTTATTACCCTGAAGTAAGTGAAATTTCTGCAATTTTGCCCCAAAATAAGGGAAATTTCTGATTTTTTGCCCCCAAATAAGAGGAATATTAGCCTTTTTACCTCAAAATAAAAGGAATTTCTTCAATTTTGCCCCAAAATAAGGGAAATTTCTGGAATTTTGCAGCAAAGTAAGTGGAATTTCTGAGTTTTGCCCCAAAATAAGGAGAATTCTGTCTTTTTCCCCAACATATAGTGAATTTCTGCAATTTTCCTCCAAAATACGAAGAATTTCTGCCTTTTTGCCCAAAAATAAAAAGAATGCATATCTTTTTGCCATAAAAAAGGGAAATTTCTTCATTTTTGCTCCAATATAAGAGGAATTTCTGCTTTTTTGCCTCTAAATAACTGGAATATCTGTCTTTTCCCCCAAAACAAAGGGAATTTCTGTCTTTTTTGCCCCAAAATAAGGAAAATTTCTGACTTATTACCCTGTAGTAAGTGAAATTTCTGCAATTTTGCCCCAAAATAGGAAAAATTTCTGCCTTTTTGCCCCAAATAAAAGGAATTTCAGCCTTTTTACCTCAAAATAAGGGAAATTTCTGCATTTTTGCCCCAAAATCAGAAATATTTCTGCAATTTTGTACCAAAATACATAAAATTTCTGCCTTTTTGCCCCAAAATAAGAAAATTTCTGCTTTTTTTTCTGAAATAAGTGAAATTTCTGCAATTTTGCCCCAAAATAAGTAAAATTTCTGCAATTTTGCCCCAAAATAAGGGAAATTTCTGGAATTTTGCCCCAAAGTAATTGGAATTTCTGAGTTTTGCCCCAAAATAAGGAGAATTTCTGTTTTTTTGCCCCAAAATAAAGGGAATTTCTGCCTTTTTGCCCCACAATTAGGGGAATTTCTGCAATTTTGCTCTAAAATACAGGGAATTTTTGCCTTTTTGCCCGAAAATAAGAAGAATGCATACCTTTTTGCCATAAAAAAGGAAAATTTTTTTCATTTTTGCTCCAAAATAAGGGGAATTTCTGCCTTTTTGCCTCTAAATAAGTGGAATTTCTTTTTTTTCCCCTAAAACAAGGAAATTTATGTCATTTTTGCCACAAAATAAGGAAAATTTCTGACTTATTACCCTGAAGTAAGTGAAATTTCTGCAACTTTGCCCCAAAATAAGGGTAATTTCTGATTTTTCGCCCCCAAATAAGAGGAATATTAGCCTTTTTACCTCAAAATAAAAGGAATTTCTTCAATTTTGCCCCAAAATAAGGAAAATTTCTGGAATTTTGCAGCAAAGTAAGTGGAATTTCTGAGTTTTGCCCCAAAATAAGGAGAATTTCTGTCTTTTTCCCCAACATATAGGGAATTTCTGCAATTTTGCTCCAAAATACGGGGAATTTTTGCCCTTTGGCCCAAAAATAAAAAGAATGCATATCTTTTTGCCATAAAAAAAGAAATATATTCATTTTTGCTCCAAAATAAGGGGAATTTCTGCTTTTTTGCCTCTAAATAAGTGGAATTTCTTTCTTTTTCTCCCAAAACAAAGCGAATTTCTGTGTTTTTTGCCCCAAAATAAGGAAAATTTCTGACTTATTTCCCTGAAATAAGTGAAATTTCTGCAATTTTGCCCCAAAATAAGGAAAATTTCTGCCTTTTTGCCCCAAATAAGGGGAATTTCAGCCTTTTTACCTCAAAATAAGTGGAATTTCTGCATTTTTCCCCAAAATATGGGAAATTTCTGCCTTTTTGCCCCAAAATAAGAAAAATTTCTGCAATTTTGTACCAAAATAAAAGAAATTTCTGCTATTTTGTCCCAAAATAAAATAATTTCTGTTTTTTTTTCTGAAGTAAGTGAAATTTCTGCATTTTTTCCCCAAAATAAGTGAAATTTCTGAGTTTTGCTCCAAAATAACGAGAATTTCTGAATTTTTGCCCCAACATATAGAGAATTTCTGCCTTTTTGCCCCAAAATTAGGGGAATTTCTGGAATTTTGCTCCAAAATACGAAAAATTTCTGCCTTTTTGCCCCAAAATAAAAAGAATGCATATCTTTTTGCCATAAAAAAGGGAAATTTCTTCATTTTTGATCCAATATAAGAGGAATTTCTGCTTTTTTGCCTCTAAATAACTGGAATTTCTGTCTTTTTCCCCCAAAACAAAGAGAATTTCTGTCTTTTTTGCCCCAAAACAAGGAAAATTTCTGACTTATTACCCTGTAGTAAGTGAAATTTCTGCAATTTTGCCCCAAAATAGGAAAAATTTCTGCCTTTTTGCCCTAAATAAGGGGAATTTAAGCCTTTTTACCTCAAAATAAGGGGAATTTCTGCATTTTTGCCCCAAAATATGGGAAATTTCTGCATTTTTGCCCCAAAATCAGAAAAATTTCTGCAATTTTTTACCAAAATACACGAAATTTCTGCCTTTTTGCCCCAAAATAAGAAAATTTCTGCTTTTTTTTCGGAAATAAGTGAAATTTCTGCAATTTTGCCCCAAAATAAGTAAAATTTCTGCAATATTGCCCCAAAATAAGGGAAATTTCTGGAATTTTGCCCCAAAGTAATTGGAATTTCTGAGTTTTGCCCCAAAATAAGGAGAATTTCTGTTTTTTTGCCCCAAAATAGAGGGAATTTCTGCCTTTTTTCCCCACAATTAGGGGAATTTTTGCAATTTTGCTCTAAAATACGGGGAATTTTTGCCTTTTTGCCCGAAAATAATAAGAATGCATACCTTTTTGCCATAAAAAAGGAAAATTTTTTCATTTTTGCTCCAAAATAAGGGGAATTTCTGCCTTTTTGCCTCTAAATAAGTGGAATTTCTGTCTTTTTCCCCTAAAACAAGGACATTTATGTCTTTTTTGCCAGAAAATAAAGAAAATTTCTGACTTATTACCCTGAAGTAAGTGAAATTTCTACAATTTTGCCCCAAAATAAGGGAAATTTCTGATTTTTTGCCCCCAAATAAGAGGAATATTAGCCTTTTTACCTCAAAATAAAAGGAATTTCTTCAATTTTGCCCCAAAATAAGGGAAATTTCTGGAATTTTGCAGCAAAGTAAGTGGAATTTCTGAGTTTTGCCCCAAAATAAGGAGAATTCTGTCTTTTTCCCCAACATATAGTGAATTTCTGCAATTTTCCTCCAAAATACGAAGAATTTCTGCCTTTTTGCCCAAAAATAAAAAGAATGCATATCTTTTTGCCATAAAAAAGGGAAATTTCTTCATTTTTGCTCCAATATAAGAGGAATTTCTGCTTTTTTGCCTCTAAATAACTGGAATATCTGTCTTTTCCCCCAAAACAAAGGGAATTTCTGTCTTTTTTGCCCCAAAATAAGGAAAATTTCTGACTTATTACCCTGTAGTAAGTGAAATTTCTGCAATTTTGCCCCAAAATAGGAAAAATTTCTGCCTTTTTGCCCCAAATAAAAGGAATTTCAGCCTTTTTACCTCAAAATAAGGGAAATTTCTGCATTTTTGCCCCAAAATCAGAAATATTTCTGCAATTTTGTACCAAAATACATAAAATTTCTGCCTTTTTGCCCCAAAATAAGAAAATTTCTGCTTTTTTTTCTGAAATAAGTGAAATTTCTGCAATTTTGCCCCAAAATAAGTAAAATTTCTGCAATTTTGCCCCAAAATAAGGGAAATTTCTGGAATTTTGCCCCAAAGTAATTGGAATTTCTGAGTTTTGCCCCAAAATAAGGAGAATTTCTGTTTTTTTGCCCCAAAATAAAGGGAATTTCTGCCTTTTTGCCCCACAATTAGGGGAATTTCTACAATTTTGCTCTAAAATACAGGGAATTTTTGCCTTTTTGCCCGAAAATAAGAAGAATGCATACCTTTTTGCCATAAAAAAGGAAAATTTTTTTCATTTTTGTTCCAAAATAAGGGGAATTTCTGCCTTTTTGCCTCTAAATAAGTGGAATTTCTTTCTTTTTCCCCTAAAACAAGGAAATTTATGTCATTTTTGCCACAAAATAAGGAAAATTTCTGACTTATTACCCTAAAGTAAGTGAAATTTCTGCAACTTTGCCCCAAAATAAGGGTAATTTCTGATTTTTCGCCCCCAAATAAGAGGAATATTAGCCTTTTTACCTCAAAATAAAAGGAATTTCTTCAATTTTGCCCCAAAATAAGGGAAATTTCTGTAATTTTGCAGCAAAGTAAGTGGAATTTCTGAGTTTTGCCCCAAAATAAGGAGAATTTCTGTCTTTTTCCCCAACATATAGGGAATTTCTGCAATTTTGCTCCAAAATACGGGGAATTTTTGCCCTTTGGCCCAAAAATAAAAAGAATGCATACCTTTTTGCCATGAAAAAAAGAAATATATTCATTTTTGCTCCAAAATAAGGGGAATTTCTGCTTTTTTGCCTCTAAATAAGTGGAATTTCTGTTTTTTTTCCCCAAAATAAAGGGAATTTTTTTCTTTTTTGCCCCAAAATAAGGAAAATTTGTGACTTATTACCCTTAAATAAGTGAAATTTCTGCAATATTGCCGCAAAATAAGAAAAATTTCTGCCTTTTTGCCCCCAAAAAAGGGGAATTTCAGCATTTTTACCGCAAAATAAGGGGAATTTCTGCATTTTAGCCCCAAAATATGGGAAATTTCTGCCTTTTTGCCCCAAAATAAGAAAAATTTCTGCAATTTTGTACCAAAATAAAAGAAATTTCTGCCTTTTTGCCCCAAAATAAAAAAATTTCTGCTTTTTTTTCTTAAATAAGTGAAATTTCTGTAATTTTGCCCCAAAATAAATGAAATTTCTGAGTTTTGCCCCAAAATATGGAAAATTTCTGCCTTTTTGACCCAAAATAAGAAAAATTTCTGCAATTTTGTACCAAAATAAAAGAAATTTCTGCCTTTTTGCCCCAAAATAAGATAAATTGCTGCCTTTTTTCCTTGAAATAAGTGAAATTTCTGGAATTTTGCCCCAAAATAAGTGAAATTTCTGAGTATTGCCCCAAAATAAAGACAATTTCTGTCTTTTTGCCCCAACATATAGGGAATTTCTGCCTTTTTGCCTCACAATTAGGGGAATTTCTGCAATTTTGCTCCAAAATACGGGGAATTTCTGCCTTTTTGCTCAAAAATAAGATGAATGCATACCTTTTTGCCATAAAAAAGGGAAATTTCTTCATTTTTGCTCCAAAATGAGGGGAATTTCTGCTTTTTTGCCTCTAAATAAGTGGAATTTCTGTCTTTTTCCCCCAAAACAAAGGGAATTTCTGTCTTTTTTGCCCCAAAATAAGGAGAATTTCTGACTTATTACCCTGAAGTAAGTGAAATTTCTGCATTTTTGCCCCAAAATAAGGGAAATTTCTGCCTTTTTGCCCCCAAATATGTTGAATTTCAGCCTTTTACCTCAAAATAAGGGTAATTTCTGCATTTTCCCCAAAAATATGGGAAATTTCTGCCTTTTTGCCCCAAAATAAAAAACATTTTTGCAATTTTGTACCAAAATGAAAGAAATTTCTGCCTTTTTGCCCCAAAATAAGAAAATTTCTATTTTTTTTTTTGAAATAAGTGAAATTTCTGCAATTTTGTTCTAAAATAAGTGAAATTTCTGAGTTTTGCCCCAAAATAAGGATAATTTCTGACTTTTTGCCCCAACATATAGGGAATTTCTGCCTTTTTGCCCAACAATTAGGGGAATTTCTGCAATTTTGCTCCAAAATACGGGGAATTTCTGCCTTTTTGCCCAAAAATAAGAATTCATACCTTTTTGCCAAAAAAGGGAAATTTCTTCATTTTTGCTCCAAAATAAGGGGAATTTCGGCTTATTTGCCTCTAAATAAGTGGAATTTTTGTATTTTTCCCCCCAAACAAAGGGAATTTCTGTCTTTTTTGCCCCAAAATAAGGAAAATTTCTGACTTATTACCCTGAAATAAGTGAAATTTCTGCAATTTTGCTTCAAAATAAGGGAAATTTCTGCCTTTTTGCCCCCAAATAAAAGGAATTTCAGCCTTTTTACCTCAAAATAAGGGGAATTTCTGCATTTTTGCCCCAAAATATGGAACATTTCTGCCTTTTTGCCACAAAATAAGAAAAATTTCTGCAATTTTGTACCAAAATAATAGAAATTTCTGCCTTTTTGCCCCAAAACAAGAAAATTTCTTCTTTTTTTTCTGAAATAAGTGAAATTTCTGCAATTTTGCACTAAAATAAGTGAAATTTCTGAGTTTTGCCCCAAAATAAGGGGAATTTCTCTTTTTGGCCCCAAAATTAGGGGAATTTCTGCTTTTTGCCACAAAATAAGGGGAATTTCTGACTTTTTGCCCTGAAATGAGTTAAATTTCTAAAATTTTTTCCCAAAATAAGGGAAATGTCTGCTTTTTACCCCAAAACAAGGGGATTTTCCGCCTTTTCGACTCAAAATAAGTGCAATTTCTGAATTTTCCCCCAAAATAAACAGAATTTCTTTCTTTTTGCCCCAAAATAAGGGGAATTTCTGACTTTTTGCCCTAAAATAAGTTAAATTTCTAAAATTTTTTCTCAAAATAAGAAAAATGTCTGCTTTTTGCCCCAAAATAAAGGGAATTTCAGCCTTTTTTCACTGAAATAAGTGAAATTTCTGCAATTTTGCCCCAAAATAAGTAAAATTTCTGCAATTTTGCCCCAAAATAAGAAAAATTTCTGGAATTTTGCCCCAAAATAAGTGGAATTTCTGAGTTTTGTCCCAAAATAAGGAGAATTTCTGTCTTTTTGCCCTAACATATAGGGAATTTCTGCCTTTTTGCCCCACAATTAGGGGAATTTCTGCAATTTTGCCCCAGAATAAGGGGAATTTCTGCTTTTTTGCCTCTAAATAAGTGGAATTTCTGTCTTTTTCCCCCAAATCAAAAAGAATTCCTGTCTTTTTTGCTCCAAAATAAGGAAAATTTCTGACTTATTACCCTGAAATAAGTGAAATTTCTGCAATTTTGCCCCAAAATAAGGGAAATTTCTGCCGTTTTCCCCCAAAAAGGGGAATTTCAGCCTTTTTACCTCAAAATAAGAAGAATTTCTGCATTTTTGCCACAAAATGTGGAAAATTTCTGCATTTTTGCAGCAAAATGAGAAAAATTTCTGCTTTTGTTTTCTGAAATAAGTGAAATTTCTGCAATTTTGCCCCAAAATAAGTGAAATTTCTGAAATTTTGCCCCAAAATAAGGGAAATTTCTGGAATTTTGCCCCAAAATAATGGGGGATTTCTAAGTTTAACACCAAAATAAGGAGAATTTCTGTCTTTTTGCCCCAACATATAGGGAATTTCTGCCTTTTTGCCCCACAATTAGGGGAATTTCTACAATTTTGCTCCAAAATACGGGAAATTTCTGCCTTTTTGCCCGAAAATAAGAAGAATGCATACCTTTTTGCCATAAAAAAGGGAAATTTCTTCATTTTTGCTCCAAATTAAGGAGAATTTCTGCTTTTTTGCCTCTAAAAAAGTGGAATTTCTGTCTTTTTCCCCGAAAACAAAGGGAATTTCTGTCCTTTTTGCCCCAAAATAAGGAAAATTTCTGACTTATTACCCTGAAATAAGTGAAATTTCTGCAATTTTGCCCCAAAATAAGAGAAATTTCTGTTTTTTTGCCCCCAAATAATGTGAATTTCAGCCTTTTTACCTCAAATTAAAGGAATTTCTGCATTTTTGCCACAAAATTTTAGGAATTTCTGCATTTTTGCCCCAAAATAAAGAAAATTTCTGCCTTTTTTTCCTGAAAAAAGTGAAATTTTTGCAATTTTGCCCCAAAATAAGTGAAATTTCTGCCTTTTTGCCCCCAAATAAGTTGAATTTCAGCCTTTTACTTCAAAATAAAAGTAATTTCTGCATTTTCCCCCAAAATATGGGAAATTTTTCTTTTTTTGCCCCAAAATAAAAAACATTTTTGCAATTTTGTACCAAAATAAAAGAAATTTCTGCCTTTTTGCCCCAAAATAAGAAAATTTCTACTTTTTTTTCTGAAATAAGTGAAATTTCTGCTCTTTAGTTCTAAAATAAGTGAAATTTCTGAGTTTTGCCCCAAAATAAGGAGAATTTCTGACTTTTTGCCCCAACATATAAGGAATTTCTGCCTTTTTGCCCCACAATTAGGGGAATTTCTGCAATTTTACTCCAAAATACGGGGAATTTCTGCCTTTTTGCCCAAAAATAAGAAGAATTCATACCTTTTTGCCAAAAAAGGAAAATTTCTTCATTTTTGCTCCAAAATAAGGGGAATTTCTGCTTTTTTGCCTCTAAATAAGTGGAATTTTTGTATTTTCCCCCCCAAAAAAAGGAATTTCTGTCTTTTTTGCCCCAAAATAAGGAAAATTTCTGACTTATTACCCTGAAATAAGTGAAATTTCTGCAATTTTGCTTCAAAATAAGGGAAATTTCTGCCTTTTTGCCCCCAAATAAAAGGAATTTCAGCCTTTTTACCTCAAAATAAGGGGAATTTCTGCATTTTTGCCCCAAAATATGGAAAATTTCTGCCTTTTTGCCCCAAAATAAGAAAAATTTCTGCAATTTTGTACCAAAATAAAAGAAATTTCTGCCTTTTTGCCCCAAAACAAGAAAATTTCTTCTTTTTTTTCTGAAATAAGTGAAATTTCTGCAATTTTGCACTAAAATAAGTGAAATTTCTGAGTTTTGCCCCAAAATAAGGGGAATTTCTCTTTTTGGCCCCAAAATTAGGGGAATTTCTGCTTTTTGCCACAAAATAAGGGGAATTTCTGACTTTTTGCCCTGAAATGAGTTAAATTTCTAAAATTTTTTCCCAAAATAAGGGAAATGTCTGCTTTTTACCCCAAAACAAGGGGATTTTCCGCCTTTTCGACTCAAAATAAGTGCAATTTCTGAATTTTCCCCAAAAATAAACAGAATTTCTTTCTTTTTGCCCCAAAATAAGGGGAATTTCTGACTTTTTGCCCTAAAATAAGTTAAATTTCTAAAATTTTTTCTCAAAATAAGAAAAATGTCTGCTTTTTGCCCCAAAATAAAGGGAATTTCAGCCTTTTTTCACTGAAATAAGTAAAATTTCTGCAATTTTGCCCCAAAATAAGTAAAATTTCTGCAATTTTGCCCCAAAATAAGAAAAATTTCTGGAATTTTGCCCCAAAATAAGTGGAATTTCTGAGTTTTGTCCCAAAATAAGGAGAATTTCTGTCTTTTTGCCCTAACATATAGGGAATTTCTGCCTTTTTGCCCCACAATTAGGGGAATTTCTGCAATTTTGCCCCAGAATAAGGGGAATTTCTGCTTTTTTGCCTCTATATAAGTGGAATTTCTGTCTTTTTCCCCCAAATCAAAAAGAATTCCTCTCTTTTTTGCCCCAAAATAAGGAAAATTTCTGACTTATTACCCTGAAATAAGTGAAATTTCTGCAATTTTGTCCCAAAATAAAGGAAATTTCTGCCATTTTCCCTTAAAAAGGGGAATTTCAGCCTTTTTACCTAAAAATATAGGGAATTTCTGCATTTTTGCCACAAAATGTGGAAAATTTCTGCCTTTTTGCCCCAAAATAAGAAAAATTTCTGCAATTTTGTACCAAAATAAAAGAAATTTCTGCCTTTTTGCCCCAAAACAAGAAAATTTCTTCTTTTTTTTCTGAAATAAGTGAAATTTCTGCAATTTTGCACTAAAATAAGTGAAATTTCTGAGTTTTTCCCCAAAATAAGGGGAATTTCTCTTTTTGGCCCCAAAATTAGGGGAATTTCTGCTTTTTGCCACAAAATAAGGGGAATTTCTGACTTTTTGCCCTGAAATGAGTTAAATTTCTAAAATTTTTTCCCAAAATAAGGGAAATGTCTGCTTTTTACCCCAAAACAAGGGGATTTTCCGCCTTTTCGACTCAAAATAAGTGCAATTTCTGAATTTTCCCCCAAAATAAACAGAATTTCTTTCTTTTTGCCCCAAAATAAGGGGAATTTCTGACTTTTTGCCCTAAAATAAGTTAAATTTCTAAAAGTTTTTCTCAAAATAAGAAAAATGTCTGCTTTTTGCCCCAAAATAAAGGGAATTTCAGCCTTTTTTCACTGAAATAAGTGAAATTTCTGCAATTTTGCCCCAAAATAAGTAAAATTTCTGCAATTTTGCCCCAAAATAAGAAAAATTTCTGGAATTTTGCCCCAAAATAAGTGGAATTTCTGAGTTTTGTCCCAAAATAAGGAGAATTTCTGTCTTTTTGCCCTAACATATAGGGAATTTCTGCCTTTTTGCCCCACAATTAAGGGAATTTCTGCAATTTTGCCCCAGAATAAGGAGAATTTCTGCTTTTTTGCCTCTAAATAAGTGGAATTTCTGTCTTTTTCCCCCAAATCAAAAAGAATTCCTGTCTTTTTTGCTCCAAAATAAGGAAAATTTCTGACTTATTACCCCGAAATAAGTGAAATTTCTGCAATTTTGCCCCAAAATAAGGGAAATTTCTGCCGTTTTCCCCCAAAAAGGGGAATTTCAGCCTTTTTACCTCAAAATAAGAAGAATTTCTGCATTTTTGCCACAAAATGTGGATAATTTCTGCATTTTTGCAGCAAAATGAGAAAAATTTCTGCTTTTGTTTTCTGAAATAAGTGAAATTTCTGCAATTTTGCCCCAAAATAAGTGAAATTTCTGAAATTTTGCCCCAAAATAAGGGAAATTTCTGGAATTTTGCCCCAAAATAATGGGGGATTTCTAAGTTTAACACCAAAATAAGGAGAATTTCTGTCTTTTTGCCCCAACATATAGGGAATTTCTGCCTTTTTGCCCCACAATTAGGGGAATTTCTACAATTTTGCTCCAAAATACGGGAAATTTCTGCCTTTTTGCCCGAAAATAAGAAGAATGCATACCTTTTTGCCATAAAAAAGGGAAATTTCTTCATTTTTGCTCCAAATTAAGGAGAATTTCTGCTTTTTTGCCTCTAAAAAAGTGGAATTTCTGTCTTTTTCCCCGAAAACAAAGGGAATTTCTGTCCTTTTTGCCCCAAAATAAGGAAAATTTCTGACTTATTACCCTGAAATAAGTGAAATTTCTGCAATTTTGCCCCAAAATAAGAGAAATTTCTGTTTTTTTGCCCCCAAATAATGTGAATTTCAGCCTTTTTACCTCAAATTAAAGGAATTTCTGCATTTTTGCCACAAAATTTTAGGAATTTCTGCATTTTTGCCCCAAAATAAAGAAAATTTCTGCCTTTTTTTCCTGAAAAAAGTGAAATTTTTGCAATTTTGCCCCAAAATAAGTGAAATTTCTGCCTTTTTGCCCCCAAATAAGTTGAATTTCAGCCTTTTACTTCAAAATAAAAGTAATTTCTGCATTTTCCCCCAAAATATGGGAAATTTTTCTTTTTTTGCCCCAAAATAAAAAACATTTTTGCAATTTTGTACCAAAATAAAAGAAATTTCTGCCTTTTTGCCCCAAAATAAGAAAATTTCTACTTTTTTTTCTGAAATAAGTGAAATTTCTGCTCTTTAGTTCTAAAATAAGTGAAATTTCTGAGTTTTGCCCCAAAATAAGGAGAATTTCTGACTTTTTGCCCCAACATATAAGGAATTTCTGCCTTTTTGCCCCACAATTAGGGGAATTTCTGCAATTTTACTCCAAAATACGGGGAATTTCTGCCTTTTTGCCCAAAAATAAGAAGAATTCATACCTTTTTGCCAAAAAAGGAAAATTTCTTCATTTTTGCTCCAAAATAAGGGGAATTTCTGCTTTTTTGCCTCTAAATAAGTGGAATTTTTGTATTTTCCCCCCCAAAAAAAGGAATTTCTGTCTTTTTTGCCCCAAAATAAGGAAAATTTCTGACTTATTACCCTGAAATAAGTGAAATTTCTGCAATTTTGCTTCAAAATAAGGGAAATTTCTGCCTTTTTGCCCCCAAATAAAAGGAATTTCAGCCTTTTTACCTCAAAATAAGGGGAATTTCTGCATTTTTGCCCCGAAATATGGAAAATTTCTGCCTTTTTGCCCCAAAATAAGAAAAATTTCTGCAATTTTGTACCAAAATAAAAGAAATTTCTGCCTTTTTGCCCCAAAACAAGAAAATTTCTTCTTTTTTTTCTGAAATAAGTGAAATTTCTGCAATTTTGCACTAAAATAAGTGAAATTTCTGAGTTTTGCCCCAAAATAAGGGGAATTTCTCTTTTTGGCCCCAAAATTAGGGGAATTTCTGCTTTTTGCCACAAAATAAGGGGAATTTCTGACTTTTTGCCCTGAAATGAGTTAAATTTCTAAAATTTTTTCCCAAAATAAGGGAAATGTCTGCTTTTTACCCCAAAACAAGGGGATTTTCCGCCTTTTCGACTCAAAATAAGTGCAATTTCTGAATTTTCCCCAAAAATAAACAGAATTTCTTTCTTTTTGCCCCAAAATAAGGGGAATTTCTGACTTTTTGCCCTAAAATAAGTTAAATTTCTAAAATTTTTTCTCAAAATAAGAAAAATGTCTGCTTTTTGCCCCAAAATAAAGGGAATTTCAGCCTTTTTTCACTGAAATAAGTGAAATTTCTGCAATTTTGCCCCAAAATAAGTAAAATTTCTGCAATTTTGCCCCAAAATAAGAAAAATTTCTGGAATTTTGCCCCAAAATAAGTGGAATTTCTGAGTTTTGTCCCAAAATAAGGAGAATTTCTGTCTTTTTGCCCTAACATATAGGGAATTTCTGCCTTTTTGCCCCACAATTAGGGGAATTTCTGCAATTTTGCCCCAGAATAAGGGGAATTTCTGCTTTTTTGCCTCTAAATAAGTGGAATTTCAGTCTTTTTCCTCCAAATCAAAAAGAATTCCTGTCTTTTTTGCCCCAAAATAAGGAAAATTTCTGACTTATTACCCTGAAATAAGTGAAATTTCTGCAATTTTGCCCCAAAATAAGGGAAATTTCTGCCGTTTTCCCCCAAAAAGGGGAATTTCAGCCTTTTTACCTCAAAATAAGGGGAATTTCTGCATTTTTGTCACAAAATGTGGAAAATTTCTGCCTTTTTGCCCCAAAATGAGAAAAATTTCTGCTTTTGTTTTCTGAAATAAGTGAACTTTTTGCAATTTTGCCCCTAAAATAAGTGAAATTTCTGAAATTTTGCCCCAAAATAAGGGAAATTTCTGGAATTTTGCCTCAAAATAAGGGGAATTTCTAAGTTTAACACCAAAATAAGGAGAATTTCTGTCTTTTTGCCCCAACATATAGGGAATTTCTGCCTTTTTGCCCCACAATTAGGGGAATTTCTGCAATTTTGCTCCAAAATACCGGAAATTTCTGCCTTTTTGCCCAAAAATAAGAAGAATGCATACCTTTTTGCCATAAAAAAGGGAAATTTCTTCATTTTTGCTCCAAAATAAGGGGAATTTCTGCTTTTATGCCTCTAAAAAAGTGTAATTTCTGTCTTTTTCCCCCAAAACAAAGGGAATTTCTGTCTTTTTTGCCCCAAAATAAGGAAAATTTCTGACTTATTACCATGAAATACGTGAAATTTCTGCAATTTTGCCCCAAAATAAGGGAAATTTCTGTTTTTTTGCCCCCAAATAATGTGAATTTCAGACTTTTTACCTCAAAATAAGGGAATTTCTGCATTATTGCCACAAAATTTTAGAAATTTCTGCATTTTTGCCCCAAAATAAAGAAAATTTCTGCCTTTTTTTCCTGAAATAAGTGAAATTTTTGCAATTTTGCTCCAAAATAAGTGAAATTTCTGCCTTTTTGCCCCCAAATAAGGGGAATTTCAGCCTTTTTACCTCAAAATAAGGCGAATTTTTGCATTTTTGCCCCAAATATGGGAAATTTCTTCCTTTTTGCCCCAAAATAAGAAAAATTTCTGCAATTTTGTACCAAAATAAAAGAAATTTCTGACTTTTTGTCCCCAAATAAGAAAATTTCTGCTTTTTTTTCTGAAATAAGTGAAATTTCTGCAATTTTGCCACAAAATAAGTGAAATTTCTTCAATTTTGCCCCAAAATAAGAGAAATTACTGGAATTTTGCACCAAAGTAAATGGAATTTCTGAGTTTTGCCCCAAAATAAGGAGAATTTCTGTCTTTTTCCCCAACATATAGGGAATTTCTGCAATTTTGCTCCAAAATACGGGAAATTTTTGCCTTTTGGCCCAAAAATAAAAAAATGCATACGTTTTTGCCATAAAAAAAGAAAATATATTCATTTTTGCTCCAAAATAATGGGAATTTCTGCTTTTTTGCCTCTAAATAAGTGGAATTTCTGTCTTTTTCCCCCAAATCAAAAAGAATTCCTGTCTTTTTGCCCCAAAATAAGGAAAATTTCTGACTTATTACCCTGAAATAAGTGAAATTTCTGCAATTTTGCCCCAAAATAAAGGAAATTTCTGCCGTTTTCCCCCAAAAAGGGGAATTTCAGCCTTTTTACCTAAAAATAAGTTGAATTTCTGCATTTTTGCCACAAAATGTGGAAAATTTCTGCCTTTTTGCCCCAAAATGAGAAAAATTTCTGCTTTTATTTTCTGAAATAAGTGAAATTTCTGCAATTTTGCCCAAAAATAAGTGAAATTTCTGAAATTTTGCCCCAAAATAAGGGAAATTTCTGGAATTTTGCCCCAAAATAAGGGGAATTTCTAAGTTTAACACCAAAACAAGGAGAATTTCTGTCTTTTTGGCCCAACATATAGGGAATTTCTGCCTTTTTGCCCCACAATTAGAGGAATTTCTGCAATTTTGCTCCAAAATACGGGAAATTTCTGCATTTTTGCCCGAAAATAAGAAGAATGCATACCTTTTTGCCATAAAAAAGGGAAATTTCTGCAATTTTGCTCCAAAATAAGGGGAATTTCTCCTTTTTTGCCTCTAAAAAAGTGAAATTTATGTCTTTTTCCCCCAATACAAAGGGAATTTCTGTCTTTTTTGCCCCAAAATAAGGAAAATTTCTGACTTATTACCCTGAAATAAGTGAAATTTCTGCAATTTTGCCCCAAAATAAGGGAAATTTCTGTTTTTTTGCCCCCAAATAATGTGAATTTCAGACTTTTTACCTCAAAATAAGGGAATTTCTGCATTTTTGCCACAAAATTTTAGGAATTTCCACATTTTTGCCCCAAAATAAAGAAAATTTCTGCCTTTTTTTCCTGAAATAAGTGAAATTTTTGCAATTTTGCTCCAAAATAAGTGAAATTTGTGCCTTTTTGCCCCCAAATAAGGGGAATTTCAGCCTTTTTACCTCAAAATAAGGCGAATTTTTGCATTTTTGCCCCAAATATGGGAAATTTCTGCCTTTTTGCCCCAAAATAAGAAAAATTTCTGCAATTTTGTACCAAAATAAAATAAATTTCTGCCTTTTTGTCCCCAAATAAGAAAATTTCTGCTTTTTTTTTCTGAAATAAGTGAAATTTCTGCAATTTTGCCACAAAATAAGTGAAATTTCTGCAATTTTGCCCCAAAATAAGGGAAATTACTGGAATTTTGCCCCAAAGTAAATGGAATTTCTGAGTTTTGCCCCAAAATAAGGAGAATTTCTGTTTTTTTCTCCAACATATAGGGAATTTCTGTGATTTTGCTCCAAAATACGGGGAATTTTTGCCTTTTGGCCCAAAAATAAAAAGAATGCATACCTTTTTGCCATAAAAAAAAGAAATATATTCATTTTTGCTCCAAAATAAGGGGAATTTCTGCTTTTTTGCCTCTAAATAAGTGGAATTTCTGTCTTTTTCCCTCAAAATAAAGGGAATTTCTGTCTTTTTTGCCTCAAAATAAGGAAAATTTGTGACTTAGTACCCTGAAATAAGTAAAATTTCTGCAATTTTGCCCCAAAATAAGAAAAATTTCTGCCTTTTTGCCCCCAAATAAGGGTAATTTCAGCCTTTTTACCTCAAAATAAGGGGAATTTCTGCATTTTAGCCCCAAAATATGGAAAATTTCTTCCTTTTTGCCCCAAAATAAGAAAAATTTCTGCAATTTTGTACCAAAATAAAAGAAATTTCTGCCTTTTTGCCCCAAAATAAAAAAATTTCTGCTTTTTTTTTCTGAAATAAGTGAAATTTCTGCAATTTTGCCCCAAAATAAATGAAATTTCTGAGTTTTGCCCCAAAATATGGAAAATTTCTGCCTTTTTGACCCAAAATAAGAAAAATTTCTGCAATTTTGTACCAAAATAAAAGAAATTTCTGCCTTATTGCCCCAAAATAAATAAATTTCTTAATTTTTTTCTGAAATAAGTGAAATTTCTGGAATTTTGCCCCAAAATAAGTGAAATTTCTGAGTATTGCCCCAAAATAAAGACAATTTCTGTCTTTTTGCCCCAACATATAGGGAATTTCTGCCTTTTTGCCTCACAATTAGGGGAATTTCTGCAATTTTGCTTCCAAAATACGGGGAATTTCTGCCTTTTTGCTCAAAAATAAGATGAATGCATACCTTTTTGCCATAAAAAAGGGAAATTTCTTCATTTTTGCTCCAAAATGAGGGGTATTTCTGCTTTTTTGCCTCTAAATAAGTGAAATTTCTGTCTTTTTCCTCCAAAACAAAGAGAATTTCTGTCTTTTTTGCCCCAAAATAAGGAAAATTTCTGACTTATTACCCTGAAGTAAGTGAAATTTCTGCAATTTTGCCCCAAAATAAAAAAAATTTCTGCATTTTTGCCCACAAATAAGTTGAATTTCAGCCTTTTTACCTCAAAATTAGGGTAATTTCTGCATTTTTCCCCAAAATATGGGAAATTTCTGCCTTATTGCCCCAAAATAAAAAACATTTCTGCAATTTTGTACCAAAATAAAAGAAATTTCTGCCTTTTTGCCCCAAAATAAGAAAAATTTCTGCAATTTTGTACCAAAATAAAAGAAATTTCTGCCTTTTTGCCCCAAAACAAGAAAATTTCTTCTTTTTTTTCTGAAATAAGTGAAATTTCTTCAATTTTGCACTAAAATAAGTGAAATTTCTGAGTTTTGCCCCAAAATAAGGGGAATTTCTCTTTTTGGCCCCAAAATTAGGGGAATTTCTGCTTTTTGCCACAAAATAAGGGGAATTTCTGACTTTTTGCCCTGAAATGAGTTAAATTTCTAAAATTTTTTCCCAAAATAAGGGAAATGTCTGCTTTTTACCCCAAAATAAGGGGATTTTCCGCCTTTTCGACTCAAAATAATTGCAATTTCTGACTTTTCCCCAAAAATAAACAGAATTTCTGTCTTTTTGCCCCAAAATAAGGGGAATTTCTGACTTTTTCCCCTAAAATAAGTTAAATTTCTAAAATTTTTTTTAAATAAGAAAAATGTCTGCTTTTTGCCCCAAAATAAAGGGAATTTCAGCCTTTTTTCACTGAAATAAGTGAAATTTCTGCAATTTTGCCCCAAAATAAGTAAAATTTCTGCAATTTTGCCCCAAAATAAAAAAAAATTCTGGAATTTTGCCCCAAAATAAGTGGAATTTCTGAGTTTTGTCCCAAAATAAGGAGAATTTCTGTCTTTTTGCCCTAACATATAAGGAATTTCTGCCTTTTTGCCCCACAATTAGGGGAATTTCTGCAATTTTGCCCCAGAATAAAAGGAATTTCTGCTTTTTTGCCTCTAAATAAGTGGAATTTCAGTCTTTTTTCCCCCAAATCAAAAAGAATTCCTGTCTTTTTTGCCTCAAAATAAGGAAAATTTCTGACTTATTACCCTGAAATAAGTGAAATTTCTGCAATTTTGCCCCAAAATAAGGGAAATTTCTGCCGTTTTCCCCCAAAAAGGGGAATTTCAGCCTTTTTACCTCAAAATAAGGGGAATTTCTGCATTTTTGTCACAAAATGTGGAAAATTTCTGCCTTTTTGCCCCAAAATGAGAAAAATTTCTGCTTTTGTTTTCTGAAATAAGTGAAATTTCTGCAATTTTGCCCCAAAATAAGTGAAATTTCTGAAATTTTGCCCCAAAATAAGGGAAATTTCTGGAATTTTGCCCCAAAATAAGGGGAATTTCTAAGTTTAACACCAAAACAAGGAGAATTTCTGTCTTTTTGGCCCAACATATAGGGAATTTCTGCCTTTTTGCCCCACAATTAAAGGAATTTCTGCAATTTTGCTCCAAAATATGGGAAATTTCTGCATTTTTGCCCGAAAATAAGAAGAATGCATACCTTTTTGCCATAAAAAAGGGAAATTTCTGCAATTTTGCTCCAAAATAAGGGGAATTTCTCCTTTTTTGCCTCTAAAAAAGTGAAATTTATGTCTTTTTCCCCCAATACAAAGGGAATTTCTGTCTTTTTTGCCCCAAAATAAGGAAAATTTCTGACTTATTACCCTGAAATAAGTGAAATTTCTGCAATTTTGCCCCAAAATAAGGGAAATTTCTGTTTTTTTGCCCCCAAATAATGTGAATTTCAGACTTTTTACCTCAAAATAAGGGAATTTCTGCATTTTTGCCACAAAATTTTAGGAATTTCCACATTTTTGCCCCAAAATAAAGAAAATTTCTGCCTTTTTTTCCTGAAATAAGTGAAATTTTTGCAATTTTGCTCCAAAATAAGTGAAATTTGTGCCTTTTTGCCCCCAAATAAGGGGAATTTCAGCCTTTTTACCTCAAAATAAGGCGAATTTTTGCATTTTTGCCCCAAATATGGGAAATTTCTGCCTTTTTGCCCCAAAATAAGAAAAATTTCTGCAATTTTGTACCAAAATAAAATAAATTTCTGCCTTTTTGTCCCCAAATAAGAAAATTTCTGCTTTTTTTTTCTGAAATAAGTGAAATTTCTGCAATTTTGCCACAAAATAAGTGAAATTTCTGCAATTTTGCCCCAAAATAAGGGAAATTACTGGAATTTTGCCCCAAAGTAAATGGAATTTCTGAGTTTTGCCCCAAAATAAGGAGAATTTCTGTTTTTTTCTCCAACATATAGGGAATTTCTGTGATTTTGCTCCAAAATACGGGGAATTTTTGCCTTTTGGCCCAAAAATAAAAAGAATGCATACCTTTTTGCCATAAAAAAAGAAATATATTCATTTTTGCTCCAAAATAAGGGGAATTTCTGCTTTTTTGCCTCTAAATAAGTGGAATTTCTGTCTTTTTCCCTCAAAATAAAGGGAATTTCTGTCTTTTTTGCCTCAAAATAAGGAAAATTTGTGACTTAGTACCCTGAAATAAGTAAAATTTCTGCAATTTTGCCCCAAAATAAGAAAAATTTCTGCCTTTTTGCCCCCAAATAAGGGTAATTTCAGCCTTTTTACCTCAAAATAAGGGGAATTTCTGCATTTTAGCCCCAAAATATGGAAAATTTCTGCCTTTTTGCCCCAAAATAAGAAAAATTTCTGCAATTTTGTACCAAAATAAAAGAAATTTCTGCCTTTTTGCCCCAAAATAAAAAAAATTTCTGCTTTTTTTTTCTGAAATAAGTGAAATTTCTGCAATTTTGCCCCAAAATAAATGAAATTTCTGAGTTTTGCCCCAAAATATGGAAAATTTCTGCCTTTTTGACCCAAAATAAGAAAAATTTCTGCAATTTTGTACCAAAATAAAAGAAATTTCTGCCTTTTTGCCCCAAAATAAAAAAATTTCTTTATTTTTTTCTGAAATAAGTGAAATTTCTGGAATTTTGCCCCAAAATAAGTGAAATTTCTGAGTATTGCCCCAAAATAAAGACAATTTCTGTCTTTTTGCCCCAACATATAGGGAATTTCTGCCTTTTTGCCTCACAATTAGGGGAATTTCTGCAATTTTGCTTCCAAAATACGGGGAATTTCTGCCTTTTTGCTCAAAAATAAGATGAATGCATACCTTTTTGCCATAAAAAAGGGAAATTTCTTCATTTTTGCTCCAAAATGAGGGGTATTTCTGCTTTTTTGCCTCTAAATAAGTGAAATTTCTGTCTTTTTCCTCCAAAACAAAGAGAATTTCTGTCTTTTTTGCCCCAAAATAAGGAAAATTTCTGACTTATTACCCTGAAGTAAGTGAAATTTCTGCAATTTTGCCCCAAAATAAAAAAAATTTCTGCATTTTTGCCCACAAATAAGTTGAATTTCAGCCTTTTTACCTCAAAATTAGGGTAATTTCTGCATTTTTCCCCAAAATATGGGAAATTTCTGCCTTATTGCCCCAAAATAAAAAACATTTCTGCAATTTTGTACCAAAATAAAAGAAATTTCTGCCTTTTTGCCCCAAAATAAGAAAAATTTCTGCAATTTTGTACCAAAATAAAAGAAATTTCTGCCTTTTTGCCCCAAAACAAGAAAATTTCTTCTTTTTTTTCTGAAATAAGTGAAATTTCTTCAATTTTGCACTAAAATAAGTGAAATTTCTGAGTTTTGCCCCAAAATAAGGGGAATTTCTCTTTTTGGCCCCAAAATTAGGGGAATTTCTGCTTTTTGCCACAAAATAAGGGGAATTTCTGACTTTTTGCCCTGAAATGAGTTAAATTTCTAAAATTTTTTCCCAAAATAAGGGAAATGTCTGCTTTTTACCCCAAAATAAGGGGATTTTCCGCCTTTTCGACTCAAAATAATTGCAATTTCTGACTTTTCCCCAAAAATAAACAGAATTTCTGTCTTTTTGCCCCAAAATAAGGGGAATTTCTGACTTTTTCCCCTAAAATAAGTTAAATTTCTAAAATTTTTTTTAAATAAGAAAAATGTCTGCTTTTTGCCCCAAAATAAAGGGAATTTCAGCCTTTTTTCACTGAAATAAGTGAAATTTCTGCAATTTTGCCCCAAAATAAGTAAAATTTCTGCAATTTTGCCCCAAAATAAAAAAAAATTCTGGAATTTTGCCCCAAAATAAGTGGAATTTCTGAGTTTTGTCCCAAAATAAGGAGAATTTCTGTCTTTTTGCCCTAACATATAAGGAATTTCTGCCTTTTTGCCCCACAATTAGGGGAATTTCTGCAATTTTGCCCCAGAATAAAAGGAATTTCTGCTTTTTTGCCTCTAAATAAGTGGAATTTCAGTCTTTTTTCCCCCAAATCAAAAAGAATTCCTGTCTTTTTTGCCCCAAAATAAGGAAAATTTCTGACTTATTACCCTGAAATAAGTGAAATTTCTGCAATTTTGCCCCAAAATAAGGGAAATTTCTGCCGTTTTCCCCCAAAAAGGGGAATTTCAGCCTTTTTACCTCAAAATAAGGGGAATTTCTGCATTTTTGTCACAAAATGTGGAAAATTTCTGCCTTTTTGCCCCAAAATGAGAAAAATTTCTGCTTTTGTTTTCTGAAATAAGTGAAATTTCTGCAATTTTGCCCCTAAAATAAGTGAAATTTCTGAAATTTTGCCCCAAAATAAGGGAAATTTCTGGAATTTTGCCCCAAAATAAGGGGAATTTCTAAGTTTAACACCAAAATAAGGAGAATTTCTGTCTTTTTGCCCCAACATATAGGGAATTTCTGCCTTTTTGCCCCACAATTAGGGGAATTTCTGCAATTTTGCTCCAAAATACGGGAAATTTCTGCCTTTTTGCCCGAAATTAAGAAGAAGCATACCTTTTTGCCATAAAAAAAGGAAATTTCTTCATTTTTGCTCCAAATTAAGGGGAATTTCTGCTTTTTTGCCTCTAAAAAAGTGGAATTTCTGTCTTTTTCCCCCAAAACAAAGGGAATTTCTGTCTTTTATGCCCCAAAATAAGGAAAATTTCTGACTTATTACCCTGAAATAAGTGAAATTTCTGCAATTTTGCGCCAAAATAAGGGAAATTTCTGTTTTTTTGCCCCCAAATAATGTGAATTTCAGACTTTTTACCTCAAAATAAGGGAATTTCTGCATTTTTGCCACAAAATTTTAGGGATTTCTGCATTTTTCACCCAAAATAAAGAAAATTTCTGTTTTTTTCCTGAAATAAGTGAAATTTTTTCAATTTTGCCCCAAAATAAGTGAAATTTCTGCCTTTTTGCCCCCAAATACGGGGAATTTCAGCCTTTTTTCCTCAAAATAAGGCGAATTTTTGCATTTTTGCCCCAAAATATGGGAAATTTCTGCCTTTTTGCCCCAAAATAAAAAACATTTCTTCAATTTTGTACCAATATTAAAGAAATTTCTGCCTTTTTGCCCCAAAATATGAAAATTTCTACTTTTTTTTCTGAAATAAGTGAAATTTCTGCAATTTTGCCCCAAAATAAGTGAAATTTCTGAGTTTTGCCCTAAAATAAGGAGAATTTCTGAATTTTTGCCTCAACATATAGGGAATTTCTGCCTTTTTGCCCCACAATTAGATTAATTTCTAAAATTTTTCTCCAAAATACGGGAAATTTCTGCCTTCTTGCCCAAAAATAAGAAGAATTCATACCTTTTTGCCAAAAAACGGGAAATTTCTTCATTTTTGCTCAAAAATAAAAGGAATTTCTGCTTTTTTGCCTCTAAATAATTGGAATTTTTGTATTTTTCCACCAAAACAAAGGGAATTTCTGTGTTTTTTGCCCCAAAATAATAAAAATTTATGACTTATTACCCTGAAGTAAGTGAAATTTCTGCAATTTTGCCCCAAAATAAGGGAAATTTCTGCCTTTTTGCCCCCAAATAAAAGGAATTTCAGCCTTTTTACCTCAAAATAAGGGGAATTTCTGCATTTTTGCCAAAAAATATCGAAAATTTCTGCCTTTTTGCCCCAAAATAAGAAAAATTTCTGCAATTTTATACCAAAATAAAAGAAATTTCTGCCTTTTTGTTCCAAAACAAGAAAATTTCTTCTTTTTTTCTGAAATAAGTGAAATTTCTGCAATTTTGCACAAAAATAAGTGAAATTTCTGAGTTTTGCCCCAAAATATGGGAAATTTTAGCCTTTTTGCCCCAAAATAAAAAAAAAATTTCTGCAATTTTGTACCAAAATAAAAGAAATTTCTACCTTTTTGCCCTAAAATATAAAAATTTCTGCTTTTTTTTCTGAAATAAGTGAAATTTCTGGAATTTTGCCCCAAAATAAGTGAAATTTTTGAGTTTTGCCCCAAAATAAGGAGAATTTCTGTCTTTTTGCCCCAACATAAAGAAAATTTCTGCCTTTTTGCCATAAAAGGATTTTCCGCCTTTCTGACTCAAAATAAGTGCAATTTCTGCCTTTTCCCACAAAATAAACAAAATTTCTGTTTTTTTGCCCCAAAATAAGGGGAATTTCTGACTTTTTGCCCGAAAATAAGGGGAATTTCAGCCTTTTTACCTCAAAATAAGGGAAATTTCTGCCTTTTTGCCCCAAAATAGGGGGAATTTCTGCCTTTTTGCCCCAAAATAAGAAAAATTTCTGCAATTTTGTTCCAAAATAAAAGAAATTTCTGCCTTTTTGCCCCAAAATAAAAAAAATTCTGCCTTTTTTCTGAAATAAGTGAAATTTCTGAAATTTTGCCCCAAAATAAGGAATATTTCTGCAATTTTGCCCCAATGTAAAGGAAATTTCTGCAATTTTGCCCCAAAATAAGGGGAATTTCTGACATTTTGCTCCCAAAAAAAGAAGATTTTTTGTTTTTTTGCCCCAAAATAAGGAGAATTTCTGTTTTTTTGCCCGAAAATTATGAGAATTTCTGCAATTTTGTTTCAAAATACAGGGAATTTCTGCCTTTTAGCCCCAAAATAAAGGGAATTTCTGCATTTTCCCCCAATATTTGGGGAATTTCTGCATTTTATCTCTAAATAAGGGGAATTTTTGCATTTTACCTCAAAATAAGAAGAATTTCTGTCTTTTGCCCCGAAATATGGGGAGTTTCTGCCTTTTTGTTCCAAAATAAAGAAAATTCCTTCAATTTTGTACCATAATAAAAGAAATTTCTGCTTTTTGCCATAAAATAAGGGAAATTTCTGACTTTTTGCCCTGAAATAAATGAAATTTATGCAATTTTGCCCGAAAATAAGGGAAATTTGTGCCTTTTTGCCCCAAAATAAGAAGAATTTCTGCCTTTTGCCCCAAAATATGTGGAATTTCAGCATTTTACCTCAAAATAAGAAGAATTTCAGCCTTATTGCACCAAAATATGGAGAATTTCTGCCTTTTTGCCCCAAAATAAAGGGAATTTCTGCTTTTTTACACCAATATTAGGGGAATTTCTGCAATTTTGCTCCAAAATACCAGTCATTTCTGTCTTTATGCCTGACATTAAGTGGAAGTTCTGCCTTTTTGTCCGGAAATATGTGAAATTTCTTCAATATTAGACAAAAATTAGGGATTACATCTTTTTGCCCCAAAATAAGAGGAATTTCTGCCATTTTGCCCTAAAATATTTAAAATTTCTGCAATTTTACCTTAAAATAAGGAGAATTTCTGCTTTTTGCCCCAAAATGAGGGAAATTTCAGCCTTATTTCCTCAAAATAAGGGGAATTTCTGCCTTTTTGTTCGAAAATAATGGGAATGCATACTTTTTGCCATAAAAAAGGGAAATTTCTTTATTTTTGCTCCAAAATAAAAGAAATTTCTGCCTTTTTGCCTCCAAATAAGTGGAATTTCTATCTTTTTCCCCCAAAACAAAGGGAATTTCTGTCTTTTTTGCCCCCAAATATAAGGAATTTCTGACTTATTACCCTGAAATAAGTGAAATTTCTGCAATATTGCCCCAAAATAAAGAAAATTTCTGACTTTTTTGCCCCAAAATAAAAGAAATTCCTGGAATTTTGTCTCAAAATAAGTGGAATTTCTGAGTTTTGCCCCAAAATAAAAAGAATTTTTGTCTTTTTGCCCTAACATATAGGGAATTTCTGCATTTTTGCCCCCCCCCAAAAAAAAGAAAATTTCTGCATTTTTTTTCTGAAATAAGTGAAATTTCTGCAATTTTGCCCCAAAATAAGTGAAATTTTTGCAATTTTGCCCTAAAATAAGAGAAATTTCTGGAATTTTGTCCCAAAATAAGTGGAATTTCTGAGTTTTGCCCCAAAATAAGGAGAATTTCTGTCTTTTTGCCCTAACATATAGGGAATTTCTGCCTTTTTGCCCCACAATTAGGGGAATTTCTGCAATTTTGCTTCAAAATACGGGAAATTTCTGCTTTTTAGCCCGAAAATAAGGGGAATGTATACCTTTTGCCACAAAAAAGAGAAATTTCTTTATTTTTGCCCCAAAATAAGAGGAATTTCTGATTTTTACCCCAAAATAAGTGAAATTTCTGCCTTTTTATCCAAAAATAAATGGAATTTCTGTTTTTTGCCATCAAAATAAAAGGAATTTTTGAATTATGCCCTGAAATAAGTGAAATTTCTGTAATTTTGCCCCAAAATAAAAGAAATTTCTGCCTTTTTGCCACAAAATAAGGGGAATTTCTGTCTTTTTGCCCCAAAATAAGGGACATTTTTGCTTTATTGCCCCCAAATAAGGGGAATTTCAACCTTTTTACCTCAAAATAAGAGGAATTTCTGCATTTTTGTCACAAAATATTAAGAATTTCTGCCATTTTGCTCCAAAATACGGAAAATTTCTGCCTTTTTTCCCAGAAATAAGTGAAATTTCTTCAATTTTGCCCCAAGATAAGTGAAATTTCTGATATTTTGCCCTAAAATAAGGGAATTTTCTAGAATTTTGCCCCAAAATAAGTGGAATTTATAAGTTTTGCCCCAAAATAAGGAGAATTTCTGTGTTTTTGCCCCAACATATAGGGAATTTCTGCATATTTGCCCCACAATTAGGGGAATTTCTGCAATTTTGCTCCAAAATACGGGGAATTTCTGCCTTTTTGCCCGAAAAAAAGAAGAATGCATACCTTTTTGCCATAAAAAAGGGAAATTTCTTCATTTTTGCTCCAAAATAAAAGGAATTTCTTCTTTTTTGCCTCTAAATAAGTGGAATTTCTCTCTTTTTCCCCAAAAAACAAAGGGAATTTCTTTATCTTTTGCCTCAAAATAAGGAAAATTTCTGACTTATTACCCTGAAGTACGTGAAATTTCTGCAATTTTGCCCAAAAATAAGGAAATTTTCTGCCTTTTTGCCCCCAAATAAGGGGAATTTTAGCTTTTTTAACTCAAAACAAGAGGAATTTCTGCATTTTTGCCACAAAATATTAGGAATTTCTGACTTTTTGCCCCAAAATAAGAAAAATTTCTGCCTTTTTTAAATGAAATAAGTGAAATTTCTGCAATTTTGCTCCAAAATAAGTGAAATTTCTGTAATTTTACCCCAAAATAAGAGATATTTCTGGAATTTTGCCCAAAAATAAGTGGAATTTCTGAGTTTTGCCCCAAAATAAAGAGAATGTCTGTCTTTTTGCCCCAACATATAGGGAATTTCTGCCTTTTTGCCCCACAATTAGGGGAATTTCTGCAATTTTGCTCCAAAATACGGGGAATTTCTGCCTTTTTGCCTGAAAATAAGAAGAATGCATACTTTTTTTGCAATAATAAAGGGAAAATTCTTCATTTTTGCTCCAAAATAAGAGGAATATCTGCTTCTTTGCGTCTAAATAAGTGGAATTTCTGTCTTTTTCCCCCAAAACAAAAGGAATTTCTGTCTTTTTTGCCCCAAAATAAGGAAAATTTCTGACTTATTACCCTGAAATAAGTGAAATTTCTGAAATTTTGCCCCAAAATAAGGGAAATTTCTGCCTTTTTGCCCCCAAATAAAGGGAATTTCAGCCTTTTTACTTCAAAATAAGGGGAATTTCTGCATTTTTGCCACAAACTATTAGGAATTTCTGCCTTTTTGCCCCAAAATAAGGAAAATTTCTGCCTTTTTTCCCTGAAATAAGTGAAATTTCTGCAATTTTGCCCCAAAATAAGTGAAATTTCTGCCTTTTTGCCCAAAAATAAGGAAATTTTCTGCCTTTTTGCCCCCAAATAAGGGGAATTTTAGCTTTTTTAACTCAAAACAAGAGGAATTTCTGCATTTTTGCCACAAAATATTAGGAATTTCTGACTTTTTGCCCCAAAATAAGAAAAATTTCTGCCTTTTTAAAATGAAATAAGTGAAATTTCTGCAATTTTGCTCCAAAATAAGTGAAATTTCTGTAATTTTACCCCAAAATAAGAGATATTTCTGGAATTTTGCCCCAAAATAAGTGGAATTTCTGAGTTTTGCCCCAAAATAAAGAGAATGTCTGTCTTTTTGCCCCAACATATAGAGAATTTCTGCCTTTTTGCCCCACAATTAGGGGAATTTCTGCAATTTTGCTCCAAAATACGGGGAATTTCTGCCTTTTTGCCTGAAAATAAGAAGAATGCATACTTTTTTTGCAATAATAAAGGGAAAATTCTTCATTTTTGCTCCAAAATAAGAGGAATATCTGCTTCTTTGCGTCTAAATAAGTGGAATTTCTGTCTTTTTCCCCCAAAACAAAAGGAATTTCTGTCTTTTTTGCCCCAAAATAAGGAAAATTTCTGACTTATTACCCTGAAATAAGTGAAATTTCTGAAATTTTGCCCCAAAATAAGGGAAATTTCTGCCTTTTTGCCCCCAAATAAAGGGAATTTCAGCCTTTTTACCTCAAAATAAGGGGAATTTCTGCATTTTTGCCACAAACTATTAGGAATTTCTGCCTTTTTGCCCCAAAATAAGGAAAATTTCTGCCTTTTTTCCCTGAAATAAGTGAAATTTCTGCAATTTTGCCCCAAAATAAGTGAAATTTCTGCCTTTTTGCCCCCAAATAAGGGAAATTTCAGCCTTTTTACCTCAAAATAAGGGGAATTTCTGCATTTTTGCCATAAAATATTAGGAATTTCTGACTTTTTGCTATAAAATAAGGAAAATTTCTGCCTTTTTCTCCTGAAATAAGTGAAATTTATGCAATTTTGACCCAAAATAAGTGAAATTTCTGCAATTTTGCCTCAAAATAAGGGAAATTTCTGGAATTTTGCCCCAAAATAAGTGGAATTTCTGAGTTTTGCCCCAAAATAAGGAGAATTTCTGTCTTTTTGCCCCAACAAATTGGGAATTTCTGCCTTTTTGCTTCAGAACTAGGGGAATTTGTGCAATTTTGCTCCAAAATACGGGGAATTTCTGCTTTTTTTCCCAAAAATAAAGGGTATGTATACCTTTTGCCACAAAAAAGGGAAATTTCTTTATTTTTGCCCCAAAATAAGAGGAATTTCTGCCTTTTTACCTCAAAATAAGTGAAATTTCTGTATTTTTACCAAAAAATAAACAAAATTTCTGTCTTTTTGCCCCAAAATAGAAAATATTTTTGAATTATGCTCTGAAATAAGTGAAATTTCTTCAATTTTGCTCTAAAATAAAAGCAATTTCTGCCTTTTTGCCACAAAATAAGGAGAATTTCTGCCTTTTTGCCCCCAAATAAGGAGATTTTCATCCTTTTTACCTCAAAATAAAGGGAATTTCTGCATTTTTGCCACAAAATATTAGGAATTTCTGACTTTTTGCTTTAAAAAATAGAAAATTTCTGCCTTTTATACCTGAAATAAGTAAAATTTCTGCAATTTTGCCCCAAAAGTAGTGAAATTTCTGCAATTTTGCCCCAAAATAAGGGAAATTTCTGGAATTTTGCCCCAAAATAAGTGGAATTTCTGAGTTTTGCGCCAAAATAAGGAGAAATTCTGTCTTTTTGCACCAACTAATAGGAAATTTCTGCCTTTTTGCCCCACACCTGGGGGAATTTCTGCAATTTTGCTCCAAAATACAAGGAATTTCTGCTTTATTGCCCGAAAATAAGGGGAATGTATACCTTTTGCTAAAAAAAGGGAAATTTCTTCATTTTTGCCCCAAAATAAGTGGAATTTCTGCCTTTTTACCTCAAAATAAGTGAAATTTCTGCCTTTTTACCCAAAAATAAAAGGAATTTCTTTCTTTTTGCCCCAAAAATAAAAGTAATTTTTTAATTAGGCCCTGAAATAAGAGAAATTTCTGCAATTTTGCCCTAAAATAAAAAAAATTTCTGCCTTTTTGCCCCCAAATAGGGGGAATTTCAGCCTTTTTACCACAAAATAATGGGAATTTCTGCATTTTTGCCACTAAATATTAGGAATTTCTGACTTTTTGCTTTAAAATAAGGAAAATTTCTGCCTTTTTTCCCTGAAATAAATGGAATTTCTGCAATTTTGCCCAAAAATAACTGAAATTTCTGCAATTTTGCCCCAACATAAGGGAAATTTCTAAAATTTTGCCCCAAAATAAGTGGAATTTCTGAGTTTTGCCCCAAAATAAGGATAATTTCTGCCTTTTTGCCCCCACAACAAGGGGAATTTCTGCAATTTTGCTCCAAAATACAAGGAATTTCTGCTTTTTTCCCGAAAATAAAGGGAATGTATACCTTTTGCCAAAAAAATGGAAATTTCTTCATTTTTGCCCCAAAATAAGAGGAATTTCTGACTTTTTACCTCGAAATAAGTGAAATTTCTGCCTTTTTACCCAAAAATAAACAGAATTTCTGTCTTTTTGCCCCAAAATAAAAGGAATTTTTGAATTATGCCCTGACATATGTGAAATTTCTGCAATTTTGCCACAAAATTAGTGAAATTTCTGCAATTTTGCCCCAAAATAAAAGAAATTCCTGGAATTTTGCCCCAAAATAAGTGGAATTTCTGAGTTTTGCCCCAAAATAAGGAGAATTTCTGTCTTTTTGCCCTAACATATAGGGTATTTCTGCCTTTTTGCCCCACAATTAGGGGAATTTCTGCAATTTTGCTCCAAAATACGGGGAATTTCTGCTTTTTAGCCTGAAAATAAGGGCAATGTATACCTTTTGCCACAAAAAAGGGAAATTTCTTCATTTTTGCCCCAAAATAAGAGGAATTTCTGATTTTTACCTCAAAATAAGTGAAATTTCTGCCTTTTTACCCAAAAATAAACGGAATTTCTGTTTTTTGCCGTCAAAATAAAAGGAATTTTTGAATTATGCCCTGAAATAAGTGAAATTTCTGTAATTTTGCCCCAAAATAAAAGAAATTTCTGCCTTTTTGCCACAAAATAAGGGGAATTTCTGTCTTTTTGCCCCAAAATAAGGGACATTTTAGCCTTTTTGCCCCCAAATAAGGGGAATTTCAACCTTTTTACCTCAAAATAAGAGGAATTTCTGCATTTTTGTCACAAAATATTAAGAATTTCTGCCATTTTGCTCTAAAATACAAAAAATTTCTGCCTTTTTTCCCTGAAAAAGTGAAATTTCTGCAATTTTGCCGCAAAATAATTGAAATTTCTGCAATTTTGCCCGAAAATAAGGGAATTTTCTGGAATTTTTCCCCAAAATAAGTGGAATTTCTGAGTTTTGCCCCAAAATAAGGAGAATTTCTGTCTTTTTGCCCCAACATATAGGGAATTTCTGCATTTTTGCCCCCAAATAAAGGGAATTTCAGCCTTTTTACCTCAAAATAAGGGGAATTTCTGCATTTTTGCCACAAACTATTAGGAATTTCTGCCTTTTTGCCCCAAAATAAGGAAAATTTCTGCCTTTTTTCCCTGAAATAAGTGAAATTTCTGCAATTTTGCCCCAAAATAAGTGAAATTTCTGCCTTTTTGCCCCCAAATAAGGGAAATTTCAGCCTTTTTACCTCAAAATAAGGGGAATTTCTGCATTTTTGCCATAAAATATTAGGAATTTCTGACTTTTTGCTATAAAATAAGGAAAATTTCTGCCTTTTTCTCCTGAAATAAGTGAAATTTATGCAATTTTGACCCAAAATAAGTGAAATTTCTGCAATTTTGCCTCAAAATAAGGGAAATTTCTGGAATTTTGCCCCAAAATAAGTGGAATTTCTGAGTTTTGCCCCAAAATAAGGAGAATTTCTGTCTTTTTGCCCCAACAAATTGGGAATTTCTGCCTTTTTGCTTCAGAACTAGGGGAATTTGTGCAATTTTGCTCCAAAATACGGGGAATTTCTGCTTTTTTTCCCAAAAATAAAGGGTATGTATACCTTTTGCCACAAAAAAGGGAAATTTCTTTATTTTTGCCCCAAAATAAGAGGAATTTCTGCCTTTTTACCTCAAAATAAGTGAAATTTCTGTATTTTTACCAAAAAATAAACAAAATTTCTGTCTTTTTGCCCCAAAATAGAAAATATTTTTGAATTATGCTCTGAAATAAGTGAAATTTCTTCAATTTTGCTCTAAAATAAAAGCAATTTCTGCCTTTTTGCCACAAAATAAGGAGAATTTCTGCCTTTTTGCCCCCAAATAAGGAGATTTTCATCCTTTTTACCTCAAAATAAAGGGAATTTCTGCATTTTTGCCACAAAATATTAGGAATTTCTGACTTTTTGCTTTAAAAAATAGAAAATTTCTGCCTTTTATACCTGAAATAAGTAAAATTTCTGCAATTTTGCCCCAAAAGTAGTGAAATTTCTGCAATTTTGCCCCAAAATAAGGGAAATTTCTGGAATTTTGCCCCAAAATAAGTGGAATTTCTGAGTTTTGCGCCAAAATAAGGAGAAATTCTGTCTTTTTGCACCAACTAATAGGAAATTTCTGCCTTTTTGCCCCACACCTGGGGGAATTTCTGCAATTTTGCTCCAAAATACAAGGAATTTCTGCTTTATTGCCCGAAAATAAGGGGAATGTATACCTTTTGCTAAAAAAAGGGAAATTTCTTCATTTTTGCCCCAAAATAAGTGGAATTTCTGCCTTTTTACCTCAAAATAAGTGAAATTTCTGCCTTTTTACCCAAAAATAAAAGGAATTTCTTTCTTTTTGCCCCAAAAATAAAAGTAATTTTTTAATTAGGCCCTGAAATAAGAGAAATTTCTGCAATTTTGCCCTAAAATAAAAAAAATTTCTGCCTTTTTGCCCCCAAATAGGGGGAATTTCAGCCTTTTTACCACAAAATAATGGGAATTTCTGCATTTTTGCCACTAAATATTAGGAATTTCTGACTTTTTGCTTTAAAATAAGGAAAATTTCTGCCTTTTTTCCCTGAAATAAATGGAATTTCTGCAATTTTGCCCAAAAATAACTGAAATTTCTGCAATTTTGCCCCAACATAAGGGAAATTTCTAAAATTTTGCCCCAAAATAAGTGGAATTTCTGAGTTTTGCCCCAAAATAAGGATAATTTCTGCCTTTTTGCCCCCACAACAAGGGGAATTTCTGCAATTTTGCTCCAAAATACAAGGAATTTCTGCTTTTTTCCCGAAAATAAAGGGAATGTATACCTTTTGCCAAAAAAATGGAAATTTCTTCATTTTTGCCCCAAAATAAGAGGAATTTCTGACTTTTTACCTCGAAATAAGTGAAATTTCTGCCTTTTTACCCAAAAATAAACAGAATTTCTGTCTTTTTGCCCCAAAATAAAAGGAATTTTTGAATTATGCCCTGACATATGTGAAATTTCTGCAATTTTGCCACAAAATTAGTGAAATTTCTGCAATTTTGCCCCAAAATAAAAGAAATTCCTGGAATTTTGCCCCAAAATAAGTGGAATTTCTGAGTTTTGCCCCAAAATAAGGAGAATTTCTGTCTTTTTGCCCTAACATATAGGGTATTTCTGCCTTTTTGCCCCACAATTAGGGGAATTTCTGCAATTTTGCTCCAAAATACGGGGAATTTCTGCTTTTTAGCCTGAAAATAAGGGCAATGTATACCTTTTGCCACAAAAAAGGGAAATTTCTTCATTTTTGCCCCAAAATAAGAGGAATTTCTGATTTTTACCTCAAAATAAGTGAAATTTCTGCCTTTTTACCCAAAAATAAACGGAATTTCTGTTTTTTGCCGTCAAAATAAAAGGAATTTTTGAATTATGCCCTGAAATAAGTGAAATTTCTGTAATTTTGCCCCAAAATAAAAGAAATTTCTGCCTTTTTGCCACAAAATAAGGGGAATTTCTGTCTTTTTGCCCCAAAATAAGGGACATTTTAGCCTTTTTGCCCCCAAATAAGGGGAATTTCAACCTTTTTACCTCAAAATAAGAGGAATTTCTGCATTTTTGTCACAAAATATTAAGAATTTCTGCCATTTTGCTCTAAAATACAAAAAATTTCTGCCTTTTTTCCCTGAAAAAGTGAAATTTCTGCAATTTTGCCGCAAAATAATTGAAATTTCTGCAATTTTGCCCGAAAATAAGGGAATTTTCTGGAATTTTTCCCCAAAATAAGTGGAATTTCTGAGTTTTGCCCCAAAATAAGGAGAATTTCTGTCTTTTTGCCCCAACATATAGGGAATTTCTGCATTTTTGCCCCACAATTAGGGGAATTTCTGCAATTTTGCTCAAAAATACAAGGAATTTCTGCCTTTTTGCCCGAAAATAAGAAGAATGCATAACTTTTTGCCATAAAAAAGGAAAATTTCTTCATTTTTGGTCCAAAATAAGATGAATTTTTTCTTTTTTGCCTCTAAATAAGTGGAATTTCTGTCTTTTTCCCCCAAAAAACAAAGGGAATTTCTTTCTCTTTTGCCCCAAAATAAGGAAAATTTCTGACTTATTAGCCTGAAGTAAGTGAAATTTCTGCAATTTTGCCCAAAAATAAGAAAATTTTCTTCCTTTTTGCCACCAATTAAGGGGGATTTCAGCCTTTTTACCTCAAAACAAGAGGAATTTCTGCATTTTTGCCACAAAATATTAGGAATTTCTGCCTTTTTGCCCCAAAATAAGGAAAATTTCTGCCTTTTTTCCCTGAAATAAGTGAAATTTCTGCAATTTTGCTCCAAAATAAGTGAAATTTCTGTAATTTTACCCCAAAATAAGGGAAATTTCTGGAATTTTGCCCCAAAATAAGTGGAATTTCTGAATTTTGCCCCAAAATAAGGAGAATTTCTGTCTTTTTGCCCCAACATATAAAGAATTTCTGCCTTTTTGCCCCACAATTAGGGAAATTTAGGCAATTTTGCTCCAAAATACAGGGAATATCTGCCTTTTTGCCCGAAAATAAGAAGAATGCAAACCTTTTTGCTATAAAAATGCGAAAATTCTTCATTTTTGCTCCAAAATATAGGAATTTCTGCTTTTTTGCCTTTAAATAAGTGGAATTTCTGTCTTTTTTCCCCCAAACAAAAAGAATTTCTGTCTTTTTTGCCCCAAAATAAGGAAAATTTTTGACTTATTACCCTGAAATAAGTGAATTTTCTGCAATTTTGCCCCAAAATAAGGGAAATTTCTGCCTTTTTGCCCCCAAATAAGGGGAATTTCAGCCTTTTTACCTCAAAATAAAGAGATTTCTGCATTTTTGCCACAAAATATTAGGAATTTCTGCCTTTTTCCCCAAATAAGGAAAATTTCTGCCTTTTTTCTCTGAAATAAGTGAAATTTCTGCAATTTGCCACAAAATAAGTGAAATTTCTGCCTTTTTGCTTCCAAATAAATGGAATTTCAGCCTTTTTACCTCAAAATAAGGGGAATTTCTGCATTTTTGCCACAAAATATTAGGAATTATTGACTTTTTTTTTAAAATAAGGAAAATTTCTGTCTTTTTCCTCTGAAATAAGTGAAATTTAAGCAATTTTGCCCCAAATTAAGTGAAATTTCTGCAATTTTGCCCCAAAATAAAGGAAATTTCTGGAATTTTGCCCCAAAATAAGTGGAATTTCTGAGTTTTGCCGCAAAATAAGAAGAATTTCTGTCTTTTTGCCCCAACAAATAGGGAATTTCTGCCTTTTTGCCCCACAACTAGGGGGAATTTCTGCAATTTTGCTCCAAAATACGGGAAATTTCTGCTTTTTTTCCCGAAAATAAAGGGAATGTATACCTTTTGCCACAAATAAGGGAAATTTCTTCATTTTTGCCCCCAAATAAGAGGAATTTCTGCCTTTTTACCTCAAAATAAGTGAAATTTCTGCCTTTTTACCCAAAAATAAACGGAATTTCTGTCTTTTTGCCCCAAAATAAAAGGAATTTTTGAATTATACCCTGAAATAAGTAAAATTTCCGCAATTTTGCCCTAAAATAAAAGAAATTTCTGCCTTTTTGCCACAAAATAAGGGGAATTTCTCCCTTTTTGCCCCTAAATAAGAAGAATTTCAGCCGTTTTACCTAAAAATAAAGAGAATTTCTGCATTTTTGCCTCTAAATATTAGGAATTTCTGACTTTTTGCTTTAAAATTAGGAAAATTTCTGCCTGTTTTCACTGAAATAAGTGAAATTTCTGGAGTTTTGCCCCAAAATAAGTGAAATTTCTTCAATTTTACCCCAAAATAATGGAAATTTCTGGAATGTTGCCCCCAAATAAGTGGAATTTCTGACTTTTGCCCCAAAATAAGGAGAATTTCTGTCTTTTTAACCCAACAAATAGGAAATTTCTGTCTTTTTGCCACACAAGTCGGGAAATTTCTTCAATTTTGCTCCAAAATACATGGAATTTCTGCTTTTTTGCCCGAAAATAAGGGGAATGTATACTTTTGGCCAAAAAAAAGGGAAATATCTTCATTTTTGCCCCAAAATAAGAGGAATTTCTGCCTTTTTACCTCAAAATAAGTGAAATTTCTGCCTTTTTACCAAAAATAAAAGGAATTTCTGTCTTTTTGCCCCCAAAATAAAAGTAATTTTTGAATTATGCCCTGAAATAAGAGAAATTTCTGCAATTTTGCCCTAAAAAAAAAGAAATGTCTGCCTCTTTGCCCCCAAATAAGGGAAATTTCAGCCTTTTTACCTCAAAATAAGGGGAATTTCTGCAATTTTGCCTCAAAATAAGTGAAATTTCTAAAATTTTGCCCCAAAATAAGTGGAATTTCTGCAATTTTGCCCCAAAATAAGGGAAATTTCTGGAATGTTGCCCCAAAATAAGTGGAATTTCTGACTTTTGCCCCAAAATAAACAGAATTTCTGTCTTTTTGCCACAACAAATAGGGAATTTTTGCCTTTTTGCCCCTCACAACTAGGGGAATTTCTGCAATTTTGCTCCAAAATTCGGAGAATTTCTGCTTTTTTTCCTGAATATAAAGGGAATGTATACCTTTTGCCACAAAAAAGAAAAATTTCTTCTTCTATTTTGCCCCAAAATAAGAGGAATTTCTGCCTTTTTACCTCAAAATAAGTGAAATTTCTGCCTTTTTTACCCAAAAATAAACGGAATTTCTGTCTTTTTGCCCCAAAATAAAAGGAATTTTTGAATTATGCCCTGAAATATGTAAAATTTCTGCAATTTTGCCCTAAAATAAAAGAAATATCTGCCTTATTGCCACAAAATAAGGGGAATTTCTGGCTTTTTGCCCCCAAATAAAAAGAATTTCAGCCTTTTTACCTCAAAATAAGGGGAATTTCTGCATTTTTGCCACAAAATATTAGGAATTTCTGATTTTTGCTTTAAAATAAGGAAAATTTCTGCCTTTTTTCCCTGAAATATGTAAAATTTCTGCAACTTTGCTCCAAAATAAGTGAAATTTTTGCAATTATGCCCCAAAATAAGGGAAATTTCTGGAATTTTGCCCCAAAATAAGTGGAATTTCTGAGTTTTGCCCCAATATAAGGAGAATTTCTGTCTTTTTGCCCCAACAAATAGGGAATTTCTGCCTTTTGCCCCACAACTGGGGGAATTTCTGCAATTTTGCTCCAAAATACGGGGAATTTCTGCTATTTTTCCCGAAAATAAAGGGAATGTATACCTTTTGCCACAAAAACGGGAAATTTCTTCATTTTTGCCCCAAAATAAGAGGAATTTCTGCCTTTTTGCATCCAAATAAGTGGAATTTCTGTCTTTTTCCCCCAAAACAAAGGGAATTTCTGTCTTTTTTGCCCCAAAATAAGGGGAATTTCTGACTTATTACCCTGAAATAAGTGAAATTTCTCCAATTTTGCCCCAAAATAAGGGAAATTACTTCCTTTTTTGCCCCTAAATAAGAAAAATTTCAGCCTTTTTACCTTATAATAAGGGGAATTTCTGAATTTTTGCCACATAATATTAGGAATTTCTGCCTTTTTGCTCCAAAATAAGGAAAATTTCTGCCTTTTTTACCTGGAATAAGTTAAATTTCTGCAATTTTGCTCCAAAATAAGTGAAATTTTTGCAATTTTCCGCAAAATAAGGGAAATTTCTGGAATTTTGCCCCAAAATTAGTGGAATTTCTGAGTTTTGCCCTAAAATAAGGAAAATTTCTGTCTTTTTGCCCCAACAAATATGGAATTTCGGCCTTTTTGCCCCAAAATAAGGAAAATTTCTGCAATTTTACTGCAAAATAAGGGGAATTTCTCCCTTTTTGTCCCAAAATAAAAAAAATTTCAGCCTTTTTACCTGAAAATAAATGAAATTTCTGCAATTTTGCCCCAAATAAGGGATATTTTTCAATTTTGCCCCAAAATAATGTAAATTCCTGCAATTTTGCCCCAAAATAGGAAAAATTTCTGGAATTTCTCCCCAAAATAAGGGGAATTTCTGCCTTTTTCGCCAAATTTAGGAGAATTTCTGCAATTTTGCTCCAAAATACATGAAATTTCTGTTTTTTTTCGAAAATAAGGGGAATGCATAACTTTTTGCCATAAAAAAGGGAAATTTCTTCATTTTTGCTCCAAAATAAGGGGAATTTCTTCCTTTTCGCCTCTAAATAAGTGGAAATTCTATCTTTTTCCCTTAAAACAAAGGGAATTTCTGTCTTTTTTGCTTCAAAATAAGGAGAATTTCTGACTTATTACCCTGAAATAAGTGAAATTTCTGCAATTTTGCCTCAAATTAAGGGAAATTTCTTCCTTTTTGCCCCCAATAAGGGGAATTTCAGCCTTTTTACCTCAAAATAAGAGAAATTTCTGCATTTTTGCCACAAAATATAAAGAATTTCTGCCTTTTTGCACCAAAATAAAGAAAATTTCTGCCTTTTTTCCCTGAAATAAGTGAAATTCCTGCAATTTTGCTTCAAAATAAGGGAAATTTCTGCAATTTTGCCCCAAAATAAGGTAAATTCCTGCAATTTTGCCCCAAAATAATGGAAATTTCTGGAATTTTGCCCCAAAATAAGGGGAATTTTTGATTATTGCCCCAAAATAAAGGGAATTTCTGCCTTTTGCCCCGAAATTAGGGGAAATTCTCCAATTTTGCTCTAAAATACGGGGAATTTCTGCCTTTTTGCCCGAAAATAAGGGAAATGCATACTTTTTTGCCATAAAAAAAAGAAATTTTTCATTTTTGCTTCAAAATAAGAGGAATTTCTGCCTTTTTGCCTCTAAATAAGTGGAATTTCTGTTTTTTCCCCCTAAACAAAGGGAATTTCTGTCTTTTTTGCCCCCAAATAAAAGGAATTTCTGACTTATTACCCTGAAATAAGTGAAATTTCTGCAATTTTGCCACAAAATAAGTGAAATTTCTGCCTTTTTACCCAAAAATAAACGGAATTTCTGTCTTTTTCCCGAAAATAAAAGGAATTTTTGAATTATGCCCTGAAATAAGTGAAATTTCTGCAATTTTGCCCCAAAATAAAAGAAATTTCTGCTTTTTTTCCACAAAATAATGGGAACTTCTGTTTTTTGTCTCAAAGTAAGGGAAATTTCTGCCTTTTTGCCCCCAAATAAGAGGAATTTCAGCCTTTTTACCTCAAAATAAAGGGAATTTCTGCATTTTTCTACATAATATTAGGAATTTCTGCCTTTTAGCCCAAAAATACAGAAAATTTTTGCCTTTTTTCTCTGAAATAAGTGAAATTTCTGCAATTTTGCCCCAAAATAAGTGAAATTTCTGCAATTTTGCCCCAAAATAAAGGAAATTTCTGGAATTTTGCCCCAAAATAAGTGGAATTTCTGAGTTATACCCCAAAATAAGGAGAATTTCTGTCTTTGTGCCCCAACATATAGAAAATTTCTGCATTTTTGCCTCACAATTAGGGGAATTTCTGCAATTATCCTCCAAAATACGGGGAATTTCTGCTTTTTAGCCCGAAAATAAGGGGAATGTATACCTATTGCCACAAAAAAGGGAAATTTCTTAATTTTCGCCCCAAAATAAGAGGAATTTCTACTTTTTTACCTCAAAATATGTGAAATTTCTGCCTTTTTACCCAAAAATAAATGAAATTTCTGTCTTTTTGCCCCAAAATAAAAGGAATTTTTGAATTATGCCCTGAAATAAGTGAAATTTCTGCAATTTTGCCCCAAAGTAAAAGAAATTTCTGCTCTTGCCACAAAATAAGGGGAATTTCTGCCTTTTTGCCCCCAAATAAGGGGAATTTCAGCCTTTTTACCTCAAAATAAGGGGAATTTCTGCATTTTTGCCACAAAATATTAGGAATTTTTGACTTTTTGCTTTAAAATAAAGAAAATTTCTGCCTTTTTTTCCTAAAATAAGTGAAATACCTGCAATTTTGCCCCAAAATAAGAAATTTCTGCAATTTTGCCCCAAAATAAGGGAAATTTCTGGAATTTTTCCCCAAAATAAGTGGAATTTCTGAGTTTTGCCCCAAAATAAGGAGAATTTCTGTTTTTTTGCCCCAACAAATAGAGAATTTCTGCCTTTTTGCCCCACAACTAGAAGAATTTCTGCAATATTGCTCCAAAATACAGGGAATTTCTGCTTTTTTCCCGAAAATAAAGGGAATGTATACCTTTTGCCAAAAAAAGGGAATTTTTTTCATTTTTGCCCAAAATAAGAGGAATTTCTGCCTTTTTACCTCAAAATAAGTGAAATTTCTGCATTTTTACCCAAAAATAAACGGAATTTTTGAATTATTCCCTGAAATAAGTGAAATTTCTGCAATTTTGCCCCCAAATAAGGTAAATTTCTGCTTTTGCCACAAAATAAGGGGAATTTCTGCATTTTGCCCCAAAATAAAGGGATTTTCTGCATTTTTGCACCAATATTAGAAGAATTTCTGAAATTTTGCTCCAAAATACAGGTCATTTCTGTCTTTATGCCCGAAATTAAGTGGAATTTCCGCCTTTTTTTCTCAAAATAAAAAATTTCTGCCTTTTTTCTGAAATAAGTGAAATTTCTGCAATTTTGCCACAAAATAAGGAAAATTTCTGCAAATTTGCCCCAAAATAAGGAAATTTCTGCAATTTTGCCCCAAAATAATGAGAATTTCTGCCTTTTTACCCGAAAATAAGAAGAATGCATACCTTTTTGCCATAAAAAAAGGAAATTTCTTCATTTTTGCTCCAAAATAAGGGGAATTTCTGCTTTTTTGCCTCTAAATAAGTGGAATTTCTGTTTTTTTCCCCCAAAACAAGGGGAATTTCTGTCTTTTTTGCCCCAAAATAAGGAAAATTTCTGACTTATTACCCTGTAATAAGTGAAATTTCTGCAATTTTGCCACAAAATAAGGGAAATTTCTGGAATTTTGCCCCACAATAAGTGGAATTTCGGAGTTTTGCCCTAAAATAAAGAGAATGTCTGTCTTTTGCCCCAACAAATAGGGAATTTCTGCCTTTTTGCCCCACAACTGGGGGAATATCTGCAATTTTGCTCCAAAATATGGGGAATTTCTGCTTTTTTTCCCGAAAATAAAGGGAATGTATACCATTTGCCACAAAAAAGGGAAATTTCTTCATTTTTGCCCCAAAATAAGAGGAATTTCTGCTTTTTTGCCTCCAAATAAGTGGAATTTCTGTCTTTTTCCCCCAAAACAAAAAGAATTTCTGTTTTTTTGCCCCAAAATAAGGGAAATTTCTGAGTTATTACCTTGAAATAAGTGAAATTTCTGCAATTTTGCCACAAAATAAGGGAAATTTCTGCCTTTTTGCCCTGAAATATGTGAAATTTCTGCAATTTTACCCCAAAATAAGTGAATTTATGCCTTTTTGCCCCAAAATAATGGGACTTTCTGCATTTTTGCCCCAAAATAAGAAAAATTTTTGCTTTTTTTCTCTGAAATATGTGAAATTTCTACAATTTTGCCCTAAAATAAGAGAAATTTCTGCAATTTTTCCCCATATTAAAGGAAATTTCTGCAATTTTGCCCCAAAATAAGGGGAATTTCTTTTTTTTTGTTCCCAAATAAGTGAAATTTCTGCAATTTTGCCCTAAAATAAGTGAAATTTCTGCAATTTTGCCCGAAAATAAGGGAAATTTCTGCAATTTTGTTCCAAAATAAGGGGAATTTCTTTTTTTTGCCCCCGAATAAGGGAAATTTCTACAATTTTGCCCTAAAATAAGGGGAATTTCTGCCTTTTGCCCCAAAATAAAAAGAATTTCTGCCTTTTTGCTCCAAAATAAAGAAAATTACTGTATTTTTTACCCCAAAATTAGGTGAATTTCTGCAATTTTGCTCCAAAATACAGGGATTTTCTGCCTTTTTTTCCAAAAATAAGGGGAATTTCTGACACTTTGCCGCGAAATAAGTGAAATTTCTTCAGTTTTACACCAAAATAAAGGGAATTTCTGCCTTTTTCCCCAAAATTAGGGGAATTTCTGCAATTTTGCTTCAAAATACGGAAAATTTCTGCCTTTTTGCCCCAAAATAAAGGGAATATATAGTTTTTGCCATAAATAAGGGAAATTTCTTCATTTTTGCCTGAACATAAGGGGATTTTCCGCCTTTTTGACTCAAAATAAGTGCAATTTCTGCCTTTTCCCCCAAAATAAATGAAATTATTGTCTTTTTGTTCCAAAATAAGGGGAATTTCTGACTTTTTGCCCGAAAATAAAAGGAATTTCAGCCTTTTTACCTCAAAATAAGGGAAATTTCTGCCTTTTTGCCCCAAAATAGGGGGAATTTCTGCATTTTTGCCCCAAAATAAGAAAAATTTCTGCAATTTTGTACCAAAATAAAAGAAATTTCTGCCTTTTTGCCTCAAAATAAAAAAATTTCTGCCTTTTTTTGAAATAAGTGAAATTTCTGCAATTTTGCCCCAAAATAAAGGAAATTTCTGCAATTTTGCCCCAAAATAAAGAAAATTTCTGCAATTTTGCCCCAATGTACAGGAAATTTCTACAATTTTGCCTGAAAATAAGTGGAATTTTTGACATTTTGCTCCCGAAAAAAGGAGATTTTCTGTCTTTTTGCCCCAAAATAAGGAGAATTTCTGACTTTTTGCCCGAAAATTATGAGAATTTCTGCAATTTTGCTTTAAAATACAGGGAATTTCTGCCTTTTAGCCCCAAAATAAAGGGAATTTCTGCATTTTCCCCCAATATTTGGGGAATTTCTGCATTTTACCTCTAAATAAGGGGAATTTTTGCATTTTACCTCAAAATAAGAAGAATTTCTGTCTTTTGCCCCGAAATATGAGGAATTTTTGCCTTTTTGTTCCAAAATAAGGAAAATTTCTTCAATTTTTTACCATAATAAAAGAAATTTCTGCTTTTTGCCCAAAAATAAGGGGAATTTCTGACTTATTACCCTAAAATAAGTGAAATTTCTGCCATTTTGCCCCAAAATAAGGGAAATTTCTGCCTTTTTGCCCCTAAATAAGGGAAATTTCAGCCTTTTTACCTCAAAATAAGGGGAATTTCTGCATTTTTGCCACAAAATATAAGTAATTTCTGCCTTTTTGCCCCAAAGAAAGAAAATTTCTGCTTTTTTTCCCTGAAATAAGTGAAATTTCTGCAATTTGTCCCCAAAATAAGTGAAATTTCTGCAATTTTGCCCCAAAATAAGGGAAATTCCTGGAATTTTGCCCCAAAATAAGTGGAATTTCTGAATTTTGCCCCAAAATAAGGAGAATTTCTGTCTTTTTGCCCTAACATAGAGGGAATTTCTGCCTTTTTGCCCCACAATTAGAGGATTTTCTGCAATTTTGCTTCAAAATACGGGGAATTTATGCTTTTTAGCCCGAAAATAAAAGAAATGTATACCTTTTGCCAAAAAAATTGAAATTTCTTCATTTTTAGCCCAAAATAATAGGAATTTCTGATTTTTACCTCAAAATAAGTGAAATTTATGCCTTTTTACACAAAAATAAACGGAATTTCTGTCTTTTTGCCCCAAAATAAAAGGAATTTTTGAATTATGCCCTGAAATAAGTGAAATTTCTGTATTTGCCCCAAAATAAAAGAAATTTTTGCCTTTTTGCCACAAAATAAGGGAAATTTTTGCCTTTTGGCCCCCAAATAAGGGGAATTTCAACATTTTTACCTCAAAATAAGAGAAATTTCTGCATTTTTGTCACAAAATATTAAGAATTTCTGCCATTTTGCTCCAAAATACGGAAAATTTCGGCCTTTTTTCCCTGAAATAAGTGAAATTTCTGCAATTTTGCCCCAAAATAAGTGAAATTTCTGCAATTTTGCCCTAAAATAAGGGAATTTTCTGGAATTTGGCCTCAAAATAAGTGGAATTTCTGAGATTTGCCCCAAAAGAAGGAGAATTTCTGGTTTTTTTGCCCCAACATATAGGGAATTTCTGCATTTTTGCCCCACAATTAGAGGAATTTCTGCAATTTTGCTCCAAAATACGGGAAATTTCTGCCTTTTTGCCCGAAAATAAGAAGAATGCATACCTTTTTGCCATAAAAAAGGGAAATTTCTTCATTTTTGCTCCAAAATAAGAGGAATTTCTGCTTTTTTGCCTCTAAATAAGTCGAATTTCTGTCTTTTTCCTCCAAAACAAAGGGAATTTCTTTCTTTTTTGCCCCAAAATAGGAAAATTTCTGACTTATTACCCTGAAGAAAGTGAAATTTCTGCAATTTTGCCCAAAAATAAGGGAAATTTCTGCCTTTTTACCCCCAAATAAGGGGAATTTCAGCCTTTTTACCTCAAAACAAGAGGAATATCCGCATTTTTGCCACAAAATATTAGGAATTTCTGCCTTTTTGCCCCAAAATAAGGAAAATTTCTGTCTTTTTTCCCTGAAATAAGTGAAATTTCTGCAATTTTGCCCCAAAATAAGTGAAATTTCTGAAATTTTGCCCCAAAATAAAGGAAATTTCTAGAATTTTGCCCCAAAATAAGTGGAATTTCTGAGTTTTGCCCCAAAATAAGGAGAATTTCTGTTTTTTTGCCCCAACATATAGGGAATTTCTGCCTTTTTGCCCCACAATTAGGGGAATTTCTGCAATTTTGCTCCAAAATACGGGGAATTTCTGCCTTTTTGCCCGAAAATAAAAAGAATGCATACCTTATTGCCATATAAAAGGGAAATTTCTTCATTTTTGCTCCAAAATAAGGGGAATTTCTGCTTTATTGCCTCTAAATAAGTGGAATTTCTGTCTTTCTCCCCCAAAACAAAGGGAATTTCTGCCTTTTTGCCCCAAAATAAGGAAAATTTCTGCCTTTTTTCCTTGAAATAAGTGAAATTTCTTCAATTTTGCCCCAAAATATGTGAAATTTCTGCCTTTTTGCCCCCAAATACGGGGAATTTCAGCATTTTTAACTCAAAATAAATAAAATTTCTGCATTTTTGCCACAAAATATTAGAAATTTCTGACTTTTTGCTTCAAAATAAGGAAAATTTCTGCCTTTTTCCCCTGTAATAAGTGAAATTTATGCAATTTTGCCCCAAAATAAGTGTAATTTCTGCAATTTTGCCCCAAAATAAGGGAAATTTCTGGAATTTTGCCCCAAATAAGTGGAATTTCTGAGTTTTGCCACAAAATAAGGAGAATTTCTGTCTTTTTGCCCCAACAAATAGAGAATTTCTGCCTTTTTGACCCACAACTATGGGAATTTCTGCAATTTTACTCCAAAATACAGGGAATTTCTGCTTTTTTCCCGAAAATAAAGGGAATGTATACCTTTTGCCACAAAAAAAGGGAAATTTCTTCATTTTTGCCACAAAATAAGAGGAATTTCTGCCTTTTTACCTCAAAATAAGTGAAATTTCTGCCTTTTTACCCAAAAATAAACGGAATTTCTTTCTTTTTGCCCCACAATAAAAGGAATTTTTGAATTATGCCCTGAAATAAGTGAAATTTCTGCAATTTTGCCCTAAAATAAAAGAAATTTCTGCCTTTTTGCCACAAAATAAGGGGAATTTCTGCATTTTTGCCCCCAAATAAGGAGAATTTCAGCCTTTTTACCTCAAAATAAAGGGAATTTCTGCATTTTTGCCACAAAATATTAGGAATTTCTGACTTTAAAATAAGGAAAATTTCTGCCTTTTTTCCCTGAAATAAGTGAAATTTCTGCAATTTTGCCCCAAAATAAGTGAAATTTCTTCAATTTTCCTTCAAAATAAAGGAAATTTTTGGAATTTTGCCCCAAAATAAGTGGAATTTCTAAGTTTTTCTCCAAAATAATGAGAATTTCTGTATTTTTGCCCCAAACAAATAGGAAATTTCTGCCTTTTTGACCCACAACTGGGGGAATTTCTGCAATTTTGCTCCAAAATACTGGGAATTTCTGCTTTTTTGCCCGAAAATAAGGGGAATGTATACTTTTTGCCACAAAAAAGGGAAATCTTCATATTTGCCCCAAAATATAAGGAATTTTTGCCTTTTTACCTCAAAATAAGGGAAATTTCTGCCTTTTTAAACAAAAATATACGGAATTTCTGTCTTTTTGCCCCAAAATAAAAGGAATTTTTGAATTATGCCCTGAAATAAGTGAAATTTCTGCAATTTTGCCTTAAAATAAAAGAAATATCTGCCTTTTTGCCACAAAATAAAAGGAATTTCTGCCTTTTTGCCCCCAAATAAAAAGAATTTCAGCCTTTTTACCTCAAAATAAGGGGAATTTATGCATTTTTCCACAAAATATTAGTAATTTCTGACTTTTTGCTTTAAAATAAGGAAAATTTCTGCCTTTTTTTCCTGAAATAAGTGAAATGTCTGCAATTTTGCTCCAAAATATGTGAAATATCTGCAATTTTGCCCCAAAATAAGGGAAATTTCTGGAATTTTTCTCCAAAATAAATGGAATTTCTGAATTTTGCCCCAAAATAAAGAGGATTTCTGTCTTTTTGCCCCAACAAATAGGGAATGTCTGCCTTTTTGCCCTACAACTGGGTGAATTTCTGCAATTTTGCTCCAAAATGCGAGGAATTTCTGCTTTTTTTTCCGAAAATAAAGGGAATGTATACCTTTTGCCACAAAAAAGGGAAATTTCTTCATTTTTGCCTCAAAATAAGAGGAATTTCTTCCTTTTTGCCCCCATATAAGTGGAATTTCTGTCTTTTTCCCCAAAACAAAGGGAATTTCTGTCTTTTTGCCCCAAAATAAGAGGAATTTCTGACTTATTACCCTGAAATTAGTGAAATTTCTGCAATTTTGCCCCAAAATAAAGGAAATTTCTGCCTTTTTGCCCCTAAATAAGGGGAATTTCAGCCTTTTAACCTCAAAATAAAAGGAATTTCTGCATTTTTGCCACAAAATATTAGGAATTTCTGCCTTTTTGCTCCAAAATAAGGAAAATTTCTTCGTTTTTTCCCTGAAAAAAGTGAAATTTCTGCAATTTTGCCCCAAAATAATGGAAATTTCTGAAATTTTGCCCCAAAATAAGGGAAATTTCTGGAATTTTGCCCCAAAATAAGTGAAATTTCTGAGTTTTGCCCTAAAATAAGGAAAATTTTTGTCTTTTTGCCCCAACAAATAGGGAATTTCGGCCTTTTTGCCCACAACTAGAAGAATTTCTTCAATTTTAGCCCAAAATTAGGGATTTCATCTTTTTGCCCCAAAATAAGGGGAATTTGTGCCATTTTGCCCTGAAATAAGTGAAATTTCTACAATTGTGCACCAATATAAGGGAAATTTCTGCCTTTTTGCCACCAAATAGGGGAATTTCAGCCTTTTTACCTCCAAATAAAGGGAATTTCTGCTATTTTGCCACAAAATATTAGGAATTTCTGCCTTTTTGCCCTAAAATAAGGAAGATTTCTGCCTTTTTTTCTTGAAATAAGTGAAATTTCTTCAATTTTGCCCCAAAATAAGTGAAATTTCTGCATTTTTGCCCCCAAATAAGAGGAATTTCAGCATTTTTAACTCAAAATAAAGGAAATTTCTGCATTTTTGCCACAAAATATTAGGAATTTCTGACTTTTTGCTTTAAATTACGGAAAATTTCTGCCTGTTTCCCCTGAAATAAGTGAAATTTATGCAATTTTGCCCCAAAATAAGTGTAATTTCTGCAATTTTGCCCCAAAATAAGAGAAATTTCTGAAATTTTGCCCCAAAATAAGTGGGATTTCTGAGTTTTGCCCCAAAATAAGGAGAATTTCTGCCTTTTTGCCCCACAATTAGGGGAATTTCTGCAATTTTGCTCCAAAATATGGGGAATTTCTGCTTTTTTGCCCGAAAATAAGGGGAATGCATACCTTTTTGCCATAAAAAAAGGAAATTTCCTCATTTTTGCCCCAAATTAAGGGAAATTTCTGCCTTTTTGCCCTGAAATATGTGAAATTTCTGCAATTTTAGCCCAAAATAAGGTGAATTTCTGCCTTTTGCCCCAAAATAATGGGAATTTCTGCATTTTTGCCCCAAAATAAGAAAACTTTTTGCTTTTTTTCTCTTAAATAAGTGAAATTTCTGCAATTTTGCCCTAAAATAAAAGAAATTTCTGCAATTTTTCCCCATATTAAAGGAAATTTCTGCAATTTTGCCCCAAAATAAGGGGAATTTCTGCAATTTTTCTCCATAATAAAGGAAATTTCTGCAATTTTGCCCTAAAATAATGGGAATTTCTGCTTTTATGCCTCTAAATAAGTGGAATTTCTGTCTTTTTCCCTCAAAACAAAGGGAATTTCTGTAATTTTTGCCCCAAAATAAGGAAAATTTCTGACTTATTACCCTGAAATAAGTGAAATTTCTGCAATTTTGCCCCAATATAAGGGAAATTTCTGCCTTTTTGCCCCCAAATAAGGGGAATTTCAGCCTTTTTACCTCAAAATAAGGGGAATTTCTGAATTTTGGCCCAAATTATTAGAAATTTCTGCCTTTTTGCCCCAAAATAAGAAAAATTTCTGCCTTTTTTTCCTGAAATAAGTGAAATTTCTGCAATTTTGCCTCAAAATAAGTAAAATTTCTGCAATTTTGCCCCAAAATAAGGAAAATTTTTGGAATTTTGCCCCAAAATAAGTGGAATTTCTGAGTTTTGCCCCAAAATAAGGGGAATTTCCGCCTTTTTGCCTCTAAATAAGTGGAATTTCTGTCTTTTTCCACAAAACAAAGGAAATTTCTGTTTTTTTTGTTCCAAAATAAGAGGAATTTCTTCCTTCTTACCTCAAAATAAGTGAAATTTCTGCCTTTTTACCCAAAAATAAATGGAATTTCTGTCTTTTTGCCCCAAAATAAAAGGAATTTTTGAATTTTGTCCTAAAATATGTGAAATTTCTGCAATTTTGCCCCAAAATTAGGGGAATTTCTGTTTTTTGCCCTCAAATAAGGGAAATTTCTGCAATTTTATCCCAAAATAAGCGGAATTTCTGCCTTTTTGCCACAAAATAAAAAAAATTTCCCAAAAATAAGGGGAACTTCTGCCTTTTGCCTCAAATAAAGGAAATTTGTGCATTTTTTCCCCAATATTAGGGGAATTTCTGCAATTTTGCTACAAAATATTGGGAATTTCTGCCTTTTTAACCGAAATTAAGGAGATTTTCTGCCTTTTTGCTCCCAAATAAGGGAAATTTCTGCAATTTTATCCCAAAATAAGGGGAATTTGTGCCTTTTTGCCCCAAAATTAGAGGAATTTCTTCCTTTTTGCCCGAAATTAAGTGGAATTTTTGCCTTTTTGTCCCGAAGAAAGTGAAAATTCTTTAATTTTAGCCAAAAATTAGGGATTTCATCTTTTTGCCCCAAAATAAGGATAATTTCTGCAATTTTGCCCCAAAATAAGGGAAATTTCTGGTATTTTGCTCCAAAATAAGTGGAATTTCAGAGTTTTGCCCCAAAATAAGGAGAATTTCTGTCTTTTTGCCCCAACATATAGGGAATTTCTGCCTTTTTGCCCCACAATTAGGGGAATTTCTGCAATTTTGCTCCAAAATACAGGGAATTTCTGCATTTTTGCCCGAAAATAAGGGAAATGCATACCTTTATTGCAATAATAAGGGAAATTTCTTCATTTTTGCCCCGAATTAAGGGAAATTTCGGCCTTTTTGCCCTGAAATATGTGAAATTTCTGCAATTTTAGCCCAAAATAAGGTGAATTTCTGCTTTTTTGCCCCAAAATAATAGGAATTTCTGCCTTTTTGCCCCAAAATAAGAAAAATTTTTGCTTTTTTTCTCTCAAATAAGTGAAATTTCTGCAATTTTGCCCTAAAATATGGGAAATTTCTGCAATTTTCCCCATAATAAAGGAAATTTCTGCAATTTTGTCCCAAAATAAGGGGAATTTCTGGTTTTTGCCCAAAAATAAGAAAAATTTCTGCAATTTTGCCCTAAAGTAAGGGGAATTTCTGCCTTTTGCCCCAAAACAAGGAGAATTTCAACCTTTGTGCCCCAAAATAAAGAATATTACTGTATTTTTTACCCCAAAATTAGGTGAATTCCTGCAATTTTGCTCCAAAATACGGGGATTTTCTGCCTTTTTCGCCGAAAATAAGGGGAATTTCTGCCATTTTGCTGCGAAATAAGTGAAATTTCTGGAGTTTTACCCCAAAATAAAAGGAATTTCTGCTTTTTTGCCCCAAAATTAGGAGAATTTCTGCAATTTTGCTCCAAAATATGAGGAATTTCTGCCTTTTAGCCCGAAAATAAAGGGAATGTTTACCTTTTTGTTATAAAAAATAGAAATTTCTTCATTTTTGCTCCAAAATAAAGGGATTTTCCGCCTTTTTGACTCAAAATAAGTGCAATTTCTGCCTTTTCCCCCAAAATAAACAAAATTTCTGCTTTTTGCCCCCAAAAAAGTGGAATTTCTTACTTTTTGCCCTGAAATAAATGAAATTTCTGCAATTTTGCCCGAAAATAAGGGAAATTTGTGCCTTTTGGCCCCAAAATAAGAGGAATTTCTGCCTTTTTCCCCAATATATGGGGAATTTCAGCATTTTCCACAAATATTAGGGGAATTTCTTCATTTTACTTCAAAATAAGAAGAATTTCTGCCTTTTACCTCAAATTATGGGGAATTTCTGCGTTTTTGTTCCAAAATAAAGAATATTTCTTCAATTTTGTACCATAATAAAAGAAATTTCTACTTTTTGCCCCGAAATAAAAGGAATTTCTGACTTTTTACACTGAAATAAATGAAATTTGTGCAATTTTGCCCCAAAATAAGGGAAATTTGTGCCTTTTTGCCCCAAAATAATGGGAATTTCTGCCTTTAGCCCCAAAAAATGGGAAATTTCAGCATTTTAACTCCAAATAAGGGGAATTTCTGCCTTTTTGCCCTGAAATATATATAATTTCTGCAATTTTACCCCAAAATAATGTGAATTTCTGCCTTTTTGCCCCAAAATAATGGGAATTTCTGCTTTTTTGCCTCAAAATAAGAAAAATTTTTGCTTTTTTTTTCTGATATAAGTGAAATTTCTGCAATTTTGCCCTAAAATAAGGGAAATTTCTGCAATTTTTCCCCATAATAAAGAAAATTTCTGCAATTTTGCCGCAAAATAAGGGGAATTTCTGTTTTTTGCCTCCAAATAAAGCAAATTTCTGCAATTTTGCCCCAAAATAATGGGAATTTCTATTTTTTGCCCCCAAATAAAAGAAATTTCTGCAATTTTGCCCTAAAATAAGAGGAATTTCTGCTATTTGCCCCAAAATAAGGGGAATATCTGCCTTTTGGGCCAAAATATGGGGAATTTCTGCCTTTTTGTCCGAAAATAAGAAGAATGCACACCTTTTTGCCATAAAAAAGGGAAGTTTCTTCATTTTTGCACCAAAAGAAGGGTAACTTTTGCCTTTTTGCCTCTAAATAAGTGGAATTTCTGTCTTTTTCCCCCAAAACAAAGGGAATTTCTGTTTTTTTGCCCCAAAATAAGGAAAATTTCTGACTTATTACCCTGAAATAAGTGAAATTTCTCCAAATTTGCCCCAAAAATAGGGACATTTCTGCCTTTTGCCCCAAAATAAGGGGAATTTCAGCATTTTACCTCAAAATAAGGGAAATTTCTGATTTTTGCCCCAAAATATGGAGAATTTCTGCCTTTTTGCCACAAAATAAGGAAAATTTCTGCCTTTTTTCCCTGAAATAAGTGAAATTTCTGCAATTTTGCCCCAAAATAAGGGGAATTTCTGAGTTTTGCCCCAAAATAAGGAGAATTTCTGCCTTTTTGCCTCTAAATAATTGGAATATCTGTCTTTTTCCACAAAACAAAGGAAATTTCTGTCTTTTTTGTTCCAAAATAAGAGGAATTTCTTCCTTCTTACCTCAAAATAAGTGAAATTTCTGCCTTTTTACCCAAAAATAAATGGAATTTCTGTCTTTTTGCCCCAAAATTAAAGGAATTTTTGAATTTTGCCCTGAAATATGTGAAATTTCTGAAATTTTGCCCCAAAATAAGGGAAATTTCTGCCTTTTTGCCAAAAAATAAAGGGAATTTCTGTCTTTTTGCCCTAAAATAAGGGGATTTCAGCATTTTACCTCATAATAAGAGGAATCTCTGCATTTTTGCCCCGAAATATGAGAAATTTCTGAATTTTTGCCCCAAAATAAAGAAAATTTCTACAATTTTGTACCAAAATAAAAGAAATTTCTGCATTTTTGCCCCAAAATAAGAGAAATTTCTGAGTTTTTTTCTTTGAAATAAGTGAAATTTCTGCAATTTTGCCCCAAAATAAGGGAAATCTCTGCAATTTTTTTCCATAATAAAGGAAATTTCTGCAATTTTGCCCTAAAATAAGGAGAATTTCTCTTTTTTGCCCTCAAATAAGGGAAATTTCTGCAATTTTATCCCAAAATAAGGGGAATTTCTGCCTTTTTGCCACAAAATAAGAAAAATTTCTGCAAGTCTGTAACAAAATAGAAGAAATTTCTAAAATTTTGCCCCAAAATAAAGGAAATTTCTGATATTTGCCCCAAAATAAGGAGAATTTCTGTATTTTTGCCCCAAAATAAAGAAAATTTCTGCCTTTTTGCCCCAAAAGTAGGAGAGTTTCTGCGATTTTGCTTCAAAATACAGGGAATTTGTTCCTCTTTTCCCGAAAATAAGGGGAACTTCTGCCTTTTTGCCCCAAATAAAGGGAATTTCTGCATTTTTGCCCCAATATTAGGGAAATTTCTGCAATTTTGCTCCAAAATACGGGGAAATTCTGCCTTTTTACCCAAAATTAAAAGGATTTTCTGCCTTTTTGCTCCCAAATAAAGGAAATTTCTGCAATTTTATCCCAAAATATAGAGAATTTCTGCCTTTTTGCCCCAAAATAAGGGGAATTTCTGCCTTTTTGCCATGAAATATGTGAAATTTCTGCAATTTTACCCCAAAATAAGGTGAATTTCTGCCTTTTTGCCCATAAAATAATAGAAATTTCTGCCTTTTTGCCCCAAAATAAGAAAAATTATTGCTTTTTTCTCTGAAATAAGTGAAATTTCTGCAATTTTGCCCTAAAATAAGAGAAATTTCTGCAATTTTTTTCCATAATAAGGGAAATTCCTGCAATTTTGCCTCAAAATAAGGGGAATTTCTGTTTTTTGCCCCCAAATAAGGGAAATTTCTTCAATTTTGCCCTAAAATAAAGGGAATTTCTGCCTTTTGCCCCAAAATAAGGAGAATTTCTGCTTTTTTGCCCCAAAATAAGAAAATTACTGTATTTTTTATCCGAAAATTAGGTGAATTTCTTCAATTTTTCTCCAAAATACGGGGATTTTCTTCTTTTTTCGCCGAAAATAAAGGAAATTTCTGCAATTTTGCCGCGAAGTAAGTGAAATTTCTGCAGTTTTACCCCAAAAAAAGGGGAATTTCTGCCTTTTTGCCCAAAAATTAGGGGAATTTTTGCAATTTTGCTCCAAAATACAGGGAATTTCTGCCTTTTGGCCCGAAAATATAGGGAATGTATACCTTTTTACCATAAAAAAAGGAAATTTCTTCATTTTTACCCGAAAATAAGGGGATTTTTCACCTTTTTGACTCAAAAAAAGTGCAATTTCTGCCTTTTCCCCAAAAATAAACGAAATTTCTGTCTTTTTGCCCAAAAATAAAGGGAATTTCTGAATTTTTGCCACAAAATAAGGGGGATTTCAGCATTTTTACCTAAAAATAAGGGGAATTTCTGCATTTTTGCATCCAAAATAAAGGGAACTTCTGCATTTTTGCACCACTATTTGGGGAATTTCTGCAATTTTGCTCCAAAATATGGGTCATTTCTGCCTTTTTGCCCAAAATTAAGTGGAATTTCTGCTTTTTGTCCAAAATAAGTGAAATTTCTGCAATTTTAGCCAAAAATTAGGGATTTTATCTTTTTCCCTAAAATAAGGGAAATTTCGGCCATTTTGCCGTGAAATATTTGAAATTTCTGCAATTTTTCCCCAAAATAAGGGGAATTTCTGCCTTTTTGCCCCAAATAAGGGGAATTTCAGCCTTATTACCTCAAAATAAGGGGAATTTCTGCCTTTTTGCCCCAAAATATAAGGAATTTCTGCCTTTTTGCCCCAAAAAAAGAAAATTCTGCAATGTTGCCCTGACAAGAAGAATTTCTCCCTTTTTGCCCCAAAATAAAAGAAATTTCAGCCTTTTTACCTGAAAATAAGTGAAATTTCTGCAATTTTGCCCCAAATAAGGAAAATTTCTGATTTTTGCCCCAAAATAAGGAGAATATCTGTATTTATTCCCCAAAATAAAGGAAATTTCTGCCTTTTTGCCCCAAAATTAGGGGAGTTTCTGCAATTTTGCTTCAAAATACAGGGAATTTCTTCCTCTTTTCCCGAAAATAAGGGGAACTTCTGCCTTTTGCTTCAAATAAAGGGAATTTCTGCATTTTTGCTCCAATATTAGGGGAATTTCTGCAATTTTGCTCCAAAATATGGAGAATTTCTGCCTTTTTAACCGAAATTAAGGGGATTTTCTGCCTTTTTGCTCCCATATAAATGAAATTTCTACAATTTTATCCCAAAATAAGGGGAATTTCTGCCTTTTTGCCCCAAAATAAGAGGAATTTCTGCCTTTTTGCCTGAAATTAAGTGGAATTTTTGACTTTTTGTCCCGAAATAAGTGAAATTTCTTTAATTTAAGCCAAAAATTAGGGATTTCATCTTTTTGCCCCAAAATAAGAGGAATTTCTGAAATTTTGCCCCAAAATAAATGAAATTTCTGCAATTTTGCCTCAAATTAAGAGAAATTTCTGCAATTTTGCCCCAAAGTAAAGGAAATTTCTGCAATTTTGCCCCAAATAAGTGGAATTTCTGACATTTTGCACCCGAAAAAAGGAGATTTTCTGTCTTTTTGTCCCAAAATAAGGAGAATTTCAGCCTTTTTGCCCGAAAATTATGAGAATTTCTGCAATTTTTTTTCAAAATATGGAAAATTTTTGCCTTTTAGCCCCAAAATAAAGGGAATTTCTGCATTTTCCCCAAATATTAGGGGAATTTCTGCATTTTACCTCTAAATAATGGGAATTTCTGCATTTTACCTCAAAATAAGAAGAATTTCTGCCTTTTACCTCAAATTATGGGGAATTTCTGCTTTTTTGTTCCAAAATAAAGAAAATTTCTTCAATTTTGTACCATAATAAAAGAAATTTCTACTTCTTGCCCTGAAATAAGGGAAATTTCTGACTTTTTACCCTGAAATAAATGAAATTTGTGCAATTTTGCCCGAAAATAAGGAAAATTTGTGCATTTTTGCCCCAAAATAATGGGAATTTCTGCCTTTAGCCCCAAAAAATGGGAAATTTCAGCATTTTACCTCAAAATAAGGGGAATTTCTGCCTTTTTGCCCTGAAATATATGAAATTTCTGCAATTTTACCCCCAAAAAGGTGAATTTCTGCCTTTTTGCCCCAAAATAATGGAAATTTCTGCCTTTTTGCCTCAAAATAAGAAAAATTTTTGCTTTTTTTCTGAAATGAGTGAAATTTCTGCAATTTTGCCCTAAAATAAGGGAAATTTCTGCAATTTTTCCCCATAATAAAGAAAATTTCTGCAATTTTGCTGCAAAAGTAGGGGAATTTCTGTTTTTTGCCCCCAAATAAAGCAAATTTCTGTAATTTTGCCCCAGAATATAGGGAATTTCTGTTTTTTGCCCCCAAATAAGGGAAATTTCTGCAATTTTGCCCTAAAATAAAGGGAATTTCTGCCATTTGCCCCAAAATAAGAGGATTTTCTGCCTTTTTGCAACAAAATAAAGAAAATTACTGCATGTTTTACGCCAAAATTAGGTGAATGTCTGCAATTTTGCTCAAAAGTACGAGGATTTTCTGCCTTTTTTGCCGAAAATAAGGGGAATTTCTGCCATTTTGCCGTTAAATAAGTGAAATTTCTGCAGTTTTACCCCAAAATAAGGGAAATTTCTGCCTTTTATCCCCAAAATTAGGGGAATTTCTTCAATTTTGCTTCAAAATATGGAGAATTTCTGCCTTTTTGCCCGAAAATTAAGGGAATGTATTCCTTTTTGCCATAAAAAAGGGAAATTTCTCCACTTTTGCCCCAAAATAAAGGGATTTTCCGCCTTTTTGACTCAAAATAAGTGCAATTTCTGCCTTTTCCCCAAAAATAAACAAAATTTCTGTCTTTTTGTTCCAAAATAAGGGGAATTTCTGAATTTTGCCCTGAAATAAGTGAAATTTCTAAAATTTTACCCCAAAATAAGGGAAATGTCTGCTTTTTGCCCCAAAATAAGGGGAATTTCTGCCTTTTTGCCCCAAAATAAAGGGAATTTCAGCATTTTTTCCTCAAAATATGGGGAATTTCTGCCTTTTGCCCCAAAATATGGGAAATTTCTTCCTTTTTGCCCCAAAATAAGAAACATTTCTGCAATTTTGTACCAAAATAAAAGAAATTTCTGCCGTTTTGCCCCAACAAAAGAGAAATTTGTGCCTATTTTCCATGAAATAAGTAAAATTTCTGCAATTTTGCCCCAAAATAAGGGAAATTTCTGCAATTTTGCCCCAAAGTAAAGGAAATTTCTGCAATTTTGCCCCAAATAAGGGGAATTTCTGCCTTTTTGCGCCAAAAATAAAGGGAATGTATACCGTTTTGTGATAAAAAAGGGAAATTTCTTCACTTTTGCCCCAAAATAAGGGGATTTTCCGCCTTTTTGACTCAAAATAAGTGCAATTTCTCCCTTTTCCTCAAAAATAAATAGAATTTCTGTCTTTTTGCCCCAAAATAAGGGGAATTTCTGACTTTTTGCCCTGAAATAAGTGAAATTTCTAAAATTTTTCCCCAAAATAAGGGAAATGTCTGCTTTTTGCCCGAAAATAAGGGGAATTTCTGCCTTTTTGCCCCCAAATAAAAGGAATTTCAGCCTTTTTTTCTTAAAATAAGGGGAATTTCTGCATTTTGCCCCAAAATATGGGAAATTTCTCCCTTTTTTCCCAAAAATAAAAAAAAATTTCTGCAATTTTGTAACAAAATAAAAGAAATTTCTGCCTTTTTTGCTTCAAAATAAGAGAAATATCTGCCATTTTTCCCTGAAATAAGTGAAATTTTTGCAATTTTGCCCCAAATTAAGGGAAATTTTTGCAATTTTGCCCAAAAGTAAAAAAAATTTCTGCAATTTTGGGCAAATAAGGGGAATTTCTGACTTTTTGCACCCGAAAAAGGGAGATTTTCTGATTTTTTGCCCCAAAATAAGGAGAATTTCAGCTTTTTTGCCCGAAAATTATGAGAATTTCTGCAATTTTTCTTCAAAATACGAAAAATTTTTGCCTTTTAGCGCCAAAATAATGGGAATTTCTGCATTTTCCCCAAATATTAGGGGAATTTCTGCATTTTACCTCTAAATAATGGGAATTTCTTCATTTTACCTCAAAATAAGAAGAATTTCTGCCTTTTACCTCAAATTATGGGGAATTTCTGCCTTTTTGTTCCAAAATAAAGAAAATTTCTTCAATTTTGTACCATAATAAAAAAAAAATCCTACTTTTTGCCCCGAAATAAGGGGAATTTCTGACTTTTTACCCTGAAATAAATGAAATTTGTGCAATTTTGCCCGAAAATAAGTGAAATTTGTGCCTTTTTGCCCCAAAATAATGGGAATTTCTGCCTTTACCCCAAAAATTTGGGAAATTTTAACATTTTACCTCAAAATAAGGGGAATTTCTGCCTTTTTGCCCTGAAATATATGAAATTTCTGCAATTTTACCCCAAAATAAGGTGAATTTCTGCCATTTGCCCCAAAATAGGGGGAATTTCTGCCTTTTTGCAAAAAAATTAAAAAAAGTACTGCATGTTTTACGCCAAAATTAGGTGAATTTCTGCAATTTTGCTCCAAAATACGAGGATTTTCTGTCTTTTTCGCCGAAAATAAGGGGAATTACTGCCATTTTGTCGTGAAATAATTGAAATTTCTGCAGTTTTACCCCAAAATAAGGTAAATTTCTGCCTTTTAGCCCCAAAATTAGGGGAATTTCTGCAATTTTGCTCCAAAATACGGGGAATTTCTGCCTTTTTGCCCGAAAATAAAGGGAATGTATACCTTTTTGCCATAAAAAAGGGAAATTTCTTCACTTTTGCCCCAATATAAAGGAATTTTCCGCCTTTTTGACTCAAAATAAGTGCAATTTCTGCCTTTTCCCCAAAAATAAACAAAATTTCTGTCTTTTTGTTCCAAAATAAGGGGAATTTCTGACTTTTTGCCCTGAAATAAGTGAAATTTCTAAAATTTTTCCCCAAAATAAGGGAAATGTCTGCTTTTTGCCCCAAAATAAGGGGAATTTCTGCCTTTTTGCCCCAAAATAAGGAGAATTTCCGCATTTTTTCTTCAAAGTAAGGGGAATTTCTGACTTTTGCCCCAAAATATGGGAAATTTCTTTCTTTTTTCCCCAAAATAAGAAACATTTCTGCAATTTTGTACCAAAATAAAAGAAATTTCTGCCTTTTTGCCCCCAAAAAAGAAATTTCTGCCTTTTTTCCCTGAAATAAGTAAAACTTCTGCAATTTTGCCCCAAAATACGAGAAATTTCTGCAATTTTGCCCCAAAAATAGGAAATTTCTGCAATTTTGCCCCAAATAATGGGAATTTCTGCCTTTTTGCGCCAAAATTAGGGGAATTTCTGCAATTTTGCTCCAAAATACGTGGAATTTCTGCCTTTTTGCCCAAAAATAAAGGGAATGTATAACTTTTTGCCATAAAAATGGGAAATTTCTTCACTTTTGCCCCAAATATAGGGCATTTTCCGCCTTTTTGACTCAAAATAAGTGCAATTTCTGCCTTTTCCCCAAAAATAAACGGAATTTCTGTCTTTTTGCCCCAAAATAAGGGGAATTTCTGACTTTTTGCCCTGAAATAAGTGAAATTTCTAAAATTTTTCCCCAAAATAAGGGAAATGTCTGCTTTTTGCCCGAAAATAAGGGGAATTTCTGCCTTTTTGCCCCCAAATAAAAGGAATTTCAGCCTTTTTTTCTTAAAATAAGGGGAATTTCTGCATTTTGCCCCAAAATATGGGAAATTTCTCCCTTTTTTCCCAAAAATAAAAAAAAATTTCTGCAATTTTGTAACAAAATAAAAGAAATTTCTGCCTTTTTTGCTTCAAAATAAGAGAAATATCTGCCATTTTTCCCTGAAATAAGTGAAATTTTTGCAATTTTGCCCCAAATTAAGGGAAATTTTTGCAATTTTGCCCAAAAGTAAAAAAAATTTCTGCAATTTTGGGCAAATAAGGGGAATTTCTGACTTTTTGCACCCGAAAAAAGGAGATTTTCTGATTTTTTGCCCCAAAATAAGGAGAATTTCAGCTTTTTTGCCCGAAAATTATGAGAATTTCTGCAATTTTTCTTCAAAATACGAAAAATTTTTGCCTTTTAGCGCCAAAATAATGGGAATTTCTGCATTTTCCCCAAATATTAGGGGAATTTCTGCATTTTACCACTAAATAATGGGAATTTCTTCATTTTACCTCAAAATAAGAAGAATTTCTGCCTTTTACCTCAAATTATGGGGAATTTCTGCCTTTTTGTTCCAAAATAAAGAAAATTTCTTCAATTTTGTACCATAATAAAAAAAAAATCCTACTTTTTGCCCCGAAATAAGGGGAATTTCTGACTTTTTACCCTGAAATAAATGAAATTTGTGCAATTTTGCCCGAAAATAAGTGAAATTTGTGCCTTTTTGCCCCAAAATAATGGGAATTTCTGCCTTTACCCCAAAAATTTGGGAAATTTTAACATTTTACCTCAAAATAAGGGGAATTTCTGCCTTTTTGCCCTGAAATATATGAAATTTCTGCAATTTTACCCCAAAATAAGGTGAATTTCTGCCATTTGCCCCAAAATAAGGGGAATTTCTGCCTTTTTGCAAAAAAATAAAAAAAAGTACTGCATGTTTTACGCCAAAATTAGGTGAATTTCTGCAATTTTGCTCCAAAATACGAGGATTTTCTGTCTTTTTCGCCGAAAATAAGGGGAATTACTGCCATTTTGTCGTGAAATAATTGAAATTTCTGCAGTTTTACCCCAAAATAAGGGAAATTTCTGCCTTTTAGCCCCAAAATTAGGGGAATTTCTGCAATTTTGCTCCAAAATACGGGGAATTTCTGCCTTTTTGCCCGAAAATAAAGGGAATGTATACCTTTTTGCCATAAAAAAGGGAAATTTCTTCACTTTTGCCCCAATATAAAGGAATTTTCCGCCTTTTTGACTCAAAATAAGTGCAATTTCTGCCTTTTCCCCAAAAATAAACAAAATTTCTGTCTTTTTGTTCCAAAATAAGGGGAATTTCTGACTTTTTGCCCTGAAATAAGTGAAATTTCTAAAATTTTTCCCCAAAATAAGGGAAATGTCTGCTTTTTGCCCCAAAATAAGGGGAATTTCTGCCTTTTTGCCCCAAAATAAGGAGAATTTCCGCATTTTTTCTTCAAAGTAAGGGGAATTTCTGACTTTTGCCCCAAAATATGGGAAATTTCTTTCTTTTTTCCCCAAAATAAGAAACATTTCTGCAATTTTGTACCAAAATAAAAGAAATTTCTGCCTTTTTGCCCCCAAAAAAGAAATTTCTGCCTTTTTTCCCTGAAATAAGTAAAACTTCTGCAATTTTGCCCCAAAATACGAGAAATTTCTGCAATTTTGCCCCAAAAATAGGAAATTTCTGCAATTTTGCCCCAAATAATGGGAATTTCTGCCTTTTTGCGCCAAAATTAGGGGAATTTCTGCAATTTTGCTCCAAAATACGTGGAATTTCTGCCTTTTTGCCCAAAAATAAAGGGAATGTATAACTTTTTGCCATAAAAATGGGAAATTTCTTCACTTTTGCCCCAAATATAGGGCATTTTCCGCCTTTTTGACTCAAAATAAGTGCAATTTCTGCCTTTTCCTCATAAATAAACGGAATTTCTGTCTTTTTGCCCCAAAATAAGGGGAATTTCTGACTTTTTGCCCTGAAATAAGTGAAATTTCTAAAATTTTTCCCCAAAATAAGGGAAATGTCAGCTTTTTGCCAGAAATAAGGGGAATTTCTGCCTTTTTGCTCCAAAATAGGGGGAATTTCAGCCTTTTTTTCTCAAAATAAGGGGAATTTCTGCCTTTTGCCCCAAAATATGGGAAATTTCTTTCTTTTTCCCACAAAATAAGAAAAATTTCTGCAATTTTGTACCAAAAAAAGAAATTTCTGCCTTTTTGCCCCCCCAAAAAAAGAAATTCCTGCCTTTTTTCCCTGAAATAAGTGAAATTTCTGCAATTTTGTCCTAAAATAAGGGAAATTTCTGCAATTTTGCCCCAAAATAAGGGAAATTTCTGCAATTTTGCCCCAAAGTAAAGAAACTTTCTGCAATTTTGCCCTAAAATAAGGGGAATTTCAGCATTTTTCCTTAAAATAAGGAGAATTTCTGCCTTTTGACCCAAAATATGGGGAATTTCTGCATTTTTGCACCCGAAAAAAAGAGATTTTCTGTCTTTTTGTCCCAAAATAAGAAGAATTTTAGCCATTTGCCCGAAAATTATGAGAATTTCTGCAATTTTTCTTCAAAATACGGAAAATTTATTCCTTTTAGCGCCAAAATAAAGGGAATTTCTGCATTTTCCCCCAATATTTGGAAATTTCTGCATTTTACCTCTAAATAAAAGAAATTTCTGCATTTTACCTCAAAATAAGAAGAATTTCTGACTTTTACCCCAAAATATTGGGAATTTCTGCCTTTTTGTTCCAAAATAAAGCAAATTTCTTCAATTTTGTACCATAATAAAAGAAATTTCTACTTTTTGCCCCGAAATAGGGGGAATTTCTGACTTTTTACCCTGAAATAAATGAAATTTGTGCAATTTTGCCCGAAAATAAATGAAATTTGTGCCTTTTTGCCCCAAAATAATGGGAATTTCTGCCTTTAGCCCCAAAAAATGGGAAATTTCAGGATTTTACCTCAAAATAAAGGGAATTTCTGCCTTTTTGCCCTGAAATATATGAAATTTCTGCAATTTTACCTTAAAATAAGGTGAATTTCTGCCTTTTTGCCCCAAAATAATGGGAATGTCTGCATTTTTGCCTCAAAATAAGAAAAATTTTTGCTTTTTTTTCTGAAATAAGTGAAATTTCTGCAATTTTGCCCTAAAATAAGGGAGATTTCTGCAATTTTTCCCCATAATAAAGAAAATTTCTGCAATTTTGCCGCAAAATAAGGGGAATTTCTTTTTTTTGCCCCCAAATAAAGCAAATTTCTGCAATTTTGCAACAAAATAAGAGGAATTTCTGTTTTTTGCCCCCAAATAAGGGAAATTTCTGCAATTTTGCCCTAAAATAACGGGAATTTCTGCCATTTGCCCCAAAATAAGTGGAATTTCTGCCTTTTTGCCACAAAATGAAGAAAATTACTGCATGTTTTATGCCAAAATTAGGTGAATTTCTGCAATTTTGCTCCAAATTACGAGGATTTTCTGCCTTTTTCGCCGAAAATAAGGGGAATTTCTGCCATTTTGCCGTGAAATAAGTGAAATTTCTGCAGTTATACCCCAAAATAAGGGAAATTTCTGCCTTTTAGCCCCAAAATTAGGGGAATTTCTGCCCTTTTGCCGCAAAATAAGGGGAATTTCAGCATTTTTTTCCTCAAAATAAAAGTAATTTCTGCCTTTTGCCCCAAAATATGGGGAATTTCTGTCTTTTTTTCCAAAATAAGAAAAATTTCTGCCATTTTGTACCAAAATAAAAGAAATTTCTGCCTTTTTGCCCCTAAATAAGAGAAATTGCTGCCTTTTTTCCTTGAAATAAGTGAAATTTTGCAATTTTGCCCCAAAATAAAGGAAATTTCTGCAATTTTGCCCCAAAATAATGAAAATTTCTGCAATTTTGCCCCAAAGTAAAGGAAATTTCTGCAATTTTGCCCCAAAATAAGGGGAATTTCAGCCTTTTTTCCTTAAAATAAGGGGAATTTCTGCCTTTTGACCCAAAATATGGGGAATTTCTGCCTTTTTGCACCCGAAAATAGGAGATTTTCTGTCTTTTTGCACCAAAATAAGGAGAATTTCAGCCATTTGCCCGAAAATTATGAGAATTTCTGCAATTTTTCTTCAAAATACGGAAAATTTATTCCTTTTAGCCCCAAAATAAAGGGAATTTCTGCATTTTCCCACAATATTAGGGGAATTTCTGTATTTTACCTCTAAATAAAAAAATTTCTGCATTTTACCCCAAAATAAGAAGAATTTCTTACTTTTACCCCAAAATATGGGGAATTTCTGCCTTTTTGTTCCAAAATAAAGAAAATTTCTTCAATTTTGTACCATAATAAAAGAAATTTCTCCTTTTTGCCCCAAAATAAGCGGAATTTCTGACTTTTTACCCTGAAATAAATGAAATTTCTGCAATTTTGCCTGAAAATAAGGGAAATTTGTGCCTTTATGCCCCAAAATAAGAGGATTTTCTGCCTTTTGCCCCAAAATATGGGGAATTTCAGCATTTTACCTCAAAATAAGGGGAATTTCTGTCTTTTTGCTCTGAAATATGTGAAATTTCTGTAATTTTACCCCAAAATAAGGTAAATTTCTGCCTTTTTGCCCCAAAATAATGGGAATTTCTGCCTTTTTGCCCCAAAATAAAAAAAAATTGTTTTTTTTTTCTGAAATAAGTGAAATTTCTGCAATTTTGCCCTAAAATAAGGGAAATATCTGCAATTTTTCCCCATAATAAAGCAAATTTCTGCAATTTTGCCCCAAAATAAAGAGAATTTCTGTTTTTGCCCCCAAATAAGGGAAATTTCTGCAATTTTGCCCTAAAATAAGAAGAATTTCTGACATTTGCCCCAAAATAAGGGGAATTTCTGCCTTTTTGCCACAAAATAAAGAAAATTACTTCATGTTTTACCCCAAAAGTAGGTGAATTTCTGCAATTTTGCTCCAAAATACGAGGATTTTCTGCATTTTTCGCCGAAAATAAGGGGAATTTCTTCCATTTTGCCGCGAAATAATTGAAATTTCTGCAGTTTTACCCCAAAAAAAGGGGAATTTCTTTTTTTTTTGATCAAAAATTAGGGGAATTAGTGCAATTTTGCTGCAAAATACGGGTCATGTCTGCCTTTTTGCCCGAAATTAATTGGTATTTCTGCCTTTTTGTCCGGAAATAAGTGAAATTTTTGCAATTTGAGCCAAAAATTAGGAATTCCATTTTTGCCCCAAAATAAGAGAAATTTCTGCCATTTTGCACTGAAATATTTGAAATTTCTGCAATTTTACCCTAAAATAAGGGGAATTTCTGCCTTTTTGCCCCAAAATATAAGGAATTTCTGCCTTTTTGCCCCAAAATAAGGAAAATTTCTGCAATTTTGCCCCAAAATAAGGGGAATTTCTTCCTTTTTACTTCAAAATAAAGGGAATTTCTGCCTTTTTACCTGAAAATAAGTGAATTTCCTGCAATTTTGCCTCAAATAAGGGAAATTTCTGCAATTTTGCCCCAAAATAAGGTAAATTCCTGCAATTTTGCCCCAAAATAAGTAGAATTTCTGAGTTTGGCCCCAAAATATAGAGAATTTTTGCCTTTTTGCCCCACAATTATGGGAATTTCTGCAATTTTGCTCCAAAATACGTGGAATTTCTGCCTTTTTACCCAAAAATAAGGGGAATGAATACCTTTTTGCCATAAAAAAGCTAAATTTCTTCATTTTTGCTCCAAAATAAGGGGAATTTCTGTTTTTATGCCTCTAAATAAGTGGAATTTCTGTCTTTTTCCCCCAAATCAAAAAGAATTCCTGTCTTTTTTGCCCCAAAATAAGGAAAATTTCTGACTTATTACCCTGAAATAAGTGAAATTTCTGCAATTTTGCCCCAAAATAAGCGAAATTTCTGCCTTTTTGCCCCCAAATAAAGGGAATTTCAGCCTTTTTACCTAAAAATAAGGGGAATTTCTGCATTTTGCCACAAAATATTAGGAATTTCTGCTTTTTGCCCCAAAATAAGGAAAGTTTCTGCTTTTTTTTCTCTGAAATAAGTGAAATTTCTTCAATTTTGCCCCAAAATATGTGAAATTTCTGAGTTTTGCCCCAAAATAAGGAGAATTTCTGTGTTTTTGCCTGAACATATAGGGATTTTCTGCCTTTTTGCCCCACAATTAGAAGATTTTCTGCAATTGTGCTCCAAAATATGAGGAATTTCTGCTTTTTTGCCCGAAAATAAGGGGAATGTATACCTTTGCCATAAAAAAGAGAAATTTCTTCATTTTTGCCCCAAAATAAGAGGAATTTCTTCCTTTTTACCTCAAAATAAGTGAAATTTCTGCCTTTTTACCCAAAAATAAATGGAATTTCTGTTTTTTTCCCCAAAATAGAAGGAATTTTTGAATTTTGCCCAGAAATAAGTGAAATTTCTGCAATTTTGCCCCAAAATAAGGGAAATTTCTGCCTTTTGCCATAAAATAAAGGGAATTTCTGTCTTTTTGCCCCAACATAAGGGGAATTTCAGAATTTTACCTCATAATAAGGGGAATCTCTGCATTTTTGCCCCAAAATATGGGGAATTTCTGCATTTTTGCCCCAAAATAAAGAAAATTTCTACAATTTTGTACCAAAATAAAAGAAATTTCTGCCTTTTTGCCCCAAAATAAGAGAAATTTCTGAGTTTTTTTCTTTGAAATAAGTGAAATTTCTGCAATTTTGCCCCAAAATAAGGGAAATTTTTGCAATTATTTTCCATAATAAGGGAAATTTTTGCAATTTTGCCCTAAAATAAGGGGAATTTCTGTTTTTGCCCCCAAATAAGGGAAATTTCTGCAATTTTATCCTAAAATAAGGGGAATTTCTGCCTTTTTGCCACAAAATAAGAAATATTTCTGCAAGTCTGTAACAAGATAGAAGAAATTTCTAGAATTTTGCCCCAAAATAAGGGAAATTTCTGATTTTTGCCCCAAATTAAGGAGAATTTCTATATTTTTGCCCCAAAATAAAGGGAATTTCTGCCTTTTTGCCCCAAAATTAGGAGAGTTTCTTCAATTTTGCTTCAAAATACAGGAAATTTCTTCCTCTTTTCCCGAAAATAAGGGGAACTTCTGCCTTTTTGCCCAAATAAAGGGAATTTCTGCATTTTTGCCCCAATATTAGGGGAATTTCTGCAATTTTGCTCCAAAATACGGAGAAATTCTGCCTTTTTACTCAAAATTAAAAGGATTTTCTTCCTTTTTGCTCCCAAATAAGGGAAATTTCTGGAATTTTATCCCAAAATAAAGGAAATTTCTGCCTTTTTTGCCCCAAAATAAGGGGAATTTCTGCCTTTTTGCCCTGAAATATGTGAAATTTCTGCAATTTTACCCCAAAATAATGTGAATTTCTGTTTTTTGCCCATAAAATAATAGAAATTTCTGCCTTTTTGCCCCAAAATAAGAAAATTTATTGCTTTTTTCTCTGAAATAAGTGAAATTTCTGCAATTTTGCCCTAAAATAAGGGAAATTTCTGCAATTTATTTCCATAATAAGGAAAATTCCTGCAATTTTGCCCCAAAAGAAGGGGAATTTCTGTTTTTTGCCCCCAAATAAGGGAAATTTCTTCAATTTTGCCCTAAAATAAGGAGAATTTCTGCCTTTTGCCCCAAAACAAGGAGAATTTCTGCCTTTTTGCCCCAAAATAAGAAAATTACTGTATTTTTTACCCCAAAATTAGGTGAATTTCTGCAATTTTGCTCCAAAATACAGGGATTTTCTTCCTTTTTCACCGAAAATAAGGGGAATTTCTGCCATTTTGCTGCGAAATAAGTGAAATTTCTGCAATTTTACCCCAAAATAAGGGGAATTTCTGCATTTTTGCCCCAAAACAGGGGGAATTTCTGACTTTTTGCCCTGAAATAAATGAAATTTCTGCAATTTTGCCCTATAATAAGGGAAATTTGTGTTTTTTTGCACCAAAATAAGGGGAATTTCTGCCTTTTGCCCCAAAATATGAGGAATTTCAGCAGTTTACCTCAAAATGAGGGGAATTTCAGAATTTTTGCACCAAAATAAGAAGAATGCATACCTTTTTGCCATAAAAAGGGGAAATTTCTTCATTTTTGCTCCAAAATAAGGGGAATTTCTGCCTTTTGCCCCAAAATATGGAGAATTTCTGCCTTTTTGCCCGAAAATAATAGAATGCATACCTTTTTGCCATAAAAAAAATTTCTTCATTTTTGCTCCAAAATAAGGAGAATTTCTGCTTTTTTGCCTCTAAATAAGTGGAATTTCTGTCTTTTTCCCCCAAAACAAAGAGAATTTCTGTCATTTTTGCCCCAAAATAAGGAAAATTTCTGACTTATTACCCTGAAATAAGTGAAATTTCTGAAATTTTGCCCGAATATAAGGGAAATTTCTGCCTTTTTGCCCCCAAATGAGGGGAATTTCAGCCTTTTTATCTCAAAATAAGGGGAATTTCAGAATTTTGGCATAAAATATTAGGAATTTCTGCCTTTTTGCCCCAAAATAAGGAAAATTTCTGCCTTTTTTCCCTGAAATAAGTGAAATGTCTGCAATTTTGGCCCAAAATAAGTAAAATTTCTGCAATTTTGCCCCAAAATAAGGGAAATTTCTGGAATTTTGCCCCAAAACAAGTGGAATTTCTGAGTTTTCCCCCATAATAAAAAGAATTTCTGCCTTTTTGCGCCACAATTAGTGAAATTTCTGCAATTTTGCCCTTATATAAGGGAAATTTCTGCAATTTTTCCCCATAATAAGGGAAATTTCTGCAATTTTGCCCCAAAATAAGGGGAATTTCTGCCTTTTGCCACAAAATATGGGGAATTTCTGCCTTTTCGTCAGAAAATAAGAAGAATGCATACCTTTTTGCCATAAAAAAGGGAAATTTCTTCATTTTTGCTCAAAATAAGGGGAACTTTTGCCTTTTTGCCTCTAAATAAGTGGAATTTCTGTCTTTTTCCGCCAAAACAAAGGGAATTTCTGTCTTTCTTGCCCCAAAATAAGGAAAATTTTTGACTTATTACTCTGAAATAAGTGAAATTTCTGCAAATTTGCCCCAAAATAAGGGAAATTTCTGCCTTTTTGCCCCCAAATAAGGGGAATTTCAGCCTTTTTACCTCAAAATAAGGGAAATTTCTGCATTTTTGCAACAAAATATTAGGAATTTCTGCATTTTTGCCACAAAATATTAGCAATTTCTGCCTTTTTGCCCCAAAATAAGGAAAATTTCGGCCTTTTTTCTCTGAAATAAGTTAAATTTCTGCAATTTTGCCCCAAAATAAGTGAAATTTCTGAAATTTTGCTCCAAAATAAGGGAAATTTCTGGAATTTTGCCCCAAAACAAGTGGAATTTCTGAGTTTAGCCTCAAAATAAGGAGAATTTCTGCCTTTTTGCCCCCCAATTAGGGGAATTTCTGCAATTATGCTCCAAAATACGGGGAATTTCTGCCTTTTTGCCCGATAATAAGGGGAATGCATACATTTTTGCCATAAAAAAGGGAAATATCTTCATTTTTGCCACAAATTAAGGAAAATTTCTTCCTTTTTGCCCTGAAATATGTGAAATTTCTGCAATTTTAGCCCAAAATAAGGTGAATTTCTGCATTTTTGCCCCAAAATAATGGGAATTTCTGCCTTTTTGCCCCAAAATAAGAAAAATTTTTGCTTTTTTTTCTGAAATAAGTGAAATTTCTGCAATTTTGCCCTAAAATAAGGGAAATTTTTGTAATTTTTCCCCATAATGAGGGAAATTTCTGGAATTTTGCCTCAAAATAAGGGGAATTTCTGTTTTTTTGCTACCAATTAATGGAAATTTCTGCAAATTTGCCCTAAAATAAGTGGAGTTTCTGCTTTTTTGCCTCTAAATAAGTGTAATTTCTGTCTTTTTCCCCCAAAACAAAGGGAATTTCTGTCATTTTTGCCCCAAAATAAGGACAATTTCTGCCTTTTTTCTCTGAAATAAGTGAAATTTCGGCAATTTTGCCCCAAAAAAGGGAAATTTCTGCCTTTTGCCCCAAAATAAGGGGAATTTCAGCATTTTTCCTCAAAATAAGGGAAATTTCTGATTTTTGCACCAAAATATGGAGAATTTCTGCCTTTTTGCCCCAAAATCAGAAAAATTTCTGCCTTTTTGCTCTGAAATAAGTGAAATTTCTGCAATTTTGCCCCAAAATAAGTAAAATTTCTGCAATTTTGCCCCCAAAAAAAGGAAATTTCTGGAATTTTGCCCCAAAATAAGTGGAATTTCTGAGTTTTGCCCCAAATAATAAGAATTTCTGCCTTTTTGCCTTACAATTACTGAAATTTCTGCAATTTTGCCCCAAAATAAAGGGAATTTCTGCCTTTTGCCCCAAAATATGAGAAATTTCTGCCTTTTTGTCAGAAAATAAGAAGAACGCATACCTTTTTGCCATAAAAAAGGTAAATTTCCTCATTTTGCTCCTAAATAAGGGGAAATTTTGCGTTTTTACCTCTAAATAAGTGGAATTTCTGTCTTTTTCCCCCAAAACAAAGTAAATTTCTGAATTTTTTGCCCCAAAATAAGTAAAATTTCTGACTTATTACCCTGAAATAAGTTAAATTTCTGCAAATTTGCCCCCAAAATGGGAAATTTCTGCCTTTTGCTTCAAAATAAAGGGAATTTCAGAATTTTACCTCAAAATAAGGGAAATTTCTGATTTTTGCACCAAAATATGGAGAATTTCTGCCTTATTGCCCAAAAATAAGGAAAATTTCTGCCTTTTTTCCCTGAAATAAGTGAAATTTCTGCAATTTTGCCCGAAAATAAGTGAAATTTCTGCAATTTTTTCCCAAAATATGGGAAATTTCTGGAATTTTGCCCCAAAATAAGTGGAATTTCTGAGTTTTGCCCCAAAATAAGGAGAATTTCTGCCTTTTTGCCCCACAATTAGGGGAATTTCTGCAATTTTGCTCCAAAATACGAGGAATTTCTGCCTTTTTGCCCGAAAATAAGGGGAATGCATACCTTTTTGCCATAAAAAAGCGAAATTTCTTCATTTTTGCCCCAAATTAAGGGAAATTTCTGCCTTTTTGCCCTGAAATATGTGAAATATCTTCAATTTTAGCCCAAAATAAAATGAATTTCTGCCTTTTTGCCCTAAAATAATGGGAATTTCTGCATTTTTGCCCCAAAATAAGAAAAATTTTTGCATTTTTTCTCTGAAATAAGTGAAATTTCTGCAATTTTGCCCTAAAATAAAGGAAATTTCTGTAATTTTTCCTCATAATAAGGGAAATTTCTGGAATTTTGCCCTAAAATAAGTGGAATTTCTGCTTTTTTGCCTCTAACTAAGTGGAATTTCTGTCTTTTTCCCCCAAAACAAAGGGAATTTCTGTCATTTTTGCCCCAAAATAAGGAAAATTTCTGACTTATTACCCTAAAATAAGTGAAATTTCTGCAATTTTGCCCCAATATAAGGGAAATTTCTGCCTTTTTGGCCCCAAAAAAGGGAAATTTCAGCCTTTTTACCTCAAAATAAGGGAATTTCTGAAATTTGGCCCAAAATATTAGGAATTTCTGCCTTTTTGCCCCAAAATAAAAAAATTTCTGCCTTTTTTCCATGAAATAATTGAAATTTCTGCAATTTTTCACCAAAATAAGTAAAATTTCTGCAATTTTGCCTCAAAATAAGGAAAATTTCTGGAATTTTGCCCCAAAATAAGTGGAATTTCTGAGTTTTGCCCCAAAATAAGGAGATTTTCTGACGTTTTGCCACACAATTAGTGAAATTTCTGCAATTTTGCCTTAAAATAACAGAAATTTCTACAATTTTTCCCCATAATAAGGGAAATTTCTGCAATTTTGCTTCAAAATAAGGGGAATTTCTTTTTTTTGCCCCACAATTAGTGAAATTTCTGCAATTTTGCCCCAAAATAAGGGAAATTTCTGGAATTTTGCCCCAAAACAAGTGGAATTTCTGAGTTTTGCCCGAAAATAAGGATAATTTCTGCCTTTTGCCCCACAATTAGGGGAATTTCTGCAATTTTGCTCTGAAATACGGGGAATTTCTGCCTTTTTGCCCGAAAATAAGGGGAATGCATACCTTTTTTCCATAAAAAAAAGAAATTTCTTTACTTTTGCCCCAAATTAAGGGAAATTTCTGCCTTTTTGCCCTGAAATATGTGAAATTTCTGCAATTTTAGCCCAAAATAAGGTGAATTTCTGCCTTTTTGCCCCAAAATAATGGGAATTTCTGCCTTTTTGCCCCAAAATACGTGGAATTTCTGAGTTTTGCTCCAAAATAATGAGAATTGATGCCTTTTGCCCCACAATTAGGGGAATTTCTGCAATTTTGCTCCAAAATACGGGGAATTTCTGCCTTTGTGCCCGAAAATAAGGGGAATGCATACCTTTTTTCCATAAAAAACAGAAATTTCTTCATATTTGCCCCAAATTAAGGGAAATTTCTGTCTTTTTGCCCTGAAATATATGAAATTTCTGCATTTTTAGCCCAAAATAAGGTGAATTTCTGCCTTATTGTTCCAAAATAATGGGAATTTCTGCCTTTTTGCCCCAAAATGGGAAAAATTTTCACTTTTTTCTCTGAAATAAGTGAAATTTCTTCAATTTTGCCCTAACATAAAGGAAATTTCTGCAATTTTTCCCTATAATAAGGGAAATTTCTGGAATTTTGCCCCAAAATAAGGGGAATTTCTGAATTTTTGTCCCCAAATAAGGAAAGTTTCTGCAATTTTGCCCTAAAATAAAAGGAATTTTTGCTTTCTTGCGTCTAAATAAGTGGAATTTCTGTCTCTTTCCCCTAAACAAAGGGAATTTCTGTCATTTTTGCCCCAAAATAAGGAAAATTTCTGACTTATTACCCTAAAATAAGTGAAATTTCTGCAAATTTGCCCCAAAAATAGGGAAATTTCTGCCTTTTGCCCCAAAATAAAGGGAAATTCAGCATTTTATTTCAAAATAAGAGAACTTTCTGATTTTTGCACCAAAATATGGAGAATTTCTGCCTTTTTGCTCCAAAATAAGGAAAATTTCTGCCTTTTTTCCCTGAAATAAGTGAAATTTCTGCAATTTTCCCCAAAATAAGTAAAATTTCTGCAATTTTGCCCCAAAATATGGGGAATTTCAACATTTTACCTCAAAATAAGGGAAATTTCTGATTTTTGCCCGAAAATATTGAGAATTTCTGCCTTTTTGCTCCAAAATTAGTGAAATTTCTGCAATTTTGCCCTAAAATAAGAGAAATTTCTGCCTTTTGCCCCCAAAAATGGGAAATTTCTGCCTTTTGTCCGAAAATAAGAAGAATGCATAACTTTTTGCCTTAAAAAAGGGAAATTTCTTCATTTTCCTCCAAAATAAGGGGAACTTTTGCCTTTTTACCTCTAAATAAGTGGAATTTCTGTATTTTTCCCAAAAAACAAAGAAAATTTCTGTCTTTTCTGCCCCAATATAAGAAAAATTTCTGACTTATTACCCTGAAATAAGTGAAATTTCTGCAAATTTGCTCCAAAATAGGGAAATTTCTGCCTTTTGCCCCAAAATAAGGGGAATTTCAGCATTTTACCTCAAAATATAAGAAATTTCTGATTTTTGCACCAAAATATGGAGAATTTCTGCCTTTTTGCCCCAAAATAAGAAAATTTCTGCCTTTTTTCCCTGAAATAAGTGAAATTTCTGCAATTTTGCCCGAGAATAAGTGAAATTTCCGCAATTTTGCCCCAAAATAAGGGAAATTTCTGGAATTTTGCCCCAAAATAAGTGGAATTTCTGAGTTTTGCCCTAAAATAAGGAGAATTTCTTCCTTTTTGCCCCTCAATTAGGGGAATTTCTGCAATTTTGCTCTAAAATACAGGGAATTTCTGCATTTTTGCCCGAAAATAAGGGGAATGCATACCTTTTTGCCATAAAAAAACAAAAATTTCTTCACTTTTGCCCCAAATTAAGGGAAATTTCTGCCTTTTTGCTCTGAAATAAGTGAAATTTCTGCAATTTTGCCCTAAAATAAAAGAAATTTTTGCAATTTTTCCCCATAATAAAGGAAATTTCTGGAATTTTGGCCTAAAATGAGGGGAATTTCTGGTTTTTTGCCCCCAAATAATGGAAATATCTGCAATTTTGCCCTAAAATATGGGGAATTTCTGCTTTTTTGCCTCTAAATAAGTGGAATTTCAGTCTTTTTCCCCAAAAACAAAGGGAATTTCTGTCATTTTGCCCCAAAATAAAGAAAATTTCTGACTTATTACCCTGAAATAAGTGAAATTTCTGCAATTTCCCCAATATAAGGGAAATTTCTGCATTTTTGCCCCCAAATATGGGGAATTTCAGCCTTTTTACCTCAAAATAAGGGGAATTTCTGAATTTTGGCCCAAAATATTAGGAAATTCTGCTTTTTTTCCAAAATAAGGAAAATTTCTGCTTTTTTTCCTTGAAATAAGTGAAATTTCTGCAATTTTGCCCCAAAATAAGTAAAATTTCTGCAATTTTGCCCCAAAATAAGGAAAATTTCTGGAATTTTGCCCTAACATAAGTGGAATTTCTGAGTTTTGCCCCAAAATAAGGAGAATTTCTGCCTTTTTGCCCCACAATTAGTGAAATTTCTGCAATTTTGCCCTAAAATAAGAGAAATTTCTGCAATTTTTCCCCATAATAAGGGAAATTTCTCCAATTTTGCTTCAAAATAAGAGGAATTTCTGTTTTTTGCCCCACAATTAGGGAAATTTCTGCAATTTTGCCTTAAAATAAGGGGAATTTCTGCATTTTGCCCCAAAATATGGGGAATTTATGCCTATTTGTCCAAAAATAATAAGAATGCATAGCTTTTTGCCATAAAAATGGGAAATTTCTTCATTTTTGCTCCAAAATTAGTGGAAATTTTGCCTTTTTGCCTCTAAATAAGTGGAATTTCTGTCTTTTTTCCCTAAAACAAAGGGAATTTCTGTCTTTTTTGCCCCAATATAAGGAAAATTTCTGAATTATTACCCTGAAATAAGTGAAATTTCGGCAAATTATCACCAAAATAAGGGAAATTTCTGCCTTTTTTCCCCCTAAATAATGGGAATTTCAGCCTTTTTACCTCAAAATAAGGGAAATTTCTGCATTTTTGCAACAAAATATTAGGAATTTCTGCATTTTTGCCACAAAATATTAGAAATTTCTGCCTTTTTGCCCCAAAATAAAAAAAATTTCTGCCTTTTTTTTCCTGAAATAAGTGAAATTTCTGCAATTTTGCCCCAAAATAAGTGAAATTTCTGCAATTTTGCCTTAAAATAAGGGAAATTTCTGGAATTTTGCCCCAAAATTAGTGGAATTTCTGAGTTTTGCCCCAAAATAAGGATAATTTCTGCCTTTTTGCCCCACAATTAGGGAAATTTCTGCAATTTTGCTCCAAAATACGGGGAATTTCTGCCTTTTTGCCCGAAAATAAGGGGAATGCATAACTTTTTGCCATAAAAAAAGGAAATTTCTTCATTTTTGCCCCAAATTAAAGGAAATTTCTGCCTTTTTGCCTTGAAATATGTGAAATTTCTGCAATTTTAGCCCAAAATAAGGTGAATTTCTGCCTTTTTGCCCCAAAATAATGGGAATTTCTGCCTTTTTGCCCCAAAATAAGAAAAATTTTTGCCTTTTTTCTCTGAAATAAGTAAAATTTCTGCAATTTTGCCCCAATATAAGAGAAATTTCTGCCTTTTTGCCACCAAATAAGTGGAATTTCAGCCTTTTTACCTCAAAATAAAGGAGAATTTCTGAATTTTGGCCCAAAATTAGGAAAATTTCTGATTTTTTCCCTGAAATAAGTGAAATTTCTGCTATTTTGAACAAAAATATGTAAAATTTCTGCAATTTTGCCCCAATATAAGGGAAATTTTTAAAATTTTGCCCCAAAATAAGTGGAATTTCTGAGTTTTGCCCCAAAATAAGGAAAATTTCTGCCTTTTTGCGCCACAATTAGTGCAATTTCTGCAATTTTGCCCTAAAATAAGGGAAATTTCTGCAATTTTTCCTCATAATAAGAAAAATTTCTGCAATTTTGCCCCAAAATAAGGGGAATTTCTTTTTTTTGCCCCACAATTAGGGAAATTTCTGCAATTTTGCCCAAAAATAATGGGAATTTCTGCCTTTTGCCCCAAAATATGGGGAATTTCTGCCTTTTGTCTGAAAATGAGAAGAATGCATACCTTTTTGCCATAAAAAAAGGGAAATTTCTTCATTTTTGCTCCAAAAAAGGGAACTTTTGCCTCTTTGCCTCTAAATAAGTGGAATTTCTGTCTTTTTCTCCCAAAACAAAGGGAATTTCTGTCTTTTTTGCCCCAAAATAAGGAAAATTTCTGACTTATAACCCTGAAATAAGTAAAATGTCTGCAAATTTGCCCCAAAATAAGAAAAATTTCTGCCTTTTTGCCCCCAAATAAGGGGAATTTCAGCCTTTTTACCTCAAAATAAGGGAAATTTCTGCAATTTTGCCCCAAAATAAGTGAAATTTCTGCAATTTTGCCCCAATATAATAGAAATTTCTGCAATTTTGCCCCAAAATAAGTGGAATTTCTGAGTTTTGCCCCAAAATAAGGAGAATTTATGCCTTTTTTCCCCACAATTAAGAAAATTTCTGCAATTTTGCTCTAAAATACGGGGAATTTCTGCCTTTTTGCCCGAAAATAAGTGGAATGCATACCTTTTTGCCATAAAAAAGAGAAATTTCTTCATTTTTGCCCAAAATTAAGGGAAATTTCTGCCGTTTTGCCCTGAAATATGTGAAATTTCTGCAATTTTAGCCCAAAATAAGGTGAATTTCTGCCTTTTTGCCCCAAAATAATGGGAATTTCTGCCTTTTTGCCCCAAAATAAGAAATTTTTTTCCTTTTTTCTCTGAAATAAGTAAAATTTCTGCAATTTTGCCCTAAAATAAAGGATATTTCTGCAATTTTTCCCGATAATAAGGGAAATTTCTGGAATTTTGCCCCAAAATAAGGGGAATTTCTGTTTTTTTGCCCAGAAATAAGGGAAATTTCTGCAATTTTGCCCTAAAATAAGCGGAATTTCTGCTTTTTTGCCTGTAAATAAGTGGAATTTCTGTGTTTTACCCCCAAAACAAAGGGAATTTCTGTCATTTTTGCCCCTAAATAAGGAAAATTTCTGACTTATTACCCTGAAATAAGTAAAATTTCTCCAATTTTGCCTTAATATAAGGGAAATTTCTGCCTTTTTGCCACCAAATAAGTGGAATTTCAGCCTTTTTACCTCAAAATAAAGGAGAATTTCTGAATTTTGGCCCAAAATATTAGGAATTTCTGCCTTTTTGCCCCAAAATTAGGAAAATTTCTGCTTTTTTCCCTGAAATAAGTGAAATTTCTGCTATTTTGAACAAAAATATGTAAAATTTCTGCAATTTTGCCCCAATATGAGGGAAATTTCTTAAATTTTGCCCCAAAATAAGTGGAATTTCTGAGTTTTGTCCCAAAATAAGGAGAATTTCTGCCTTTTTGCGCCACAATTAGTGCAATTTCTGCAATTTTGCCCTAAAATAAGGGAAATTTCTGCAATTTTTCCTCATAATAAGGGAAATTTCTGCAATTTTGCCCCAAAATAAGGGGAATTTCTGTTTTTTGCCCCACAATTATGGAAATTTCTGCAATTTTGCTCAAAAATAAGGGGAATTTCTGCCTTTTGTCTGAAAATGAGAAGAATGCATAACTTTTTGCCATAAAAAAGGGAAATTTCTTCATTTTTGCTCCAAAAAAGGACACTTTTTCCTCTTTGCCTCTAAATAAGTGGAATTTCTGTATTTTTCTCCCAAAACAAAGGGAATTTCTGTCTTTTTTGCCCAAAAATAAGGAAAATTTCTGACTTATAACCCTGAAATAAGTAAAATTTCTGCAAATTTGCCCCAAAATAAGAAAAATTTTTGCCTTTTTTTCCCCAAATAAGGGGAATTTCAGGCTTTTTACCTCAAAATAAGGGAAATTTCTGCAATTTTGCCCCAAAATAAGTGAAATTTCTGACATTTTGCCCCAAAATAAGTGAAATTTCTGCAATTTTGCCCCAAAATAAGTGGAATTTCTGAGTTTTGCCCCAAAATAAGGAGAATTTCTGCCTTTTTGCCCCACAATTAGGAGAATTTCTACAATTTTGCTCTAAAATACTAGGAATTTCTGTCTTTTTACCCGAAAATAAGGGGAATGCATAACTTTTTGCCATCAAAAAGAGAAATTTCTTCATTTTTGCCCAAAATTATGGGAAATTTCTGCCTTTTTGCCCTGAAATATGTGAAATTTCTGCAATTTTAGCTTAAAATAAGATGAATTTCTGTATTTTTGCCCCAAAATAATGGGAATTTCTGCCTTTTTGCCCCAAAATAAGAAAAATTTTTGCCTTTTTTCTCTGAAATAAGTGAAATTTCTGCAATTTTGCCCTAAAATAAAGAAAATTTCTGCAATTTTTCCCGATAATAAGGGAAATTTCTGGAATTTTGCCCCAAAATAAAAGGAATTTCTGGTTTTTTGCCCACAAATAAGGGAAATTTCTGCAATTTTGCCCTAAAATAAGGGGAATTTCTGCTTTTTTGCCTCTAAATAAGTGGAATTTCTGTGTTTTACCCCCAGAACAAAGGGAATTTCTGTCATTTTTGCCCCTAAATAAGGAAAATTTCTGACTTATTACCCTGAAATAAGTGAAATTTCTGCAATTTTGCCCCAATATAAGAAAAATTTCTGCCTTTTTGCCCCCAAAAAAGGGGAATTTAAACCTTTTTACCTCAAAATAAAAGGAATTTCTGAATTTTGGCACAAAATATTAGGAATTTCTGCCTTTTTGCCCCAAAATAAGGAAAATTTCTGCTTTTTCCCTGAAATAAGTGAAATTTCTGCAAATTTGCCCCAAAAAAGGGAAATTTCTGCCTTTTGCCCCAAAATAAGGGGAATTTCTGCATTTTACATCAAAATAAAAGAAATTTCTGATTTTTGCACCAAAATATGGAGAATTTCTTCCTTTTTGCCCCAAAATAACAAAAATTTCTGCCTTTTTTCCCTAAAATAAGTGAAATTTCTGCAATTTTGCCCCAAAATAAGTGAAATTTCTGCAATTTAGCCCCAAAATAAGGAAAATTTCTGGAATTTTGCCCCAAAATAAGTGGAATTTCTGAGTTTTGCCCCAAAATAAGGAGAATTTCTGCCTTTTTGCCCCACAATTAGTGAAATTTCTGCAATTTTGCCCTAAAATAAGGAAATTTATGCAATTTTTCCCCATAATAAAGGAAATTTCTGCAATTTTGCTTCAAAATAAGGGGAATTTCTGTTTTTTGCCCCACAATTAGGGAAATTTCTGCAATTTTGCCCAAAATTAAGGGGAATTTCTGACTTTTGCTCCAAAATATGGGGAATTTCTGCCTTTTTGTCCGAAAATAAGAAAAATGCATACCTTTTTGCCATAAAGAAGGGAAATTTGTTCATTTTTGCTCCAAAATAAGGGGAACTTTTGCCTTTTTGCCTCTAAATAAGTGGAATTTCTGTTTTTTTCCTCCAAAACAAAGAGAATTTCTGTCTTTTTTGCCCCAAAATAAGGAAAATTTCTGACTTATTACCATGAAATAAGTGAAATTTCTGCAAATTTACCCCAAAAATAGGGAAATTTCTGCCTTTTGCCCCAAAATAAGGGATATTTCCGCATTTTACCTCAAAATAAGGGGAATTTCTGCATTTTTGCTACAAAATATTAGAAATTTCTGCCTTTTTGCCCCAAAATAAGGAACATTTCTGCTTTTTTCCCTGAAATAAGTGAAATTTCTGCAGTTTTGCCCTAAATATGTGAAATTTCTGCAATTTTGCCCCAAAATAAGGGAAATTTATGCAATTTTGCCACAAAATAAGTTGAATTTCTGAGTTTTGCCCCAAAATAAGGAGAATTTCTGCCTTTGTGCCCCACATTAGGGGAATTTCTGCAATTTTGCTCCAAAATACGGGGAATTTCTGACTTTTTGCCCCAAAATAAGAAAAATTTTTGCCTTTTTTCTCTGAAATAGGTGAAATTTCTGCAATTTTGCCCTAAAATAAAGGAAATTTCTGCAATTTTTCCTGATAATAAGGGAAATTTCTGGAATTTTGCCCCAAAATAAGGGGAATTTCTGTTTTTTTACACCCAAATAAGGGGAATTTCTGCATTTTGCCTCTAAATAAGTGGAATTTCTGTTTTTTTCCCCCAAAACAAAGGGAATTTCTGTCATTTTTGCCACAAAATAAAGAATATTTCTGACTTATTTCCCTGAAATAAGGGAAATTTCTGCAATTTTGCCCCAATATAAGGGAAATTTCTGCCTTTTTGCCCCCAAATAAGGGGAATTTCAGCCTTTTTACCTCAAAATAAGGGGAATTTCTGAATTTTGGCACAAAATATTAGGAATTTCTGCCTTTTTGCCCCAAAATAAGGAAAATTTCTGCTTTTTCCCTGAAATAAGTGAAATTTCTGCAAATTTGCCCCCAAAAAGGGAAATTTCTGCCTTTTGCCCCAAAATAAGGGGAATTTCTGCATTTTACCTTAAAATAAGAGAAATTTCTGATTTTTGCACCAAAATATGGAGAATTTCTGCCTTTTTGCCCCAAAATAAGAAAAATTTCTGCCTTTTTTCCCTGAAATAAGTGAAATTTCTGCAATTTTGTCCCAAAATAAGTGAAATTTCTGCAATTTTGCCCCAAAATAAGGAAAATTTCTGGAATTTTGCCCCAAAATAAGTGGAATTTCTGAGTTTTGCCCCCAAATAAGGAGAATTTCTGCCTTTTTGCCCCACAATTAGTGAATTTTCTGCAATTTTGCTCTAAAATAAGGGAAATTTCTGCAATTTTTCCTCATAATAAGGGAAATTTCTGCAATTTTGCTTCAAAATAAGGGGAATTTCTGTTTTTTGCCCCACAATTAGGGAAATTTCTGCAATTTAGCCCAAAAATAATGGGAATTTCTGTTTTTTGCCCCAAAATATGGGGAATTTCTGCCTTTTTGTTTGATAATAAGAAAAATGCATATCTTTTTGCCATAAAAAAGGGAAATTTCTCCATTTTTACTCCAAAATAAGGGGAACTTTTGCCTTTTTGCCTCTAAATAAGTGGAATTTCTGTTTTTTTCCCCCAAAACAAAGAGAATTTCTGTCTTTTTTGCCCCAAAATAAGGGAAATTTCTGACTTATTACCATGAAATAAGTGAAATTTCTGCAAATTTGCCCCCAAAATAAGAAAATTTCTGCCTTTTGCCTCAAAATAAGGGGAATTTCAGCATTTTACCTCAAAATAAGGGGAATTTCTGCATTTTTGCCACAAAATATTAGGAATTTCTTCCTTTTTGCCTCAAAATAAGGAAAATTTCTGCTTTTTTCCCAGAAATAAGTGAAATTTCTGCAATTTTTCCCCAAAATAAGTGAAATTTCTGCAATTTTGCCCCAAAATAAGAGAAATTTCTGCAATTTTGCCCCAAAATAAGTGGAATTTCTGAGTTTTGCCCCAAAATAAGGAGAATTTCTGTCTTTTTGCCCCATATTAGGGGAATTTCTGCAATTTTGCTCCAAAATACGGGGAATTTCTGCCTTTTTGCCCCAAAATAAGAAAAATTTTTGCTTTTTTTCTCTGAAATAAGTGAAATTTCTGCAATTTTACCCTAAAATAAAAGAAATCTGAAATTTTTCCCCATAATTAAAGAAATTTCTGGAATTTTGCCACCAAAAAAGGGGATTTTCTGTTTTTTTCCCCCAAATAAGAGAAATTTCTGCAATTTTGCCCTAAAATAAGGGGAAATTCTGCTTTTTTGCCTCTAAATGAGTGGAATTTCTGTCTTTTCCCCCCAAAACAAAGAGAATTTCTGTTCTTTTTGCCCCAAAATAAGGAAAATTTCTGACTTATTACCCTAAAATAAGTAAATATCTGAAATTTTGCCCCAATATAAGAAAAATTTCTGCCTTTTAGCCCCCAAATAAGGGGAATTTCAGCCTTTTTACCTCAAAATAAGGGGAATTTTTGAATTTTGGCACAACATATTAGGAATTTCAGCCTTTTTGCTCCAAAATAAGGAAAATTTCTGCCTTTTTTCTCTGAAATAATTGAAATTTCTGCAATTTTGCACCAAAATAAGTGAAATTTCTGCAATTTTTGGCCCAAAATAAGGGAAATTTCTGGAATTTTGCCCCAAAATAAGTGGAATTTCTGAGTTTTGCCCCAAAATAAGGAGAATTTCTATCTTTTTGCCCCACAATTTGTGAAATTTCTGCAAATTTGCCCTAAAATAAAAAAAAATTTTTGCAATTTTTCCCCATAATAAGGGAAATTTCTGCAACTTTGTCCCAAAATAAGGGGAATTTCTGATTTTTGCCCCAAATTAGGGAAATTTCTGCAATTTTGCCCCAAAATAAGGGGAATTTCTGTATTTTGCCCCAAATAATGGGGAATTTCAGCATTTTACATCAAAATAAGGGAAATTTCTGATTTTTGCACGAAAATATTAGGAATTTCTGCATTTTTGCCCCAAAATAAAGGGAATTTCTTCATTTTTGCACCAATATTAGAAGAATTTCTGCAATTTTGCTCCAAAATACGGGTCATTTCTGCCTTTTTCCCGAAATTAAGGGGAATTTCTGCCTTTTTGTCCCGAAATAAGTGAAATTTCTTCAATTTTAGCCAAAAATTAGGGATTTCATGTTTTTGCCCCAAAATAAGGGGAATTTCTGCCATTTTGTCCAGAAATATTTGAAATTTCTGAAATTTTACCCCAAAATAAGGGGAATTTCTGCCTTTTTGCTCCAAAATAAGGGCAATTTCAACCTTATTACGTCAAAATAAGGGAAATTTCTGCCTTTTTGCCACAAAATATACAGAATTTCTGCCTTTTTGCCCCAAAATAAAGAAAATTTCTGCAATTTTTCCCCAATATAAGGGGAATTTCTCCCTTTTTGCCCCAAAATAAAGGAAATTTCAGCCTTTTTACCTGAAAATAAGTGAAATTTCTGCAATTTTGCCCCAAATAAGGGAAATTTCTGCAATTTTGCCCCAAATAAGAGAAATTTCTGCAATTTTGCCCCAAAATAAGGTAATTTCCTGCAATTTTGCCCCAAAATAAAAAAAAATTTCTGGAATTTTGCCCCAAAATAAAAGGAATTTCTGATTTTTGCCCCAAAATAAAGGAAATTTCTGTCTTTTGCCCTAAAATTAGGGGAATTTCTGAAATTTTGCTCTAAAATACGGGAAATTTCTGCCTTTTTGCCCGAAAATAAAGGGGAATGCATACCTTTTTGCCATAAAAAAGTGAAATTTCTTCATTTTTGCTCCAAAATAAGGGGAATTTCTGCCTTTTTGCCTCTAAATAAGTGGAATTTCTGTCTTTTTCCCCCAAAACAAAGGGAATTTCTGTCTTTTTTGCCCCAAAATAAGGTGAATTTCTGACTTATTACCCTGAAATAAATGAAATTTCTGCAATTTTGCCCCAAAATAAGGGAAATTTCTGCATTTTTGCTTCCAAATAAGGGGAATTTCAGCTTTTTTACCTCAAAATAAGAAGAATTTCTACATTTTTGCCACAAAATATTAGGAATTTCTGCCTTTTTGCCCCAATATAAGGAAAATTTCTGCCTTTTTTCCCTGAAATAAGAGATATTTCTGCAATTTTGCTCGAAAATAAGTGGAATTTCTGAGTTTTGCATCAAAATAAGCCGAATTTCTGTCTTTTTCCCCAACATATATGGATTTTCTGCCTTTTTGCCCCACAATTAGGGAAATTTCTGCAATTTTGCTCCAAAATACGGGGAATTTCTGCCTTTTTGCCCGAAAATAAGGGGAATGCATACCTTTTTGCCATATAAAAGAAAAATTTCTTCATTTTTGCTCCAAAATAAGGAAAATTTCTGCCTTTTTGCCTATAAATAAGTGAAATTTCTGTCTTTTCCCCCAAAAACAAAGGGAATTTCTGTCTTTTTTGCCCCAAAGTAAAAGGAATTTCTGACTTATTACCCTGAAATAAGTAAAATTTCTGCAATTTTGCCCCAAAATAAGGGAAATTTCTGCCTTTTTCCCCACAAAAAGGGGAATTTCAGCCTTTTTACCTCATAATAAGGGGAATTTCTGAATTTTTGCCTCTAAATAAGTGGAATTTCTGTCTTTTTCCCGCAAAACAAAGGGAATTTCTGTTTTTTTTTGCCCCAAAATTAGGAAAATTTCTTACTTATTACCCTGAAATAAGTGAAATTTCTGCAATTTTGCCCCAATATAAGGGAAATTTCTGCCTTTTTGCCCCCAAATAAGGGGAATTTCAGCCTTTTTACCTCAAAATAAGGGGAATTTCTGAATTTTGGCACAAAATATTAGGAATATCTGCCTTTTTCCCCCAAAATAAAGAAAATTTCTGCCTTTTTTCTCTGAAATAAGTGAATTTCTGCAATTTTGCACCAAAATAAGTGAAATTTCTGCAATTTTGCCCCAAAATAAGGGAAATTTCTGGAATTTTGCCCCAAAATAAATGGAATTTCTGAGTTTTGCCCCAAAATAAGGAGAATTTCTGCCTTTTTGCCCCACAATTAGTGAAATTTCTGCAATTTTGCCCTAAAATAAAAGAAAATTTTTGCTATTTTTCCCCATAATAAGGGAAATTTCTGCAATTTTGCCCCAAAATAAGGGAAATTTCTGATTTTTGCCCCACAATTAGGGAAATTTCTGCAATTTTGCCCCAAAATAAGGGGAATTTCTGTATTTTGCCCCAAAATATGGGGAATTTCTGCTTATTTGTCCGAAAATAAGAAGAATGCATACCTTTTTGTCATAAAAAAGAGAAATTTCTTCATTTTTGCTCCAAAATAAGGGGAATTTTTGCGTTTTTGCCCCCAAATATGTGGAATTTCTGTCTTTTTCCCCCAAAACAACGGAAATTTCTGTCTTTTTTGCCCCAAAATAAGAAAAATTTTTGACTTATTACCCTGAAATAAGTGAAATTTCTGCAAATTTGCCCCAAAATAAGGGAAATTTCTGCCTTTTGCCCCAAAATATGGGGAATTTCAGCATTTTACATCAAAATAAGGGAAATTTCTGATTTTTGCACCAAAATATTAGGAATTTCTGCCTTTTTGCCCCAAAATAAAGGGAATATCTTCATTTTTGCACCAATATTAGGAGAATTTCTGCAATTTTGCTCTAAAATACGGGTAATTTCTCCCTTTTTCCCGAAATTAAGTGGAATTTCTGCCTTTTTGTTCCGAAAAAAGTGAAATTTCTTCAATTTTAGCCAAAAATTAGGGATTTCATTTTTTGCCCCAAAATAAGGGGAATTTCTGCCATTTTGCCATGAAATATTTGAAATTTCTGAAATTTTATTCCAAAATAAGGGGAATTTCTGCCTATTTGTCCCAAAATAAGGGAAATTTCGACCTTATTACCTCAAAATAAGGGAAATTTCTACCTTTTTGTCACAAAATATGTGGAATTTCTACCTTTTTGCCCCAAAATAAGGGAAATTTCTGCAATTTTGCCCCAAATAAGAGAAATTTCTGCAATTTTGCCCCAAAATAAGGTAATTTCCTGCAATTTTGCCCCAAAATAAAAAAAATTTCTGGAATTTTGCCCCAAAATGAGGGGAATTTCTGATTTTTGCCCCATAATAAAGGGAATTTCTGCCTTTTGCCCCAAAATTAGGGGAATTTCTGAAATTTTGCTCTAAAATACGGGGAATTTCTGCCTTTTTGCCCGAAAATAAAGGGGAATGCATACCTTTTTGCCATAAAAAAGTGAAATTTCTTAATTTTTGCTCTAAAATAAGGGAAATTTCTGCCTTTTTGCCTCTAAATAAGTGGAATTTCTGTCTTTTTCCCTCAAAACAAAGGGAATTTCTGTCTTTTTTGCCCCAAAATAAGGTGAATTTCTGACTTATTACCCTGAAATAAATGAAATTTCTGCAATATTGCCCCAAAATAAGGGAAATTTCTGCATTTTTGCTTCCAAATAAGGGGAATTTCAGCTTTTTTACCTCAAAATAAGAAGAATTTCTACATTTTTGCCACAAAATATTAGGAATTTCTGCCTTTTTGCCCCAATATAAGGAAAATTTCTGCCTTTTTTCCCTGAAATAAGAGATATTTCTGCAATTTTGCTCGAAAATAAGTGGAATTTCTGAGTTTTGCATCAAAATAAGCCGAATTTCTGTTTTTTCCCCAACATATACGGATTTTCTGCCTTTTTGCCCCACAATTAGGAGAATTTCTGCAATTATGCTCCAAAATACGGGGAATTTCTGCCTTTTTGCCCGAAAATAAGGGGAATGCATACCTTTTTGCCATATAAAAGAGAAATTTCTTCATTTTTGCTCCAAAATAAGGAAAATTTCTGCCTTTTTGCCTATAAATAAGTGGAATTTCTGTCTTTTCCCCCAAAAACAAAGGGAATTTCTGTCTTTTTTGCCCCAAAGTAAAAGGAATTTCTGACTTATAACCCTGAAATAAGTAAAATTTCTGCAATTTTGCCCCAAAATAAGGGAAATTTCTGCCTTTTTCCTCCCAAATAAGGGGAATTTCAGCCTTTTTACCTCATAATAAGGGGAATTTCTGCATTTTTGCCTCTAAATAAGTGGAATTTCTGTCTTTTTCCCCCTAAATAAAAAGAATTTCTATCTTTTTTGCCCCAAAATAAAAAAAAATTCTGACTTATTACCCTGAAATAAGCGAAATTTCTGCAATTTTGCCTCAATATAAGGGAAATTTCTGCCTTTTTGCCCCCAAATAATGGGAATATCAGCCTTTTTACCTCAAAATAACGGGAATTTCTGAATTTTGGCACAAAATATTAGGAATTTCTGCCTTTTGCCCCAAAATAAGGAAAATTTCTGCTTTTTCTCTGAAATAAGTAAAATTTCTGCAATTTTGCACCAAAATAAGTGAAATTTCTGCAATTTTGCCCCAAAATAAGGGAAATTTCTGGAATTTTGCCCCAAAATAATTGAAATTTCTGAGTTTTGCCCCAAAATAAGGAGAATTTCTGCCTTTTTGCCCCACAATTAGTGAAATTTCTGCAATTTTGCCCTAAAATAAAAGAAATTTTTGCAATTTTTCCCCATAATAAGGGAAATTTCTGCAATTTTGCCCCAAAATAAGCGGAATTTCTGATTTTTGCCCCACAATTAGGGAAATTTCTGCAATTTTGCCCCAAAATAAGGGGAATTTCTGCCTTTTGCCCCAAAATATGGAGAATTTCTGCCTTTTTGTCCGAAAATAAGAAGAATGCATACATTTTGCCATAAAAAAGGGAAATTTCTTCATTTTTGCTCCAAAATAAGGGGAACTTTTGCATTTTTGCCTCCAAATAAGTGAAATTTCTGTCTTTTTCCCCCCAAACAAAGGAAATTTCTGTGTTTTTTGCCCCAAAATAAGAAAAATTTCTGACTTATTACCCTGAAATAAGTGAAATTTCTGCAAATTTGCCTAAAAATAAGGAAAATTTCTGCCTTTTGCCCCATAATATGGGGAATTTCAGCATTTTAAATCAAAATAAGGGAAATTTCTGATTTTTGCACCAAAATATTAGGAATTTTTGCCTTTTTGTCCTAAAATAAAGGGAATTTCTGCTTTTTGCCCCAAAATTAGGAGAATTTCTGCAATTTTGCTCCAAAATACGGGTCATTTCTGCCTTTTTGCCAGAAATTACGTGGAATTTCTGCCTTTTTGTCCCGAAATAAGTGAAATTTTTTCAATTTTAGCCAAAAATTAGGGATTTCATCTTTTTGCCCCAAAATAAGGGGAATTTCTGCCATTTTGCCCAGAAATATTTGAAATTTCTGAAATTTTACCCCAAAATAATGGGAATTTCTGCCTTTTTGCCCCAAATTAAAAGGATTTCCAACCTTATTACCTCAAAATAAAGGAAATTTCTGCCTTTTTGCCACAAAATATACGAAATTTCTGCCTTTTTGCCCCAAAATAAGGAAAATTTCTGCAATTTTTCCCCAAAAATAAGGGGAATTTCGCTCTTTTTGCCCGAAAATAAAGGATATTTCAGCCTTTTTACCTGAATATAAGTGATATTTCTGAAATTTTGTCCCAAAAAATGTAAACTTTTGCAATTTTGCCCCAAAATAAAGAAAATTTCTGGAATTTTGCCCCAAAATAAGGGGAATTTCTGATTTTTGCCCCAAAATAAAGGGAATTTCTGCCTTTTGCCCCAAAATTAGGGGAATTTCTGCAATTTTGCTCCAAAATACGGGGAATTTCTGCATTTTTGTCCGAAAATAAAAGGAATGCATACCTTTTTGCCATAAAAAAAGTGAAATATCTTCATTTTTGCTCTAAAATAAGGGGAATTTCTGCCTTTTTGCCTCTAAATAAGTGGAATTTCTGTCTTTTTCCCCAAAAACAAAGGGAATTTCTGTCTTTTTTGCCCCAAAATAAGGGAAATTTCTGACTTATTACCCTGAAATAAGTGAAATTTCTGCAATTTTGCCCCAAAATAAGGGGAATTTCTGCATTTTTGCTTCCAAATAAGGGAAATTTCTGACATTTAACCTAAAAATAAGGAAAATTTCTGCATTTTTGCCACAAAATATTAGGAATTTCTGCTTTTTTGCCCCAATATAAAGAAAATTTCTGCCTTTTTTCCCTGAAATAAGAGATATTTCTGCAATTTTGCTCCAAAATAAGCGGAATTTCTGAGTTTGGCTCCAAAATAAGGAGAATTTCTGTCTTTTTGCCCCAACATATAGGGAATTTCTGCCTTTTTGCCCCACAATTAGGGGAATTTCTGCAATTTTGCTCCAAAATACGGAGAATTTCTGCCTGTTTGCCCGAAAATAAGGGGAATGCATAACTTTTTGCCATATAAAAGGGAAATTTCTTCATTTTTGCTGCAAAATAAGGAAAATTTCTGCATTTTTGCCTCTAAATAAGTGGAATTTCTGTCTTTTTCTCCCAAAACTAAGGGAATTTCTGTCATTTTTGCCCCAAAATAAGAGAAATTTATGATTTATTACCCTGAAATAAGTAAAATTTCTGCAATTTTGCCCCAAAATAAGGGAAATTTCTGCCTTTTTCCTCCCAAATAAGGGGAATTTCAGCCTTTTTACCTCATAATAAGGGGAATTTCTACATTTTTGCCTCTAAAGAAGTGGAATTTCTGTCTTGTTCCCCCAAAATAAAGGGAATTTCTATCTTTTTTGCCCCAAAATTAGGAAAATTTCTGACTTATTACCCTGAAATAAGTGAAATTTCTGCAATTTTGCCTCAATATAAGGGAAATTTCTGCCTTTTTGCCCCCAAATAATGGGAATATCAGCCTTTTTACCTCAAAATAACGAGAATTTCTGAATTTTGGCACAAAATATTAGGAATTTCTGCCTTTTTGCCCCAAAATAAGGAAAATTTCTGCTTTTTCTCTTAAATAAGTAAAATTTCTGCAATTTTGCACCAAAATAAGTGAAATTTCTGCAATTTTGCCCCAAAATAAGGGAAATTTCTGGAATTTTGCCCCAAAATAAGTGAAATTTCTGAGTTTTGCCACAAAATAAGGAGAATTTCTGCCTTTTTGCCCCACAATTAGTGAAATTTTTGCAATTTTGCCCTAAAATAAAAGAAATTTTTGCAATTTTTCCCCATAATAAGGGAAATTTCTGCAATTTTGCCCCAAAATAAGCGGAATTTCTGATTTTTGCCCCACAATTAGGGAAATTTCTGCAATTTTGCCCCAAAATAAGGGGAATTTCTGCCTTTTGCCCCACAATATGGAGAATTTCTGCCTTTTTGTCCGAAAATAAGTAGAATGCATACATTTTGCCATAAAAAAGGGAAATTTCGTCATTTTTGCTCCAAAATGAGGGGAACTTTTGCGTTTTTGCCTCCAAATAAGTGATATTTCTGTCTTTTTCCCCCAAAACAAAGGAAATTTCTCTCTTTTTTGCCCCAAAATAAGAAAAATTTCTGACTTATTACCCTGAAATAAGTGAAATTTCTGCAAATTTGCCCCAAAATAAGGGAAATTTCTGCCTTTTGCCCCAAAATATGGGGAATTTTAGCATTTTACATCAAAATAAGGGAAATTTCTGCCTTTTTGCCCGAAATTAAGTGGAATTTCTCCCTTTTTGTCTCGAAATAAGTGAAATTTCTTCAATTTTAGCTAAAAATTAGGGATTTCATCTTTTTGCCCCAATATAAGGGGAATTTCTGCCATTTTGCCCAGAAATATTTGAAATTTCTGAAATTTTACCCAAAAATAAGGGGTATTTCTGACTTTTTGCCCCAAATAAGGGGAATTTCAATCTTATTATCTCAAAATAAGGGAAATTTCTGCTTTTTTGCCACAAAATATACTGAATTTCTGCCTTTTTGCCCCAAAATAAGGAAAATTTCTTCAATTTTTCCCCAAAATAAGGGGAATTTCTCCATTTTTGCCCAAAAATAAAGGAAATTTCAGCCTTTTTACCTGAAAATAAGTGAAATTTCTGCAATTTTGCCCCAAATAAGGGAAATTTTTGCAATTTTGCCCCAAAATAAGGTAAATTCCTGCAATTTTGCCCCAAAATAAAAAAAATTTCCTGAATTTTGCCCCAAAATAAGGGGAATTTCTGATTTTTGCCCCAAAATAAAGGGAATTTCTGCCTTTTGCCCCAAAATTAGGAGAATTTCTGCAATTTTGCTCCAAAATACGGGGAATTTCTGCCTTTTTGCCCGAAAATAAGGGGAATGCATACCTTTTTGCCATAAAAAAGTGAAATTTCTTCATTTTTGCTCCAAAATAAGGGGAATTTCTGCCTTTTTGCCTCTAAATAAGTGGAATTTCTGTCTTTTTCCCCCAAAACAAAAGGAATTTCTGTCTTTTTTGCCCCAAAATAAGGGGAATTTCTTACTTATTACCCTGAAATAAGTGAAATTTCTGCAATTTTGCCCCAACATATAGGAAATTTCTGCCTTTTTGCCCCCAAATAAGGGGATTTCAGCATTTTTACCTCAAAATAAGAATTTCTGCATTTTTGCCACAAAATATTAGGAATTTCTGCATTTTTGCCCCAAAATAAGGAAAATTTCTGCCTTTTTCCCTGAAATACGGGAAATTTCTGCAATTTTGCCCCAAAATAAGTGAAATTTCTGCAATTTTGCCCCAAAATAAGGGAAATTTCTGCATCTTTGCTTCCAAATATGGGGAATTTCAGCCTTTTAACCTAAAAATAAGGGGAATTTCTACATTTTTGCCAAAAAATATTAGGAATTTCTGCCTTTTTCCCCCAATATAAGGAAAATTTCTGCCTTTTTTCCCTGAAATAAAAGATATTTCTTCAATTTTGCTCCAAAAAAGTGGAATTTCTGAGTTTTGCCCCAAAATAAGGAGAATTTCTGTCTTTTTGCACCACAATTAGGGGAATTTCTGCAATTTTGCTGCAAAATACGGGGAATTTCTGCCTTTTTGCCAGAAAATAAGGGGAATGCATATCTTTTTGCCATATAAAAGGGAAATTTCTTCATTTTTTCTCCAAAATAAGGAAAATTTCTGCCTTTTTGCTTCTAAATAAGGGGAATTTCTGTCTTTTTCCCCCAAAACAAAGGGAATTTCTGTCTTTTTTGCCCCATAATAAAAGGAATTTCTGACTTATTACCCTGAAATAAGTAAAATTTCTGCAATTTTGCCCCAAAATAATGGGAAATTTCTGCCTTTTTCCTCCCAAATAAGGGGAATTTCAGCCTTTTTCCCTCATAATAAGGGGAATTTCTGCATTTTTGCCTCTAAATAAGTGGAATTTCTGTCTTTTTCCCCAAAAATAAAGGGAATTTCTGTCTTTTTTGCCCCAAAATAAGGAAAATTTCTGACTTATTACCCTGAAATAAGTGAAATTTCTGCCTTTTTGCCCCCAAATAAGGGGAATTTCAGCCTTTTTACCTCAAAATAAGGGGAATTTCTAAATTTTGGCACAAAATATTAGGAATTTCTGCACTTTTGCCCCAAAATAGGAAAAATTTCTGCCTTTTTTCTCTGAAATAAGTGAAATTTCTGCAATTTTCCACCAAAATGGGCAAAATTTCTGCAATTTTGCCCCAAAATAAGGGAAATTTCTGGATTTTTGCCCTAAAATAAGTGAAATTTCTGAGTTTTGCCCCAAAATAAAGAGAATTTCTGCCTTTTTGCCCCACAATTAGTGAAATTTCTGCAATTTTGCCCTAAAATAAAAGAAATTTTTGCAATTTTTCCCCATAATAAGGGAAATTTCTGCAATTTTGCCCCAAAATAAGTGGAAGTTCTGATTTTTTCCCCACAATTAGAGAAAATTCTGCAATTTTGCCCCAAAATAAGGGGAATTTCTGTCTTTTGCCCCAAAATATGGGTAATTTCTGCCTTTTTGTCCGAAAATAAGAAGAATGCATAAATTTTTGCCATAAAAAAGGGAAATTTCGTCATTTTTGCTCCAAAATAAGGGGAACTTTTGCATTTTTGCCTCCAAATAAGTGGAATTTCTGTCTTTTTCCCCCAAAACAAAGGAAATTTCTGTCTTTTTTGCCCCAAAATATGAAAAATTTCTGACTTATTACACTGAAATAAGTGAAATTTCTGCAAATTTGCCCCAAAATAATAGAAATTTCTGCCTTTTGCCCAAAAATATGGGGAATTTCAGCTTTTTACATCAAAATAAAGGAAATTTCTGATTTTTGCACCAAAATATTAGGAATTTCTGCCTTTTTGCTTCTAAATAAGTGGAATTTCTGTCTTTTTCCCTCAAAACAAAGGGAATTTCTGTCTTTTTTGCCCCAAAATAAGGAAAATTTCAGACTTATTACCCTGAAATAAGAGAAATTTCTGCAATTTTGCCCCAATATAAGGGAAATTTCTGCTTTTTTGCCCCCAAATAAGGGGAATTTCAGCCTTTTTACCTCAAAATAAAAGAAATTTCTGAAGTTTGGCACAAAATATTAGGAATTTCTGGTTTTTGCCCCAAAATAAAGAAAATTTCTGCCTTTTTTCTGTGATATAAATGAAATTTCTGCAATTTTGCCCCAAAATAAGTGAAATTTCTGCAATTTTTTTCAAAATAAGGAAAATTTCTGGAATTTTGATCCCAAATAAGTGGAATTTCTGAGTTTTTCCCCAAAATAAAAAGAATTTCTGCCTTTTTTCCCACAATTAGTGAAATTTCTGCAATTTTGCCCTAAAATAAAAGAAATTTTTGCAATTTTTTCCCATAATAAAGGAAATTTCTGCAATTTTGCCCCAAAATAAGGGGAATTTCTTTTTTTGCCCCAAAATTAGGGAAATTTCTGTAATTTTTCCCCAAAATAAGGAAAATTTCTGTTTTTTTGCCCCCAAATGAGGGAAATTTCTGCAATTTTGCCCTAAAAAAAGGGGAATTTCTGCCTTTTGCCCCAAAATAAGGAGAATTTCTGCCTTTTTGGCCCTAAAATAAAGAAAATTACTGTATTTTTTACCCCAACATTAGGTGAATTTCTGCAATTTTGCTCCAAAATACAGGGATTTTCTCCTTTTTTCGCCGAAAATAAAGGAAATTTCTGCCATTTTGCTGCGAAATAAGTGAAATTTCTGCAGTTTTCCCTTAAAATAAGGGGAATTAATGCCTTTTTGCCACAAAATTAGGGGAATTTTTGCAATTTTGCTACAAAATATGGGGAATTTCTGCCTTTTTGCCCGAAAATAAAGGGAATATTTACCTTTTTGTCGTAAAAACATGAAATTTCTTCATTTTTGCCCCAAAATAAGGGATTTTCTGCCTTTTTAACTCAAAATAAGTGCAATTTCTCCTTTTTCCCCAAAAATAAACGAAATTTTTGTCTTTTTGCACAAAAATAAGGAAAATTTCTGACTTTTTGCCCGAAAATAAGGGGAATTTCAGCCTTTTTACCTCATAATAAGGGGAATTTCTGCCTTTTTGCCCCAAAATATGGGGAATTTCTGCCTTTTTGCGCCAAAATAAAAATTTCTGCAATTTTGTACCAAAATAAAAGAAATTTCTACCTTTTTGCCCCAAAATAAGAAAATTTCTGCCTTTTTTCTGAAATAAGTGAAATTTCTGCAATTTTGCCCCAAAATAAGGGAAATTTCTGCAATTTTGCCCTAATGTGAAGGAAATTTCTGCAATTTTGCCACAAAATAAGAAGAATTTCTGACTTTATGCTCCCGAAAAAAGGAGATTTTCTGTCTTTTTGCCCCAAAATAAAGAGAATTTCTGCCTTTTTCCCGAAAATTATGAGAATTTCTGCAATTTTGCTTCAAAATACGGTTAATTTCTGCCTTTTAGCCCCAAAATATAGGTAATTTCTGCATTTTCCCCCAATATTTGGAAATTTCTGCATTTTACCTCTAAATAAGGGGAATTTCTGCATTTTACCTCAAAATAAGAAAAATTTATGCCTTTTGCCCCAAAATATGGGGAATTTCTGCCTTTTTGTTCCAAAATAAAAAAAATTTCTTCAATTTTGTGCCATAATAAAAGAAATTTCTCCTTTTTGCCCCAAAATAAGGGGAATTTCTGACTTTTTGCCTTGAAGTAAATGAAATTTCTGCAATTTTGCCCAAAAATAAGAGAAATTTGTGCCTTTTGGCCCCAAAATAAAGGGAATTTCTGCCTTTTGCCCCAAAATATGGGGAATTTCCGCCTTTTTGCCAAAAATAAGAAGAATGCATACCTTTTTGCCATAAAAAAAGGAAATTTCTTCATTTTTGCTCCAAAATAAGGGGAATTTCTGCTTTTTTGCCTCTAAATAAGTGGAATTTCTGTCTTTTTCCCCCAAAACAAAGGGAATTTCTGTCTTTTTTGCCCCAAAATAAGGAAAATTTCTGAGTTATTACCCTGAAATAAGTGAAATTTCTGCAATTTTGCCCCAATATAATGGAAATTTTTGCCTTTTGCCCCCAAATAAGGGGAATTTCAGCGTTTTTACCTCAAAATAAGGGGAATTTCTGAATTTTGGCACAAAATATTAGGAATTTCTGCCTTTTTGCCCCAAAATAAGGAAAATTTCTGCCTTTTTTCTCTGAAATAAGTGAATTTTCTGCAATTTTGCCCCAAAATAAGCGACATTTCTGCAATTTTGCCACAAAAAAAAGAAATTTCTGAAATTTTGCCCCAAAATAAGTGGAATTTCTGAGTTTTGCCCCAAAATAAGGAGAATTTCTGCCTTTTTGCCCCACAATTAGTGAAATTTCTGCAATTTTGCCCTAAAATAAAAAAAATTTTTGCAATTTTTCCCCATAATAAGGGGAATTTCTACAATTTTGCCCCAAAATAAGAGGAATTTCTGATTTTTGCCCCACAATTAATGAAATTTCTGCAATTTTGCCCCAAAATAAGGGGAATTTCTGCCTTTTGCCCCAAAATATGGGGAATTTCTGCCTTTTTGTCTGAAAATAAGAAGAATGCATACCTTTTTGCCATAGAAAAAGGAAATTTCTTCATTTCTTCATTGAAATTTCTTAAATTTTATTCCAAAATAAGGGGAATTTCTGCCTTTTTGCCCCAAAATATGGGGAATTTCAACCTATTACATCAAAATAAATTTCTGCCTTTTTTCCCTGAAATAAGTGAAATTTCTGCAATTTTGCCCCAAAATAAGTGAAATTTCTCCAATTTTCCCCAAAATAAAAGAAATTTCTGCAATTTTGCCCCAAAATAAGGGAAATTTCTGGAATTTTGCCCCAAAATAAGTGGAATTTCTGAGTTTTGCCATAAAATAAGGAGAATTTCTGTATTTTTGACCCAACATATAGATAATTTCTGCCTTTTTGCCCCACAATTAGGGGAATTTCTGTAATTTTGCTCCAAAATACGAGGAATTTCAGCCTTTTTGCCCTAAAATAAGGGGAATGCATAACTTTTTGCTATAAAAAAGGGAAATTTCTTCATTTTTGCTCCAAAATAAGGGGAATTTTTGCCTTTTTGCCTCTAAATAAGTGGAATTATTGTCTTTTTCCCCCAAAGCAAAAAGAATTTCTGCCTTTTTTGCCCCAAAATAAGGAAAATTTCTGACTTATTACCCTGAAATAAGTGAAATTTCTGCAATTTTGCCCCAATATAATAAAAATTTCTGCATTTGCCCCTAAATAAGGGAAATTTCAGTCTTTTTACGTCAAAATAAAAAGAATTTCTGAATTTTGGCACAAAATATTAGGAATTTCTGCCTTTTTGCCCCAAAATAAGGAAAATTTCTGCCTTTTTTCTCTGAAATAAGTGAAATTTCTGCAATTTTGCACCAAAATAAGTGAAATTTCTGCAATTTTGCCCCAAAATAAAAGAAATTTCTGGAATTTTGAACCAAAATAAGTGGAATTTCTGAGTTTTGCCCAAAAATAAGGAGAATTTCTGCCTTTTTGCCCCACAATTAGTGAAATTTCTGCAATTTTTACCTAAAATTAAAGAAATTTTTGCAATTTTTCCCCATAATAAGGGAAATTTTTGCAATTTTGCTCCAAAATAAAAGGAATTTCTAATTTATGCCCCACAATTAGGGAAATTTCTGCAATTTTGCACCAAAATAAGGGGAATTTCTGCCTTTTGCCCCAAAATATGGGAAATTTCTGCCTTTTTGTCCGAAAATAAGAAAAATGCATACCTTTTTGCCATAGAAAAGGGAAATTTCTTCATTTTTGCTCCAAAATAAGGGGAACTTTTGCGTTTTTGCCTCCAAATAAGTGGAATTTCTGTATTTTTCCCCCAAAACAAAGGAAATTTCTGTCTTTTTTGCCCCAAAATAAAAAAATTCTGACTTATTACCCTGAAATAAGTGAATTTTCTGCAAATTTGCCCCAAAATAAGGAAAATTTCTGCCTTTTGCCCTAAAATATGGGGAATTTCAGCATTTTACATCAAAATAAGGGAAATTTCTGATTTTTCACAAAAATATTAGGAATTTCTGCCTTTTTCCCCAAAATAAAGGCAATTTCTTCATTTTTGCACCAATATTAGAGGAATTTCTGCAATTTTGCTCCAAAATACGGGTCATTTCTGCCTTTTTGCACGAAATTAAGTGGAATTTCTGCCTTTTTGTCCCGAAATAAGTGAAATTTCTTCAATTTTAGCCAATAATTAAGGATTTCATTTTTTTGCCCCAAAATAAGGGGAATTTCTGCCATTTTGCCCAGAAATATTTGAAATTTCTGAAATTTTACCCCAAAATAAGGGGAATTTCTGCATTTTTGCCCCAAAATAAAAGGAATTTCAACCTTATTATTTCAAAATAAGGGAAATTTCTGCATTTTTGCCGCAAAATATATGGAATTTCTGCCTTTTTGCCCCAAAATAAAGAAAATTTCTGCAATTTTTCCCCAAAATAAAAGGAATTTCTCTCTTTTTGCTCCAAAATAAAGGAAATTTCAGCCTTTTTACCTGAAAATAAGTGAAATTTCTGCAATTTTGCCCCAAATAAGGGAAATTTCTGCAATTTTGCCCCAAATTAAGGTAAATTCCTGCAATTTTGCTCCAAAATAAAAAAAATTTCTGGAATTTTGCCCCAAAATAAGGAGAATTTCTGATTTTTGCCCCAAAATAAAGGGAATTTCTGCCTTTTGCCCCAAAATTAGGGGAATTTCTGCAATTTTGCTCCAAAATACGGGGAATTTCTGCCTTTTTGTCTGAAAATAAGGTGAATGCATACCTTTTTGCCATAAAAAAGTAAAATTTCTTCATTTTTGCTCCAAAATAAGGGTAATTTCTGCCTTTTTGCCTCTAAATAAGTGGAATTTGTCTTTTTCCCCCAAAACAAAGGGAATTTCTGTTTTTTTTGCCCCAAAACAAGGGGAATTTCTGACTTATTACCCTGAAATACGTGAAATTTCTGCAATTTTGCCCCAAAATAAGGAAAATTTCAGACTTATTACCCTGAAATAAGAGAAATTTCTGCAATTTTGCCCCAATATAAGGGAAATTTCTGCTTTTTTGCCCCCAAATAAGGGGAATTTCAGCCTTTTTACCTCAAAATAAAAGAAATTTCTGAAGTTTGGCACAAAATATTAGGAATTTCTGGTTTTTGCCCCAAAATAAAGAAAATTTCTGCCTTTTTTCTGTGATATAAATGAAATTTCTGCAATTTTGCCCCAAAATAAGTGAAATTTCTGCAATTTTTTTCAAAATAAGGAAAATTTCTGGAATTTTGATCCCAAATAAGTGGAATTTCTGAGTTTTTCCCCAAAATAAAAAGAATTTCTGCCTTTTTTCCCACAATTAGTGAAATTTCTGCAATTTTGCCCTAAAATAAAAGAAATTTTTGCAATTTTTTCCCATAATAAAGGAAATTTCTGCAATTTTGCCCCAAAATAAGGGGAATTTCTTTTTTTGCCCCAAAATTAGGGAAATTTCTGTAATTTTTCCCCAAAATAAGGAAAATTTCTGTTTTTTTGCCCCCAAATGAGGGAAATTTCTGCAATTTTGCCCTAAAAAAAGGGGAATTTCTGCCTTTTGCCCCAAAATAAGGAGAATTTCTGCCTTTTTGGCCCTAAAATAAAGAAAATTACTGTATTTTTTACCCCAACATTAGGTGAATTTCTGCAATTTTGCTCCAAAATACAGGGATTTTCTCCTTTTTTCGCCGAAAATAAAGGAAATTTCTGCCATTTTGCTGCGAAATAAGTGAAATTTCTGCAGTTTTCCCTTAAAATAAGGGGAATTAATGCCTTTTTGCCACAAAATTAGGGGAATTTTTGCAATTTTGCTACAAAATATGGGGAATTTCTGCCTTTTTGCCCGAAAATAAAGGGAATATTTACCTTTTTGTCGTAAAAACATGAAATTTCTTCATTTTTGCCCCAAAATAAGGGATTTTCTGCCTTTTTAACTCAAAATAAGTGCAATTTCTCCTTTTTCCCCAAAAATAAACGAAATTTTTGTCTTTTTGCACAAAAATAAGGAAAATTTCTGACTTTTTGCCCGAAAATAAGGGGAATTTCAGCCTTTTTACCTCATAATAAGGGGAATTTCTGCCTTTTTGCCCCAAAATATGGGGATTTTCTGCCTTTTTGCGCCAAAATAAAAATTTCTGCAATTTTGTACCAAAATAAAAGAAATTTCTACCTTTTTGCCCCAAAATAAGAAAATTTCTGCCTTTTTTCTGAAATAAGTGAAATTTCTGCAATTTTGCCCCAAAATAAGGGAAATTTCTGCAATTTTGCCCTAATGTGAAGGAAATTTCTGCAATTTTGCCACAAAATAAGAAGAATTTCTGACTTTATGCTCCCGAAAAAAGGAGATTTTCTGTCTTTTTGCCCCAAAATAAAGAGAATTTCTGCCTTTTTCCCGAAAATTATGAGAATTTCTGCAATTTTGCTTCAAAATACGGTTAATTTCTGCCTTTTAGCCCCAAAATATAGGTAATTTCTGCATTTTCCCCCAATATTTGGAAATTTCTGCATTTTACCTCTAAATAAGGGGAATTTCTGCATTTTACCTCAAAATAAGAAAAATTTATGCCTTTTGCCCCAAAATATGGGGAATTTCTGCCTTTTTGTTCCAAAATAAAAAAAATTTCTTCAATTTTGTGCCATAATAAAAGAAATTTCTCCTTTTTGCCCCAAAATAAGGGGAATTTCTGACTTTTTGCCTTGAAGTAAATGAAATTTCTGCAATTTTGCCCAAAAATAAGAGAAATTTGTGCCTTTTGGCCCCAAAATAAAGGGAATTTCTGCCTTTTGCCCCAAAATATGGGGAATTTCCGCCTTTTTGCCAAAAATAAGAAGAATGCATACCTTTTTGCCATAAAAAAGGGAAATTTCTTCATTTTTGCTCCAAAATAAGGGGAATTTCTGCTTTTTTTGCCTCTAAATAAGTGGAATTTCTGTCTTTTTCCCCCAAAACAAAGGGAATTTCTGTCTTTTTTGCCCCAAAATAAGGAAAATTTCTGAGTTATTACCCTGAAATAAGTGAAATTTCTGCAATTTTGCCCCAATATAATGGAAATTTTTGCCTTTTGCCCCCAAATAAGGGGAATTTCAGCGTTTTTACCTCAAAATAAGGTGAATTTCTGAATTTTGGCACAAAATATTAGGAATTTCTGCCTTTTTGCCCCAAAATAAGGAAAATTTCTGCCTTTTTTCTCTGAAATAAGTGAAATTTCTGCAATTTTGCCCCAAAATAAGTGACATTTCTGCAATTTTGCCACAAAAAAAAGAAATTTCTGAAATTTTGCCCCAAAATAAGTGGAATTTCTGAGTTTTGCCCCAAAATAAGGAGAATTTCTGCCTTTTTGCCCCACAATTAGTGAAATTTCTGCAATTTTGCCCTAAAATAAAAAAAATTTTTGCAATTTTTCCCCATAATAAGGGGAATTTCTACAATTTTGCCCCAAAATAAGAGGAATTTCTGATTTTTGCCCCACAATTAATGAAATTTCTGCAATTTTGCCCCAAAATAAGGGGAATTTCTGCCTTTTGCCCCAAAATATGGGGAATTTCTGCCTTTTTGTCTGAAAATAAGAAGAATGCATACCTTTTTGCCATAGAAAAAGGAAATTTCTTCATTTCTTCATTGAAATTTCTTAAATTTTATTCCAAAATAAGGGGAATTTCTGCCTTTTTGCCCCAAAATATGGGGAATTTCAACCTTATTACATCAAAATAAATTTCTGCCTTTTTTCCCTGAAATAAGTGAAATTTCTGCAATTTTGCCCCAAAATAAGTGAAATTTCTCCAATTTTCCCCAAAATAAAAGAAATTTCTGCAATTTTGCCCCAAAATAAGGGAAATTTCTGGAATTTTGCCCCAAAATAAGTGGAATTTCTGAGTTTTGCCATAAAATAAGGAGAATTTCTGTATTTTTGACCCAACATATAGATAATTTCTGCCTTTTTGCCCCACAATTAGGGGAATTTCTGTAATTTTGCTCCAAAATACGAGGAATTTCAGCCTTTTTGCCCTAAAATAAGGGGAATGCATAACTTTTTGCTATAAAAAAGGGAAATTTCTTCATTTTTGCTCCAAAATAAGGGGAATTTTTGCCTTTTTGCCTCTAAATAAGTGGAATTATTGTCTTTTTCCCCCAAAGCAAAAAGAATTTCTGCCTTTTTTGCCCCAAAATAAGGAAAATTTCTGACTTATTACCCTGAAATAAGTGAAATTTCTGCAATTTTGCCCCAATATAATAAAAATTTCTGCATTTGCCCCTAAATAAGGGAAATTTCAGTCTTTTTACGTCAAAATAAAAAGAATTTCTGAATTTTGGCACAAAATATTAGGAATTTCTGCCTTTTTGCCCCAAAATAAGGAAAATTTCTGCCTTTTTTCTCTGAAATAAGTGAAATTTCTGCAATTTTGCACCAAAATAAGTGAAATTTCTGCAATTTTGCCCCAAAATAAAAGAAATTTCTGGAATTTTGAACCAAAATAAGTGGAATTTCTGAGTTTTGCCCAAAAATAAGGAGAATTTCTGCCTTTTTGCCCCACAATTAGTGAAATTTCTGCAATTTTTACCTAAAATTAAAGAAATTTTTGCAATTTTTCCCCATAATAAGGGAAATTTTTGCAATTTTGCTCCAAAATAAAAGGAATTTCTAATTTATGCCCCACAATTAGGGAAATTTCTGCAATTTTGCACCAAAATAAGGGGAATTTCTGCCTTTTGCCCCAAAATATGGGAAATTTCTGCCTTTTTGTCCGAAAATAAGAAAAATGCATACCTTTTTGCCATAGAAAAGGGAAATTTCTTCATTTTTGCTCCAAAATAAGGGGAACTTTTGCGTTTTTGCCTCCAAATAAGTGGAATTTCTGTATTTTTCCCCCAAAACAAAGGAAATTTCTGTCTTTTTTGCCCCAAAATAAAAAAATTCTGACTTATTACCCTGAAATAAGTGAAATTTCTGCAAATTTGCCCCAAAATAAGGAAAATTTCTGCCTTTTGCCCTAAAATATGGGGAATTTCAGCATTTTACATCAAAATAAGGGAAATTTCTGATTTTTCACAAAAATATTAGGAATTTCTGCCTTTTTCCCCAAAATAAAGGCAATTTCTTCATTTTTGCACCAATATTAGAGGAATTTCTGCAATTTTGCTCCAAAATACGGGTCATTTCTGCCTTTTTGCACGAAATTAAGTGGAATTTCTGCCTTTTTGTCCCGAAATAAGTGAAATTTCTTCAATTTTAGCCAAAAATTAAGGATTTCATTTTTTTGCCCCAAAATAAGGGGAATTTCTGCCATTTTGCCCAGAAATATTTGAAATTTCTGAAATTTTACCCCAAAATAAGGGGAATTTCTGCATTTTTGCCCCAAAATAAAAGGAATTTCAACCTTATTATTTCAAAATAAGGGAAATTTCTGCATTTTTGCCACAAAATATATGGAATTTCTGCCTTTTTGCCCAAAAATAAAGAAAATTTCTGCAATTTTTCCCCAAAATAAAAGGAATTTCTCTCTTTTTGCTCCAATATAAAGGAAATTTCAGCCTTTTTACCTGAAAATAAGTGAAATTTCTGAAATTTTGCCCCAAATAAGGGAAATTTCTGCAATTTTGCCCCAAATTAAGGTAAATTCCTGCAATTTTGCTCCAAAATAAAAAAAATTTCTGGAATTTTGCCCCAAAATAAGGGGAATTTCTGATTTTTGCCCCAAAATAAAGGGAATTTCTGCCTTTTGCCCCAAAATTAGGGGAATTTCTGCAATTTTGCTCCAAAATACGGGGAATTTCTGCCTTTTTGTCTGAAAATAAGGTGAATGCATACCTTTTTGCCATAAAAAAGTAAAATTTCTTCATTTTTGCTCCAAAATAAGGGTAATTTCTGCCTTTTTGCCTCTAAATAAGTGGAATTTGTCTTTTTCCCCCAAAACAAAGGGAATTATTGTTTTTTTTGCCCCAAAACAAGGGGAATTTCTGACTTATTACCCTGAAATACGTGAAATTTCTGCAATTTTGCCCCAAAATAAGAGAAATTTCTGCATTTTTGCCTTCAAATAAGGGGAATTTCAGCCTTTTAACCTAAAAATAAAGGGAATTTCTGCATTGTTGCCACAAATATTAGGAATTTCTGCCTTTTTGCCCCAATATAAGGAAAATTTCTGCCTTTGTTCCCTGAAATAAGAGATATTTCTAAAATTTTTTTCTAAAATAAGTGGAATTTCTGAGTTTTGCCCCATAATAAGAAGAATTTCTGTCTTTTTGCCCCAACATATAGGGAATTTCTGCCTTTTTGCCCCACAATTATGGGAATTTCTGCAATTTTGCTCCAAAATACGGGGAATTTCTGCCTTTTTGCCCGAAAATAAGGGGAATGCATACCTTTTTGCCATATAAAAGGGAAATTTCTTCATTTTTGCTCCAAAATAAGGAAAATTTCTGCCTTTTTGCCTCTAAATAAGTGGAATTTCTGTCTTTTTCCCCCAAAACAAAGGAAATTTCTGTCTTTTTTGCCCCAAAATATGAAAAATTTCTGACTTATTACCCTGAAATAAGTGAAATTTCTGCAAATTTGCCCCAAAATAAGAGAAATTTCTGCCTTTTGCCCCAAAATATGGGGAATTTCAGCTTTTTACATCAAAATAAAGGAAATTTCTGATTTTTCACCAAAATATTAGGAATTTCTGCCTTTTTGCTTCTAAATAAGTGGAATTTCTGTCTTTTTCCCTCAAAACAAAGGGAATTTCTGTCTTTTTTTGCCCCAAAATAAGGAAAATTTCTGAGTTATTACCCTGAAATAAGAGAAATTTCTGCAATTTTGCCCCAATATAAGGGAAATTTCTGCTTTTTTGCCCCCAAATAAGGGGAATTTCAGCCTTTTTACCTCAAAATAAAAGGAATTTCTGAAGTTTGGCACAAAATATTAGGAATTTCTGGTTTTTGCCCCAAAATAAAGAAAATTTCTGCCTTTTTTCTGTGATATAAATGAAATTTCTGCAATTTTGCCCCAAAATAAGTGAAATTTCTGCAATTTTTTCCAAAATAAGGAAAATTTCTGGAATTTTTCCCCCAAATAAGTGGATTTTCTGAGTTTTTCCCCAAAATAAAAAGAATTTCTGCCTTTTTGCCCACAATTAGTGAAATTTCTGCAATTTTGCCCTAAAATAAAAGAAATTTTTGCAAATTTTTTCCCATAATAAAGGAAATTTCTGCAATTTTGCCCCAAAATAAGGGGAATTTCTTTTTTTGCCCCCAAATAAGGGAAATTTCTGCAATTTGGCCCTAAAAAAAGGGGAATTTCTGCCTTTTGCCCCAAAATAAGGAGAATTTCTGCCTTTTTGGCCCTAAAATAAAGAAAATTACTGTATTTTTTACCCCAACATTAGGTGAATTTCTGCAATTTTGCTCCAAAATACAGGGATTTTTCTGCTTTTTTCGCCGAAAATAAAGGAAATTTCTGCCATTTTGCTGCGAAATAAGTGAAATTTCTGCAGTTTTCCCTGAAAATAAGGGGAATTAATGCCTTTTTGCCCCAAAATTAGGGGAATTTTTGCAATTTTGCTACAAAATATGGGGAATTTCTGCCTTTTTGCCCGAAAATAAAGGGAATATTTACCTTTTTGTCGTAAAAACATGAAATTTCTTCATTTTTGCCCCAAAATAAGGGATTTTCTGCCTTTTTAACTCAAAATAAGTGCAATTTCTCCCTTTTCCCCAAAAATAAACGAAATTTCTGTCTTTTTGCACAAAAATAAGGAAAATTTCTGACTTTTTGCCCGAAAATAAGGGGAATTTCAGCCTTTTTACCTCATAATAAGGGGAATTTCTGCCTTTTTGCCCCAAAATATGGGGAATTTCTGCCTTTTTGCGCCAAAATAAAAATTTCTGCAATTTTGTACCAAAATAAAAGAAATTTCTACCTTTTTGCCCCAAAATAAGAAAATTTCTGCCTTTTTTCTGAAATAAGTGAAATTTCTGCAATTTTGCCCCAAAATAAGGGAAATTTCTGCAATTTTGCCCCAATGTGAAGGAAATTTCTGCAATTTTGCCACAAAATAAGAAGAATTTCTGACTTTATGCTCCCAAAAAAAGGAGATTTTCTGTCTTTTTGCCCCAAAATAAAGAGAATTTCTGCCTTTTTCCCGAAAATTATGAGAATTTCTGCAATTTTGCTTCAAAATATGGTTAATTTCTGCCTTTTAGCCCCAAAATATAGGTAATTTCTGCATTTTCCCCCAATATTTGGAAATTTCTGCATTTTACCTCTAAATAAGGGGAATTTCTGCATTTTACTTCAAAATAAAAAAAATTTCTGCCTTTTGCCCCAAAATATGGGGAATTTCTGCCTTTTTGTTCCAAAATAAAAAAAATTTCTTCAATTTTGTGCCATAATAAAAGAAATTTCTCCTTTTTGCCCCAAAATAAGGGGAATTTCTGACTTTTTGCCTTGAAGTAAATGAAATTTCTGCAATTTTGCCCAAAAATAAGAGAAATTTGTGCCTTTTGGCCCCAAAATAAAGGGAATTTCTGCCTTTTGCCCCAAAATATGGGGAATTTCCGCCTTTTTGCCGAAAATAAGAAGAATGCATACCTTTTTGCCATAAAAAAGGGAAATTTCTTCATTTTTGCTCCAAAATAAGGGGAATTTCTGCTTTTTTGCCTCTAAATAAGTGGAATTTCTGTCTTTTTCCCCCAAAACAAAGGGAATTTCTGTCTTTTTTGCCCCAAAATAAAGAAAATTTCTGAGTTATTACCCTGAAATAAGTGAAATTTCTGCAATTTTGCCCCAATATAATGAAAAATTTTGCCTTTTGCACCCAAATAAGGGGAATTTCAGCGTTTTTACCTCAAAATAAGGGGAATTTCTGAATTTTAGCACAAAATATTAGGAATTTCTGCCTTTTTGCCCCAAAATAAGGAAAATTTCTGCCTTTTTTCTCTGAAATAAGTGAAATTTCTGCAATTTTGCCCCAAAATAAGTGACATTTCTGCAATTTTGCCACAAAAAAAAGAAATTTCTGAAATTTTGCCCCAAAATAAGTGGAATTTCTGAGTTTTGCCCCAAAATAAGGAGAATTTCTGCCTTTTTGCCCCACAATTAGTGAAATTTCTGCAATTTTGCCCTAAAATAAAAGAAATTTTTGCAATTTTTCCCCATAATAAGGGGAATTTCTACAATTTTGCCCCAAAATAAGAGGAATTTCTGATTTTTGCCCCACAATTAATGAAATTTCTGCAATTTTGCCCCAAAATAAGGGGAATTTCTGCCTTTTGCCCCAAAATATGGGGAATTTCTGCCTTTTTGTCTGAAAATAAGAAGAATGCATACCTTTTTGCCATAGAAAAAGGAAATTTCTTCATTTCTTCATTGAAATTTCTTAAATTTTATTCCAAAATAAGGGGAATTTCTGCCTTTTTGCCCCAAAATATGGGGAATTTCAACCTTATTACCTCAAAGTAAATTTCTGCCTTTTTTCCCTGAAATAAGTGAAATTTCTGCAATTTTGCCCCAAAATAAGTGAAATTTCTCCAATTTTGCCCCAAAATAAAAGAAATTTCTGCAATTTTGCCCCAAAATAAGGGAAATTTCTGGTTTTGCCCCAAAATAAGTGGAATTTCTGAGTTTTGCCATAAAATAAGGAGAATTTCTGTATTTTTGACCCAACATATAGATAATTGATGCCTTTTTGCCCCACAATTAGGGGAATTTCTGTAATTTTGCTCCAAAATACGAGGAATTTCTGCCTTTTTGCCCTAAAATAAGGGGAATGCATAACTTTTTGCTATAATAAAGGGAAATTTTTTCATTTTTGCTCCAAAATAAGGGGAATTTTTGCCTTTTTGCCTCTAAATAAGTGGAATTATTGTCTTTTTCCCCCAAAGCAAAAAGAATTTCTGCCTTTTTTGCCCCAAAATAAGGAAAATTTCTGACTTATTACCCTGAAATAAGTGAAATTTCTGCAATTTTGCCCCAATATAATAAAAATTTCTGCATTTGCCCCTAAATAAGGGAAATTTCAGTCTTTTTACGTCAAAATAAAAAGAATTTCTGAATTTTGGCACAAAATATTAGGAATTTCTGCATTTTTGCCCCAAAATAAGGAAAATTTCTGCCTTTTTTCTCTGAAATAAGTGAAATTTCTGCAATTTTGCACCAAAATAAGTGAAATTTCTGCAATTTTGCCCCAAAATAAAAGAAATTTCTGGAATTTTGAACCAAAATAAGGAGAATTTCTGCCTTTTTGCCCTACAATTAGTGAAATTTCTGCAATTTTTACCTAAAATTAAAGAAATTTTTGCAATTTTTCCCCATAATAAGGGAAATTTTTGCAATTTTGCTCCAAAATAAAAGGAATTTCTAATTTTTGCCCCACAATTAGGGAAATTTCTGCAATTTTGCACCAAAATAAGAGGAATTTCTGCCTTTTGCCCCAAAATATGGGAAATTTCTGCCTTTTTGTCCAAAAATAAGAAGAATGCATACCTTTTTGCCATAGAAAAGGGAAATTTCTTCATTTTTGCTCCAAAATAAAGGGAACTTTTGCGTTTTTGCCTCCAAATAAGTGGAATTTCTGTCTTTTTCCCCCAAAACAAAGGAAATTTCTGTCTTTTTTGCCCCAAAATAAAAAAATTCTGACTTATTACCCTGAAATAAGTGAAATTTCTGCTAATTTGCCCCAAAATAAGGAAAATTTCTGCCTTTTGCCCTAAAATATGGGGAATTTCAGCATTTTACATCAAAATAAGGGAAATTTCTGATTTTTGCACAAAAATATTAGGAATTTCTGCCTTTTTCCCCAAAATAAAGGCAATTTCTTCATTTTTGCACCAATATTAGAGGAATTTCTGCAATTTTGCTCCAAAATACGGGTCATTTCTGCCTTTTTGCACGAAATTAAGTGGAATTTCTGCCTTTTTGTCCCGAAATAAGTGAAATTTCTTCAATTTTAGCCAAAAATTAAGGATTTCATTTTTTTGCCCCAAAATAAGGGGAATTTCTGCCATTTTGCCCAGAAATATTTGAAATTTCTGAAATTTTACCCCAAAATAAGGGGAATTTCTGCATTTTTGCCCCAAAATAAAAGGAATTTCAACCTTATTATTTCAAAATAAGGGAAATTTCTGCATTTTTGCCACAAAATATATGGAATTTCTGCCTTTTTGCCCCAAAATAAAGAAAATTTCTGCAATTTTTCCCCAAAATAAAAGGAATTTCTCTCTTTTTGCTCCAAAATAAAGGAAATTTCAGCCTTTTTACCTGAAAATAAGTGAAATTTCTGAAATTTTGCCCCAAATAAGGGAAATTTCTGCAATTTTGCCCCAAATTAAGGTAAATTCCTGCAATTTTGCTCCAAAATAAAAAAAAAATTCTGGAATTTTGCCCCAAAATAAGGGGAATTTCTGATTTTTGCCCCAAAATAAAGGGAATTTCTGCCTTTTGCCCCAAAATTAGGGGAATTTCTGCAATTTTGCTCCAAAATACGGGGAATTTCTGCCATTTTGCCCAGAAATATTTGAAATTTCTGAAATTTTACCCTAAAATAAGGGGAATTTCTGCATTTTTGCCCCAAAATAAGGGGAATTTCAACCTTATTACCTCAAAATAAGGAAAATTTCTGCCTTTTTGCCCCAAAATAAGGAAAATTTCTGCAATTTTTCCACAAAATAAGGGGAATTTCTTCCTTTTTGCCCCAAAACAAAGGAAATTTCAGCCTTTTTACCTGAAAATAAGTGAAATTTCTGCAATTTTGCCCCAAATAAGGGAAATTTCTGCAATTTTACCTTAAAATAAGGTAAATCCTGCAATTTTGCCCCAAAATAAAGAAAATTTCTGGAATTTTGCCCCAAAATAAGGGGAATTTCTGATTTTTGCCCCCAAAATATCGGGTATTTATGCCTTTTGCCCCAAAATTGTGGGAATTTCTGCAATTTTGCTCCAAAATACGGGGAATTTCTGCCTTTTTGCCCGAAAATAAGGAGAATGCATACCTTTTTGGCATAAAAAAGTGAAATTTCTTTATTTTTGCTCCAAAATAAAATAAATTTCTGCCTTTTTGCCTCTAAATAAGTGGAATTTCTGTCTTTTTCCCCCCAAACAAAAAGAATTTCTGTCTTTTTTGCCTCAAAATAAGGGGAATTTCTGACTTATTACCCTGAAATAAGTGAAATTTCTGCAATTTTGCCCCAAAATAAGTGGAATTTCTGAGTTTTGCCCCAAAATAAGGAGAATTTCTGTCTTTTTGCCCCAACTTATAGGGAATTTCTGCCTTTTTGCCCCACAATTAGGGGAATTTCTGCAATTTTGCTCCAAAATACGGGGAATTTTTGCCTTTTTGCCCGAAAATATGGGGAATGCATAACTTTTTGCCATATAAAAGGGAAATTTCTTTATTTTTGCTCCAAAATAAAAGGAATTTCTGCCTTTTTGCCTCCAAATAAGTGGAATTTGTGTCTTTTTCCCCCAAAACAAAAAAAAATTTCTCATTTTTGCCCTTAAATAAGGGAAATTTCTGACTTATTACCCGGAAATAAATAAATTTTCTGCAATTTTGCCCCAATATAAGGGAAATCTCTGCATTTTTGCCCCCAAATAAGGGGAATTTCAGCCTTTTTACCTCATAATAAGGGGAATTTCTGCATTTTTGCCTCTAAATAAGTGGAATTTCTGTCTTTTTCCCCCAAAACAAAGGGAATTTCTGTCTTTTTTGCCCCAAAATAAGGAAAATTTCAGACTTATTACCCTGAAATAACTGAAATTTCTGCAATTTTGCCCCAATATAAGGGAAATTTCTGCCTTTTTGCCCCCAAATAAGGAAAATTTCAGCCTTTTTACCTAAAAATAAGGGAAATTTCTGAATTTTGGCACAAAATATTAGGAATTTTTGCATTTTTGCCCCAAAATAAGGAAAATTTCTGCCTTTTTTCTCTGAAATAAATGAAATTTCTGCAATTTGCACCAAAATAATTGAAATTTCTGCAATTTTGCCCCAAAATAAGGGAAATTTCTGGAATTTTGCCCCAAAATAAGTGGAATTTCTGAGTTTTGCCCCAAAATAAAGAGAATTTCTGTCTTTTTGCCCCAACATATAGAAAATTTCTGCCTTTTTGCCCCACAAGTAGTGAAATTTCTGCAATTTTCCCCTAAAATAATAGAAATTTCTGCAATTTTTCCCCATAATAAGGGAAATTTCTGCAATTTTGCCCCAAAATAAGGAGAATTTCTGTTTTTTGCCCCAAAATTAGGGAAATATCTGCAATTTTGCCCCAAAATAATGGAAATTTCTGCCTTTTGCCCCAAAATATTGGGAATTTCTGCCTTTTTGTCTGAATATAAGAAGAATGCATACCTTTTTGCCATAAAAAAGGAAATTTCTTCTTTTTTGCTTTAAAATAAGGGGAACTTTTGCCTTTTTGCCTCTAAATAAGTGGAATTTCTGTCTTTTTCCCCCAAAACAAATGAAATTTCTGTCTTTTTTGCCCCAAAATAAGAAAAATTTCTGACTTATTACCCTGAAATAAGTGAAATTTCTGCAAATTTGCACCAAAATAAGGGAAATTTCTGCCTTTTGCCCCAAAATATGGGGAATTTCAGCATTTTACATCAAAATAAGGGAAATTTCTGATTTTTGCCCCAAAATATGGACAATTTCTGCCTTTTTGCCCCAAAATAAAGGGAATTTCTGCATTTTTCACCAATATTGGGGGAATTTCTGCAATTTTACTCCAAAATACGAGTCATTTCTGCCTTTTTGCATGAAATTAATTGGAATTTCTGCCTTTATGTCCCGAAATATGTGAAATTTCTTCAATTTTATCCAAAAATTAAGGATTTCATCTTTTTGTCCCAAAATGAGGGGAATTTCTGCCATTTTGCCCTGAAATATTTGAAATTTCTGAAATTTTACCCCAAAATAAAGGGAATTTCTGCCTTTTTTCCTCTAAATAAGTGGAATTTCTGTCTTTTTCCCCCAAAACAAAGGGAATTTCTGTCTATTTTGCCCCAATATAAGAAAAATTTCTGGCTTTTTTCCCTGAAATATAAGATATTTCTGCAATTTTGCCCCAAAATAAGTGGAATTTCTGAGTTTTGCCCAAAATAAAAAGAATTTCTGACTTTTTGCTCCACAATTAGTGAAATTTCTGCAATTTTGCCCTAAAATAAAAGAAATTTCTGAAATTTTTCCCCATAATAATGGAAATTTCTGCAATTTTGCCCCAAAATAAAGGGAATATCTGTTTTTTGTCCCACAATTAGGGAAATTTCTGCAATTTTGCCCAACCATTAGGGAAATTTCTGCAATTTTGCCCCAAAATAAGGGGAATTTCTGCCTTTTTCCCCAAAATATAGGGAATTTCTGCCTTTTTGTCCGAAAATAAGAAGAATGCATACATTTTTGCCATAAAAAAAGGAAATTTCTTCATTTTTGCTCCTAAATAAGGGGAACTTTTGCATTTTTGCCTCTAAATAAGTGGAATTTCTGACTTTTTCCCCCAAAACAAATGAATTTTCTGTATTTTTTGCCCCAAAATAAGAAAAATTTCGAACTTATTACCCTGAAATAAGTGAAATTTCTGCAAATTTGCCCCAAAATAAGAGAAATTTCTGCCTTTTGCCCCAAAATATGGGGAATTTCAGCATTTTACATCAAAATAAGGGAAATTTCTGATTTTTGCACCAAAATATGGAGAATTTCTGCCTTTTTGCCCCAAAATAAAGGGAATTTCTGTTTATTTTGCCCCAATATAATGAAAATTTCTGCCTTTTTTCCCTGAAATAAAAGATATTTCTGCAATTTTGCCCCAAAATAAGTGGAATTTCTGAGTTTTGCCACAAAATAAGGAGAATTTTGTTTTTTTGCCCCAACATATAGGGAATATCTGCCTTTTTGCCCCACAATTAGGGGAATTTCTGGAATTTTACTCCAAAATACGGGGAATTTCTGCCTTTTTGCCCGAAAATAAGGGGAATGCATACCTTTTTGCCATATAAAAGGGAAATTTCTTCATTTTTGCTCCAAAATAAGAAGTATTTCTGCCTTTTTGCCTCTAAATAAGTGGAATTTCTGTCTTTTTCCCTCAAAACAAAGGGAATTTCTGTATTTTTTGCCCCAAAATAAGGGAAATTTCTGACTTATTACCCTGAAATAAGTAAAATTTTTGCAATTTTGCCCCAAAATAAAGGAAATTTCTGCCTTTTTGCGCCCAAATAAGGAAATTTTCAGCCTTTTTACCTACAAATAAGTGGAATTTCTGAATTTTTGCACAAAATATTAGTAATTTCTGCCTTTTTGCCCCAAAATAAGGAAAATTTCTGCCTTTATTCTCTGAAATAAGTGAAATTTCTGCAATTATGCCACAAAATAAGTGAAATTTCTGCAATTTTGCCCTAAAATAAGGGAAATTTCTGGAATTTTGCCCCAAAATAAGTGGAATTTCTTAGTTTTGCCCCCAAATAAGGAGAATTTCTGCTTTTTTGCCCCACAATTAGTGAAATTTCTGCAATTTTGCCCTAAAATAAAAGAAATTTATGCAATTTTTCCCCATAATAAGGGAAATATCTGCAGTTTTGCCCCAAAATAATGGGAATTTCTGTTTTTTGCCCCACAATTAGGTAAATTTCTGCAATTTTGCCCCAAAATAAGAGAAATTTCTGCCTTTTTGCCCCCAAATAAGAAAAATTTAAACCTTTTTACTTCAAAATAAGGGGAATTTCTGCATTTTTGCTACAAAATTTTAGGAATTTCTGCCTTTATGCCCCAAAATAAAGAAAATTTCTGCCTTTTTTCTCTGAAATAAGTGAAATTTCTGCAATTTTGCCCCAAATAAGTTGAATTTCTGAGTTTTGCCCTAAAATAAGGAGAATTTCTATCTTTTTGCCTCAACATATAGGGAATTTCTGCCTTTCTGCCGCACAATTAGGGGAATTTCTGCAATTTTGCTAAAAATATGGGGAATTTCTGCCTTTTTGCCCGAAATTAAGGGGAATGCATATTTTTTTGCCATATAAAAGGGAAATTTCCTCATTTTTGCTCCAAAATAAGGGGAATTTCTGCCTTTTTTCCTCTAAATAAGTGGAATTTCTGTCTTTTTCCCCCAAAACAAAGGGAATTTCTGTCTTTTTTGCCCCAAAATAAGGGGAATTTCTGACTCATTACCCTCAAATAAGTGAAATTTCTGCAATTTTGTCCCAATATAAGGGAAATTTCTGCATTTTTGCTCTCAAATAAGAAGAATTGCAGCCTTTATACCTCAAAATAAGGGGAATTTCTGCATTTTTGCCACAAAATATATGGAATTTCTGCCTTTTTGCCCCATAAGAAAAATTTCTTCAATTTTGCCCCAAATAAGGGAAATTTCTGCAATTTTATCTTAAAATAAGGTAAATCCTGCAATTTTGCCCCAAAATAAAGAAAATTTCTGGAATTTTGCCCCAAAATAAGGGGAATTTCTGATTTTTGCCCCAAAATATCGGGAATTTATGCCTTTTGCCCCAAAATTATGGGAATTTCTGCAATTTTGCTCCAAAATACTGGGAATTTCTGCTTTTTTGCCCGAAAATAAGGAGAATGCATACCTTTTTGCCATAAAAAAGTGAAATTTCTTTATTTTTGCTCCAAAATAAAAAAAAAAATTTCTGCCTTTTTGCCTCTAAATAAGTGGAATTTCTGTCTTTTTCCCCCAAAACAAAGAGAATTTCTGTCTTTTTTGCCTCAAAATAAGGGGAATTTCTGACTTATTACCCTGAAATAAGTGTAATTTCTGCAATTTTGCCCCAAAATAAGTGGAATTTCTGAGTTTTGCCCCAAAATAAGGAGATTTTCTGTCTTTTTGCCCCAACTTATAGGGAATTTCTGCCTTTTTGCCCCACAATTAGGGGAATTTCTGCAATTTTGCTCCAAAATACGGGGAATTTTTGCCTTTTTGCCTGAAAATATGGGGAATGCATAACTTTTTGCCATATAAAAGGGATATTTCTTTATTTTTGCTCCAAAATAAAAGGAATTTCTGCCTTTTTGCCTCCAAATAAGTGGAATTTGTGTCTTTTTCCTCCAAAACAAAAAAAAATTTCTCATTTTTGCCCTTAAATAAGGGAAATTTCTGACTTATTACCCGGAAATAAATAAATTTTCTGCAATTTTGCCCCAAAATAAGGGAAATCTCTGCCTTTTTGCCCCCAAATAAGGGGAATTTCAGCCTTTTTACCTCATAATAAGGAAAATTTCTGCATTTTTGCCTCTAAATAAGTGGAATTTCTGTCTTTTTCCCCCAAAACAAAGGGAATTTCTGCCTTTTTTGCCCCAAAATAAGGAAAATTTCAGACTTATTACCCTGAAATAACTGAAATTTCTGCAATTTTGCCCCAATATAAGGGAAATTTCTGCCTTTTTGCCCCCAAATAAGGAAAATTTCAGCCTTTTTACCTAAAAATAAGGGGAATTTCTGAATTTTGGCACAAAATATTAGGAATTTCTGCATTTTAGCCCCAAAATAAGGAAAAATTCTGCCTTTTTTCTCTGAAATAAATGAAATTTCTGCAATTTTGCACCAAAATAAGTGAATTTTTTGCAATTTTCCCCAAAATAAGTGAAATTTCTGGAATTTTGCCCCAAAATAAGTGGAATTTCTGAGTTTTGCCCCAAAATAAAGAGAATTTCTGTCTTTTTGCCCCAACATATAGAAAATTTCTGCCTTTTTGCACCACAAGTAATGAAATTTCTGCAATTTTCCCCTAAAATAATAGAAATTTCTGCAATTTTTCCCCATAATAAGGGAAATTTCTGCAATTTTGCCCCAAAATAAGGAGAATTTCTGTTTTTTGCCCCAAAATTAGGGAAATTTCTGCAATTTTGCCCCAAAATAATGGAAATTTCTGCCTTTTGCCCCAAAATATTGGGAATTTCTGCCTTTTTGTCTGAATATAAGAAGAATGCATACCTTTTTGCCATAAAAAAGGAAATTTCTTCTTTTTTGCTTTAAAATAAGGGGAACTTTTGCCTTTTTGCCTCTAAATAAGTGGAATTTCTGTCTTTTTCCCCCAAAACAAATGAAATTTCTGTCTTTTTTGCCCCAAAATAAGAAAAATTTCTGACTTATTACCCTGAAATAAGTGAAATTTCTGCAAATTTGCACCAAAATAAGGGAAATTTCTGCCTTTTGCCCCAAAATATGGGGAATTTCAGCATTTTACATCAAAATAAGGGAAATTTCTGATTTTTGCCCCAAAATATGGACAATTTCTGCCTTTTTGCCCCAAAATAAAGGGAATTTCTGCATTTTTCACCAATATTGGGGGAATTTCTGCAATTTTACTCCAAAATACGAGTCATTTCTGCCTTTTTGCATGAAATTAATTGGAATTTCTGCCTTTATGTCCCGAAATATGTGAAATTTCTTCAATTTTATCCAAAAATTAAGGATTTCATCTTTTTGTCCCAAAATGAGGGGAATTTCTGCCATTTTGCCCTGAAATATTTGAAATTTCTGAAATTTTACCCCAAAATAAAGGGAATTTCTGCCTTTTTTCCTCTAAATAAGTGGAATTTCTGTCTTTTTCCCCCAAAACAAAGGGAATTTCTGTCTATTTTGCCCCAATATAAGAAAAATTTCTGGCTTTTTTCCCTGAAATATAAGATATTTCTGCAATTTTGCCCCAAAATAAGTGGAATTTCTGAGTTTTGCCCAAAATAAAAAGAATTTCTGACTTTTTGCTCCACAATTAGTGAAATTTCTGCAATTTTGCCCTAAAATAAAAGAAATTTCTGAAATTTTTCCCCATAATAATGGAAATTTCTGCAATTTTGCCCCAAAATAAGGGGAATATCTGTTTTTTGTCCCACAATTAGGGAAATTTCTGCAATTTTGCCCAACCATTAGGGAAATTTCTGCAATTTTGCCCCAAAATAAGGGGAATTTCTGCCTTTTACCCCAAAATATAGGGAATTTCTGCCTTTTTGTCCGAAAATAAGAAGAATGCATACATTTTTGCCATAAAAAAAGGAAATTTCTTCATTTTTGCTCCTAAATAAGGGGAACTTTTGCATTTTTGCCTCTAAATAAGTGGAATTTCTGTCTTTTTCCCCCAAAACAAATGAATTTTCTGTATTTTTTGCCCCAAAATAAGAAAAATTTCGAACTTATTACCCTGAAATAAGTGAAATTTCTGCAAATTTGCCCCAAAATAAGAGAAATTTCTGCCTTTTGCCCCAAAATATGGGGAATTTCAGCATTTTACATCAAAATAAGGGAAATTTCTGATTTTTGCACCAAAATATGGAGAATTTCTGCCTTTTTGCCCCAAAATAAAGGGAATTTCTGTTTATTTTGCCCCAATATAATGAAAATTTCTGCCTTTTTTCCCTGAAATAAAAGATATTTCTGCAATTTTGCCCCAAAATAAGTGGAATTTCTGAGTTTTGCCACAAAATAAGGAGAATTTTGTTTTTTTGCCCCAACATATAGGGAATATCTGCCTTTTTGCCCCACAATTAGGGGAATTTCTGGAATTTTACTCCAAAATACGGGGAATTTCTGCCTTTTTGCCCGAAAATAAGGGGAATGCATACCTTTTTGCCATATAAAAGGGAAATTTCTTCATTTTTGCTCCAAAATAAGAAGTATTTCTGCCTTTTTGCCTCTAAATAAGTGGAATTTCTGTCTTTTTCCCTCAAAACAAAGGGAATTTCTGTATTTTTTGCCCCAAAATAAGGGAAATTTCTGACTTATTACCCTGAAATAAGTAAAATTTTTGCAATTTTGCCCCAAAATAAAGGAAATTTCTGCCTTTTTGCGCCCAAATAAGGAAATTTTCAGCCTTTTTACCTACAAATAAGTGGAATTTCTGAATTTTTGCACAAAATATTAGTAATTTCTGCCTTTTTGCCCCAAAATAAGGAAAATTTCTGCCTTTATTCTCTGAAATAAGTGAAATTTCTGCAATTATGCCACAAAATAAGTGAAATTTCTGCAATTTTGCCCTAAAATAAGGGAAATTTCTGGAATTTTGCCCCAAAATAAGTGGAATTTCTTAGTTTTGCCCCCAAATAAGGAGAATTTCTGCTTTTTTGCCCCACAATTAGTGAAATTTCTGCAATTTTGCCCTAAAATAAAAGAAATTTATGCAATTTTTCCCCATAATAAGGGAAATATCTGCAATTTTGCCCCAAAATAATGGGAATTTCTGTTTTTTGCCCCACAATTAGGTAAATTTCTGCAATTTTGCCCCAAAATAAGAGAAATTTCTGCCTTTTTGCCCCCAAATAAGAAAAATTTAAACCTTTTTACTTCAAAATAAGGGGAATTTCTGCATTTTTGCTACAAAATTTTAGGAATTTCTGCCTTTATGCCCCAAAATAAAGAAAATTTCTGCCTTTTTTCTCTGAAATAAGTGAAATTTCTGCAATTTTGCCCCAAATAAGTTGAATTTCTGAGTTTTGCCCTAAAATAAGGAGAATTTCTATCTTTTTGCCTCAACATATAGGGAATTTCTGCCTTTCTGCCGCACAATTAGGGGAATTTCTGCAATTTTGCTAAAAATATGGGGAATTTCTGCCTTTTTGCCCGAAATTAAGGGGAATGCATATTTTTTTGCCATATAAAAGGGAAATTTCCTCATTTTTGCTCCAAAATAAGGGGAATTTCTGCCTTTTTTCCTCTAAATAAGTGGAATTTCTGTCTTTTTCCCCCAAAACAAAGGGAATTTCTGTCTTTTTTGCCCCAAAATAAGGGGAATTTCTGACTCATTACCCTCAAATAAGTGAAATTTCTGCAATTTTGTCCCAATATAAGGGAAATTTCTGCATTTTTGCTCTCAAATAAGAAGAATTGCAGCCTTTATACCTCAAAATAAGGGGAATTTCTGCATTTTTGCCACAAAATATATGGAATTTCTGCCTTTTTGCCCCATAAGAAAAATTTCTTCAATTTTGCCCCAAATAAGGGAAATTTCTGCAATTTTATCTTAAAATAAGGTAAATCCTGCAATTTTGCCCCAAAATAAAGAAAATTTCTGGAATTTTGCCCCAAAATAAGGGGAATTTCTGATTTTTGCCCCAAAATATCGGGAATTTATGCCTTTTGCCCCAAAATTATGGGAATTTCTGCAATTTTGCTCCAAAATACTGGGAATTTCTGCTTTTTTGCCCGAAAATAAGGAGAATGCATACCTTTTTGCCATAAAAAAGTGAAATTTCTTTATTTTTGCTCCAAAATAAAAAAAAAAATTTCTGCCTTTTTGCCTCTAAATAAGTGGAATTTCTGTCTTTTTCCCCCAAAACAAAGAGAATTTCTGTCTTTTTTGCCTCAAAATAAGGGGAATTTCTGACTTATTACCCTGAAATAAGTGTAATTTCTGCAATTTTGCCCCAAAATAAGTGGAATTTCTGAGTTTTGCCCCAAAATAAGGAGATTTTCTGTCTTTTTGCCCCAACTTATAGGGAATTTCTGCCTTTTTGCCCCACAATTAGGGGAATTTCTGCAATTTTGCTCCAAAATACGGGGAATTTTTGCCTTTTTGCCTGAAAATATGGGGAATGCATAACTTTTTGCCATATAAAAGGGATATTTCTTTATTTTTGCTCCAAAATAAAAGGAATTTCTGCCTTTTTGCCTCCAAATAAGTGGAATTTGTGTCTTTTTCCTCCAAAACAAAAAAAAATTTCTCATTTTTGCCCTTAAATAAGGGAAATTTCTGACTTATTACCCGGAAATAAATAAATTTTCTGCAATTTTGCCCCAAAATAAGGGAAATCTCTGCCTTTTTGCCCCCAAATAAGGGGAATTTCAGCCTTTTTACCTCATAATAAGGAAAATTTCTGCATTTTTGCCTCTAAATAAGTGGAATTTCTGTCTTTTTCCCCCAAAACAAAGGGAATTTCTGCCTTTTTTGCCCCAAAATAAGGAAAATTTCAGACTTATTACCCTGAAATAACTGAAATTTCTGCAATTTTGCCCCAATATAAGGGAAATTTCTGCCTTTTTGCCCCCAAATAAGGAAAATTTCAGCCTTTTTACCTAAAAATAAGGGGAATTTCTGAATTTTGGCACAAAATATTAGGAATTTCTGCATTTTAGCCCCAAAATAAGGAAAAATTCTGCCTTTTTTCTCTGAAATAAATGAAATTTCTGCAATTTTGCACCAAAATAAGTGAATTTTTTGCAATTTTCCCCAAAATAAGTGAAATTTCTGGAATTTTGCCCCAAAATAAGTGGAATTTCTGAGTTTTGCCCCAAAATAAAGAGAATTTCTGTCTTTTTGCCCCAACATATAGAAAATTTCTGCCTTTTTGCACCACAAGTAATGAAATTTCTGCAATTTTCCCCTAAAATAATAGAAATTTCTGCAATTTTTCCCCATAATAAGGGAAATTTCTGCAATTTTGCCCCAAAATAAGGAGAATTTCTGTTTTTTGCCCCAAAATTAGGGAAATTTCTGCAATTTTGCCCCAAAATAATGGAAATTTCTGCCTTTTGCCCCAAAATATTGGGAATTTCTGCCTTTTTGTCTGAATATAAGAAGAATGCATACCTTTTTGCCATAAAAAAGGAAATTTCTTCTTTTTTGCTTTAAAATAAGGGGAACTTTTGCCTTTTTGCCTCTAAATAAGTGGAATTTCTGTCTTTTTCCCCCAAAACAAATGAAATTTCTGTCTTTTTTGCCCCAAAATAAGAAAAATTTCTGACTTATTACCCTGAAATAAGTGAAATTTCTGCAAATTTGCACCAAAATAAGGGAAATTTCTGCCTTTTGCCCCAAAATATGGGGAATTTCAGCATTTTACATCAAAATAAGGGAAATTTCTGATTTTTGCCCCAAAATATGGACAATTTCTGCCTTTTTGCCCCAAAATAAAGGGAATTTCTGCATTTTTCACCAATATTGGGGGAATTTCTGCAATTTTACTCCAAAATACGAGTCATTTCTGCCTTTTTGCATGAAATTAATTGGAATTTCTGCCTTTATGTCCCGAAATATGTGAAATTTCTTCAATTTTATCCAAAAATTAAGGATTTCATCTTTTTGTCCCAAAATGAGGGGAATTTCTGCCATTTTGCCCTGAAATATTTGAAATTTCTGAAATTTTACCCCAAAATAAAGGGAATTTCTGCCTTTTTTCCTCTAAATAAGTGGAATTTCTGTCTTTTTCCCCCAAAACAAAGGGAATTTCTGTCTATTTTGCCCCAATATAAGAAAAATTTCTGGCTTTTTTCCCTGAAATATAAGATATTTCTGCAATTTTGCCCCAAAATAAGTGGAATTTCTGAGTTTTGCCCAAAATAAAAAGAATTTCTGACTTTTTGCTCCACAATTAGTGAAATTTCTGCAATTTTGCCCTAAAATAAAAGAAATTTCTGAAATTTTTCCCCATAATAATGGAAATTTCTGCAATTTTGCCCCAAAATAAGGGGAATATCTGTTTTTTGTCCCACAATTAGGGAAATTTCTGCAATTTTGCCCAACCATTAGGGAAATTTCTGCAATTTTGCCCCAAAATAAGGGGAATTTCTGCCTTTTACCCCAAAATATAGGGAATTTCTGCCTTTTTGTCCGAAAATAAGAAGAATGCATACATTTTTGCCATAAAAAAAGGAAATTTCTTCATTTTTGCTCCTAAATAAGGGGAACTTTTGCATTTTTGCCTCTAAATAAGTGGAATTTCTGTCTTTTTCCCCCAAAACAAATGAATTTTCTGTATTTTTTGCCCCAAAATAAGAAAAGTTTCGAACTTATTACCCTGAAATAAGTGAAATTTCTGCAAATTTGCCCCAAAATAAGAGAAATTTCTGCCTTTTGCCCCAAAATATGGGGAATTTCAGCATTTTACATCAAAATAAGGGAAATTTCTGATTTTTGCACCAAAATATGGAGAATTTCTGCCTTTTTGCCCCAAAATAAAGGGAATTTCTGTTTATTTTGCCCCAATATAATGAAAATTTCTGCCTTTTTTCCCTGAAATAAAAGATATTTCTGCAATTTTGCCCCAAAATAAGTGGAATTTCTGAGTTTTGCCACAAAATAAGGAGAATTTTGTTTTTTTGCCCCAACATATAGGGAATATCTGCCTTTTTGCCCCACAATTAGGGGAATTTCTGGAATTTTACTCCAAAATACGGGGAATTTCTGCCTTTTTGCCCGAAAATAAGGGGAATGCATACCTTTTTGCCATATAAAAGGGAAATTTCTTCATTTTTGCTCCAAAATAAGAAGTATTTCTGCCTTTTTGCCTCTAAATAAGTGGAATTTCTGTCTTTTTCCCTCAAAACAAAGGGAATTTCTGTATTTTTTGCCCCAAAATAAGGGAAATTTCTGACTTATTACCCTGAAATAAGTAAAATTTTTGCAATTTTGCCCCAAAATAAAGGAAATTTCTGCCTTTTTGCCCCCAAATAAGGAAATTTTCAGCCTTTTTACCAACAAATAAGTGGAATTTCTGAATTTTTGCACAAAATATTAGTAATTTCTGCCTTTTTGCCCCAAAATAAGGAAAATTTCTGCCTTTATTCTCTGAAATAAGTGAAATTTCTGCAATTATGCCACAAAATAAGTGAAATTTCTGCAATTTTGCCCTAAAATAAGGGAAATTTCTGGAATTTTGCCCCAAAATAAGTGGAATTTCTTAGTTTTGCCCCCAAATAAGGAGAATTTCTGCTTTTTTGCCCCACAATTAGTGAAATTTCTGCAATTTTGCCCTAAAATAAAAGAAATTTATGCAATTTTTCCCCATAATAAGGGAAATATCTGCAATTTTGCCCCAAAATAATGGGAATTTCTGTTTTTTGCCCCACAATTAGGTAAATTTCTGCAATTTTGCCCCAAAATAAGAGAAATTTCTGCCTTTTTGCCCCCAAATAAGAAAAATTTAAACCTTTTTACTTCAAAATAAGGGGAATTTCTGCATTTTTGCTACAAAATTTTAGGAATTCCTGCCTTTATGCCCCAAAATAAAGAAAATTTCTGCCTTTTTTCTCTGAAATAAGTGAAATTTCTGCAATTTTGCCCCAAATAAGTTGAATTTCTGAGTTTTGCCCTAAAATAAGGAGAATTTCTATCTTTTTGCCTCAACATATAGGGAATTTCTGCATTTCTGCCGCACAATTAGGGGAATTTCTGCAATTTTGCTAAAAATATGGGGAATTTCTGCCTTTTTGCCCGAAATTAAGGGGAATGCATATTTTTTTGCCATATAAAAGGGAAATTTCCTCATTTTTGCTCCAAAATAAGGGGAATTTCTGCCTTTTTTCCTCTAAATAAGTAGAATTTCTGTCTTTTTCCCCCAAAACAAAGGGAATTTCTGTCTTTTTTGCCCCAAAATAAGGGGAATTTCTGACTCATTACCCTCAAATAAGTGAAATTTCTGCAATTTTGTCCCAATATAAGGGAAATTTCTGCATTTTTGCTCTCAAATAAGAAGAATTGCAGCCTTTATACCTCAAAATAAGGGGAATTTCTGCATTTTTGCCACAAAATATATGGAATTTCTGCCTTTTTGCCCCATAAGAAAAATTTCTTCAATTTTGCCCCAAATAAGGGAAATTTCTGCAATTTTATCTTAAAATAAGGTAAATCCTGCAATTTTGCCCCAAAATAAAGAAAATTTCTGGAATTTTGCCCCAAAATAAGGGGAATTTCTGATTTTTGCCCCAAAATATCGGGAATTTATGCCTTTTGCCCCAAAATTATGGGAATTTCTGCAATTTTGCTCCAAAATACTGGGAATTTCTGCTTTTTTGCCCGAAAATAAGGAGAATGCATACCTTTTTGCCATAAAAAAGTGAAATTTCTTTATTTTTGCTCCAAAATAAAAAAAAAATTTCTGCCTTTTTGCCTCTAAATAAGTGGAATTTCTGTCTTTTTCCCCCAAAACAAAGAGAATTTCTGTCTTTTTTGCCTCAAAATAAGGGGAATTTCTGACTTATTACCCTGAAATAAGTGTAATTTCTGCAATTTTGCCCCAAAATAAGTGGAATTTCTGAGTTTTGCCCCAAAATAAGGAGATTTTCTGTCTTTTTGCCCCAACTTATAGGGAATTTCTGCCTTTTTGCCCCACAATTAGGGGAATTTCTGCAATTTTGCTCCAAAATACGGGGAATTTTTGCCTTTTTGCCCGAAAATATGGGGAATGCATAACTTTTTGCCATATAAAAGGGATATTTCTTTATTTTTGCTCCAAAATAAAAGGAATTTCTGCCTTTTTGCCTCCAAATAAGTGGAATTTGTGTCTTTTTCCCCCAAAACAAAAAAAATTTCTCATTTTTGCCCTTAAATAAGGGAAATTTCTGACTTATTACCCGGAAATAAATAAATTTTCTGCAATTTTGCCCCAAAATAAGGGAAATCTCTGCCTTTTTGCCCCCAAATAAGGGGAATTTCAGCCTTTTTACCTCATAATAAGGAAAATTTCTGCATTTTTGCCTCTAAATAAGTGGAATTTCTGTCTTTTTCCCCCAAAACAAAGGGAATTTCTGCCTTTTTTGCCCCAAAATAAGGAAAATTTCAGACTTATTACCCTGAAATAACTGAAATTTCTGCAATTTTGCCCCAATATAAGGGAAATTTCTGCCTTTTTGCCCCCAAATAAGGAAAATTTCAGCCTTTTTACCTAAAAATAAGGGGAATTTCTGAATTTTGGCACAAAATATTAGGAATTTCTGCATTTTTGCCCCAAAATAAGGAAAAATTCTGCCTTTTTTCTCTGAAATAAATGAAATTTCTGCAATTTTGCACCAAAATAAGTGAAATTTTTGCAATTTTCCCCAAAATAAGTGAAATTTCTGGAATTTTGCCCCAAAATAAGTGGAATTTCTGAGTTTTGCCCCAAAATAAAGAGAATTTCTGTCTTTTTGCCCCAACATATAGAAAATTTCTGCCTTTTTGCACCACAAGTAATGAAATTTCTGCAATTTTCCCCTAAAATAATAGAAATTTCTGCAATTTTTCCCCATAATAAGGGAAATTTCTGCAATTTTGCCCCAAAATAAGGAGAATTTCTGTTTTTTGCCCCAAAATTAGGGAAATTTCTGCAATTTTGCCCCAAAATAATGGAAATTTCTGCCTTTTGCCCCAAAATATTGGGAATTTCTGCCTTTTTGTCTGAAAATAAGAAGAATGCATACCTTTTTGCCATAAAAAAGGAAATTTCTTCTTTTTTGCTTTAAAATAAGGGAAACTTTTGCCTTTTTGCCACTAAATAAGTGGAATTTCTGTCTTTTCCCCCCAAAACAAATGAAATTTCTGTCTTTTTTGCCCCAAAATAAGAAAAATTTCTGACTTATTACCCTGAAATAAGTGAAATTTCTGCAAATTTGCACCAAAATAAGGGAAATTTCTGCCTTTTGCCCCACAATATGGGGAATTTCAGCATTTTACATCAAAATAAGGGAAATTTCTGATTTTTGCACCAAAATATGGAGAATTTCTGCCTTTTTGCCCCAAAATAAAGGGAATTTCTGCATTTTTCACCAATATTGGGGGAATTTCTGCAATTTTACTCCAAAATACGAGTCATTTCTGCCTTTTTGCATGAAATTAAGTGGAATTTCTGCCTTTATGTCCCGAAATAAGTGAAATTTCTTCAATTTTATCCAAAAATTAAGGATTTCATCTTTTTGTCCCAAAATGAGGGGAATTTCTGCCATTTTGCCCTGAAATATTTGAAATTTCTGAAATTTTACCCCAAAATAAAGGGAATTTCTGCCTTTTTTCCTCTAAATAAGTGTAATATCAGTCTTTTTCCCCCAGAACAAAGGGAATTTCTGTCTATTTTGCCCCAATATAATGAAAATTTCTGCCTTTTTTCCCTGAAATAAAAGATATTTCTGCAATTTTGCCCCAAAATAAGTGGAATTTCTGAGTTTTGCCACAAAATAAGGAGAATTTTGTTTTTTTGCCCCAACATATAGGGAATATCTGCCTTTTTGCCCCACAATTAGGGGAATTTCTGGAATTTTGCTCCAAAATACTGGGAATTTCTGCTTTTTTGCCCGAAAATAAGGAGAATGCATACCTTTTTGCCATAAAAAAGTGAAATTTCTTTATTTTTGCTCCAAAATAAGAAGTATTTCTGCCTTTTTGCCTCTAAATAAGTGGAATTTCTGTCTTTTTCCCTCAAAACAAATAGAATTTCTGTATTTTTTGCCCCAAAATAAGGGAAATTTCTGACTTATTACACTAAAATAAGTAAAATTTTTGCAATTTTGCCCCAAAATAAAGGAAATTTCTGCCTTTTTGCCCCCAAATAAGGAAAATTTGAGCCTTTTTACCTATAAATAAGGGGAATTTCTGAATTTTGGCACAAAATATTAGTAATTTCTGCCTTTTTGCCCCAAAATAAGGAAAATTTCTGCCTTTATTCTCTGAAATAAGTGAAATTTCTGCAATTATGCCACAATAAGTGATATTTCTGCAATTTGCCCCTAAAATAAAGGAAATTTCTGGAATTTTGCCCCAAAATAAGTGGAATTTCTTAGTTTTGCCCCCAAATAAGGAGAATTTCTGCTTTTTTGCCCCACAATTAGTGAAATTTCTGCAATTTTGCCCTAAAATAAAAGAAATTTATGCAATTTTTCCCCATAATAAGGGAAATATCTGCAATTTTGCCCCAAAATAATGGGAATTTCTGTTTTTTGCCCCACAATTAGGGAAATTTCTGCAATTTTGCCCCAATATAAGAAAAATTTCTGCCTTTTTGCCCCCAAATAAGAAAAATTTAAGCCTTTTTACTTCAAAATAAGGGGAATTTCTGCATTTTTGCTACAAAATTTTAGGAATTTCTGCCTTTATGCCCCAAAATAAAGAAAATTTCTGCCTCTTTTCTCTGAAATAAGTGAAATTTCTGCAATTTTGCCCCAAATAAGTTGAATTTCTGAGTTTTGCCCTAAAATAAGGAGAATTTCTATCTTTTTGCCTCAACATATAGGGAATTTCTGCCTTTCTGCCGCACAATTAGGGGAATTTCTGCAATTTTGCTAAAAATATAGGGAATTTCTGCCTTTTTGCCCGAAATTAAGGGGAATGCATATTTTTTTGCCATATAAAAGGGAAATTTCCTCATTTTTGCTCCAAAATAAAGGAAATTTCTGCCTTTTTTCCTCTAAATAAGTGGAATTTCTGTCTTTTTCCCCCAAAACAAAGGGAATTTCTGTCTTTTTTGCCCCAAAATAAGGGGAATTTCTGACTCATTACCCTCAAATAAGTGAAATTTCTGCAATTTTGTCCCAATATAAGGGAAATTTCTGCATTTTTGCTCTCAAATAAGAAGAATTGCAGCCTTTATACCTCAAAATAAGGGGAATTTCTGCATTTTTGCCACAAAATATATGGAATTTCTGCCTTTTTGCCCCATAATAAGAAAAATTTCTTCAATTTTGCCCCAAATAAGGGAAATTTCTGCAATTTTACCTTAAAATAAGGTAAATCCTGCAATTTTGCCCCAAAATAAAGAAAATTTCTGGAATTTTGCCCCAAAATTAGGGGAATTTCTGATTTTTCCCCAAAATATCGGGAATTTATGCCTTTTGCCCCAAAATTATGGGAATTTCTGCAATTTTGCTCCAAAATACTGGGAATTTCTGCTTTTTTGCCCGAAAATAAGGAGAATGCATACCTTTTTGCCATAAAAAAGTGAAATTTCTTTATTTTTGCTCCAAAATAAAAAAAAATTTCTGCCTTTTTGGCTCTAAATAAGTGGAATTTCTGTCTTTTTCCCCCAAAACAAAGAGAATATTTGTCTTTTTTGCCTCAAAATAAGGGGAATTTCTGACTTATTACCCTGAAATAAGTGAAATTTCTGCAATTTTGCCCCAAAATAAGTGGAATTTCTGAGTTTTGCCCCAAAATAAGGAGAATTTCTGTCTTTTTGCCCCAACTTATAGGGAATTTCTGCCTTTTTGCCCCACAATTAGGGGAATTTCTGCAATTTTGCTCCAAAATACGGGGAATTTTTGCCTTTTTGCCCGAAAATATGGGGAATGCATAACTTTTTGCCATATAAAAGGGAAATTTCTTTATTTTTGCTCCAAAATAATAGGAATTTCTGCATTTTTGCCTCCAAATAAGTGGAATTTGTGTCTTTTTCCCCCAATACAAAAAAAAATTTCTCATTTTTGCCCTTAAATAAGGGAAATTTCTGACTTATTACCCGGAAATAAATAAATTTTCTGCAATTTTGCCCCAAAATAAGGGAAATCTCTGCCTTTTTGCCCCCAAATAAGGGGAATTTCAGCCTTTTTACCTCATAATAAGGTGAATTTCTGCATTTTTGCCTCTAAATAAGTGGAATTTCTGTCTTTTTCCCCCAAAACAAAGGGAATTTCTGCCTTTTTTGCCCCAAAATAAGGAAAATTTCAGACTTATTACCCTGAAATAACTGAAATTTCTGCAATTTTGCCCCAATATAAGGGAAATTTCTGCCTTTTTGCCCCCAAATAAGGAAAATTTCAGCCTTTTTACCTAAAAATAAGGGGAATTTCTGAATTTTGGCACAAAATATTAGGAATTTCTGCATTTTTGCCCCAAAATAAGGAAAATTTCTGCCTTTTTTCTCTGAAATAAATGAAATTTCTGCAATTTTGCACCAAAATAAGTGAAATTTTTGCAATTTTCCCCAAAATAAGGGAAATTTCTGGAATTTTGCCCCAAAATAAGTGGAATTTCTGAGTTTTGCCCCAAAATAAGGAGAATTTCTGTCTTTTTGCCCCAACATATAAAAAATTTCTGCCTTTTTGCCCAACAAGTAATGAAATTTCTGCAATTTTCCCCTAAAATAATAGAAATTTCTGCAATTTTTCCCCATAATATGGGAAATTTCTGCAATTTTGCCCCAAAATAATGGAAATTTCTGCCTTTTGCCCCAAAATATTGGGAATTTCTGCCTTTTTGTCTGAAAATAAGAAGAATGCATACCTTTTTGCCATAAAAAACAAATTTCTTCCTTTTTGCTTTAAAATAAGGGAAACTTTTGCCTTTTTGCCTCTAAATAAGTGGAATTTCTGTCTTTTCCCCTCAAAACAAATGAAATTTCTGTCTTTTTTGCCCCAAAATAAGAAAAATTTCTGACTTATTACCCTGAAATAAGTGAAATTTCTGCAAATTTGCACCAAAATAAGGGAAATTTCTGCCTTTTGCCCCAAAATATGGGGAATTTCAGCATTTTACATCAAAATAAGGGAAATTTCTGATTTTTGCACCAAAATATGGAGAATTTCTGCCTTTTTGCCCCAAAATAAAGGGAATTTCTGCATTTTTCACCAATTTTGGGGGAATTTCTGCAATTTTACTCTAAAATACGAGTCATTTCTGCCTTTTTGCATGAAATTAAGTGGAATTTCTGCCTTTATGTCCCGAAATAAGTGAAATTTCTTCAATTTTATCCAAAAATTAAGGATTTCATCTTTTTGTCCCAAAATGAGGGGAATTTCTGCCATTTTGCCCTGAAATATTTGAAATTTCTGAAATTTTACCCCAAAATAAAGGGAATTTCTGCCTTTTTTCCTCTAAATAAGTGGAATTTCTGTCTTTTTCCCCCAAACAAAGGGAATTTCTGTCTATTTTGCCCCAATATAAGAAAAATTTCTGCCTTTTTTCCCTGAAATAAAAGATATTTCTGCAATTTTGCCCCAAAATAAGTGGAATTTCTGAATTTTGCCCAAAATAAAAAGAATTTCTGCATTTTTGCTCCACAATTAGTGAAATTTCTGCAATTTTGCCCTAAAATAAAAGAAATTTCTGCAATTTTTCCCCATAATAATGGAAATTTCTGCAATTTTGCCCCAAAATAAGGGGAATTTCTGTTTTTTGTCCCACAATTAGGGAAATTTCTGCAATTTTGCCCAACAATTAGGGAAATTTCTGCAATTTTGTCCCAAAATAAGGGGAATTTCTGCCTTTTACCCCAAAATATAGGGAATTTCTGCCTTTTTGTCCGAAAATAAGAAGAATGCATACTTTTTTGCCATAAAAAAGGAAATTTCTTCATTTTTGCTCCTAAATAAGGGGAACTTTTGCCTTTTTGCCTCTAAATAAGTGGAATTTCTGTCTTTTTCCCCCAAAACAAATGAATTTTCTGTATTTTTTGCCCCAAAATAAGAAAAATTTCGAACTTATTACCCTGAAATAAGTGAAATTTCTGCAAATTTGCCCCAAAATAAGAGAAATTTCTGCCTTTTGCCCCAAAATATGGGGAATTTCAGCATTTTACATCAAAATAAGAGAAATTTCTGATTTTTGCACCAAAATATGGAGAATTTCTGCCTTTTTGCCCCAAAATAAAGGGAATTTCTGCATTTTTGCACCAATATAAGGGAAATTTCTGCAATTTTGCTCCAAAATACAGGTCATTTCTGCCTTTTTGCCCGAAATTAAGTGGAATTTCTGCCTTTTTGTCCCGAAATAAGTGAAATTTCTTCAATTTTTGCCAAAAAGTAGGGATTTCATCTTTTTGCCCCAAAATGAGGGGAATTTCTGAATTTTGCCCTGAAATATTTGAAATTTCTGAAATTTTACCCCAAAATAAGGGGAATTTCTGCCTTTTTGCCTCTAAATAAGTGGAATTTCAGTCTTTTTCCCCCAAAACAAAGAGAATTTCTGTTTATTTTGCCCCAATATAATGAAAATTTCTGCCTTTTTTCCCTGAAATAAATAATCTTTCTGCAATTTTGCCCCAAAATAAGTGGAATTTCTGAGTTTTGCCACAAAATAAGGAGAATTTTGTTTTTTTGCCCCAACATATAGGGAATATCTGCCTTTTTGCCCCACAATTAGGGGAATTTCTGGAATTTTGCTCCAAAATACTGGGAATTTCTGCCTTTTTGCCCGAAAATAAGGGGAATGCATACCTTTTTGCCATATAAAAGGGAAATTTCTTCATTTTTGCTCCAAAATAAGAAGTATTTCTGCCTTTTTGCCTCTAAATAAGTGGAATTTCTGTCTTTTTCCCTCAAAACAAAGGGAATTTCTGTATTTTTTGCCCCAAAATAAGGGAAATTTCTGACTTATTACCCTGAAATAAGTGAAATTTTTGCAATTTTGCCCCAAAATAAAGGAAATTTCTGCCTTTTTGCCGCCAAATAAGGAAAATTTCAGCCTTTTTACCTACAAATAAGGGGAATTTCTGAATTTTGGCACAAAATATTAGTAATTTCTGCCTTTTTGCCCCAAAATAAGAAAAATTTCTGCCTTTATTCTCTGAAATAAGTGAAATTTCTGCAATTATGCCACAAAATAAGTGATATTTCTGCAATTTGGCCCTAAAATAAGGGAAATTTCTGGAATTTTGCCCCAAAATAAGTGGAATTTCTTAGTTTTGCCCCCAAATAAGGAGAATTTCTGCTTTTTTGCCCCACAATTAGTGAAATTTCTGCAATTTTGCCCTAAAATAAAAGAAATTTATGCAATTTTTCCCCATAATAAGGGAAATATCTGCAATTTTGCCCCAAAATAATGGGAATTTCTGTTTTTTGCCCCACAATTAGGGAAATTTCTGCAATTTTGCCCCAATATAAGAAAAATTTCTGCCTTTTTGCCCCCAAATAAGAAAAATTTAAGCCTTTTTACTTCAAAATAAGGGGAATTTCTGCATTTTTGCTACAAAATTTTAGGAATTTCTGCCTTTATGCCCCAAAATAAAGAAAATTTCTGCCTTTTTTCTCTGAAATAAGTGAAATTTCTGCAATTTTGCCCCAAATAAGTTGAATTTCTGAGTTTTGCCCTAAAATAAGGAGAATTTCTATCTTTTTGCTCCAACATATAGGGAATTTCTGCCTTTCTGCCACACAATTAGGGGAATTTCTGCAATTTTGCTAAAAATATGGGGAATTTCTGCCTTTTTGCCCGAAATTAAGGGGAATGCATATTTTTTTGCCATATAAAAAGGAAATTTCCTCATTTTTGCTCCACAATAAGGGGAATTTCTGCCTTTTTTCCTCTAAATAAGTGGAATTTCTGTCTTTTTCCCCCAAAACAAAGAGAATTTCTGTCTTTTTTTGCCCCAAAATAAGGGGAATTTCTGAATCATTACCCTAAAATAAGTGAAATTTCTGCAATTTTGTCCCAATATAAGGGAAATTTCTGCCTTTTTGCTCTCAAATAAGAAGAATTGCAGCCTTTATACCTCAAAATAAGGGGAATTTCTGCATTTTTGCCACAAAATATATGGAATTTCTGCCTTTTTGCCCCATAATAAGAAAAATTTCTGCAATTTTGCCCCAAAATAAGGGGAATTTCTTTATTTTGCCCCAAAATAAAAAAAAAAATTTCAGCCTTTTTACCTGAAAATAAGTGAAATTACTGCAATTTTGCCCCAAATAAGGGAAATTTCTGCAATTTTGCCCCAAAATAAGGTAAATTTTTGAAATTTTGCCACAAAATAAAGGAAATTTCTGGAATTTTGCCTCAAAATAAGAGGAATTTCTGATTTTTGTGCCAAAATAAAGGGAATTTCTGCCTTTTGCACCAAAATTAGTGGAATTTTTGCAATTTTGCTCCAAAATACGAGGAATTTCTGCCTTTTTACCCGAAAATAAGGGGAATGTATGCCTTTTTGCCATAAAAAAGGAAATTTCTTCATTTTTGCTCTAAAATAAGGGGAATTTCTGCCTTTTTGCCTCTAAATAAGTGGAATTTCTGTCTTTTCCCCCCAAAACAAAGGGTATTTCTGACATTTTTGCCCCATAATAAGGGGAATTTCTGACTTATTACCCTGAAATAAGTAAAATTTCTGGAATTTTGCCCCAATATAAGGGAAATTTCTGCCTTTTTGCCCCCAAATAAGGGGAATTTCAGCATTTTTACTTCAAAATAAGGGGAATTTCTGCATTTTTGCCACAAAATATTAGGAATTTCTGCCTTTATGCCCCAAAATAAGGAAAATTTCTGCTTTTTTTCTCTGAAATAAGTTAAATTTCTGCAATTTTGCCCCAAAATAAGTGGAATTTCTGAGTTTTTCCCCAAAATAAAGAGAATTTCTGTCTTTTTGCCCCAACATGTAAAGAATATCTGCCTTTTTGCCCCACAATTAGGGGAATTTCTGCAATTTTGCCCCAAAATAAGTGGAATTTCTGAGTTTTGCCCAAAATAAAAAGAATTTCTGCCTTTTTGCTCCACAATTAGTGAAATTTCTGCAATTTTGCCCTAAAATAAAAGAAATTTCTGCAATTTTTCCCAATAATAATGGAAATTTCTGCAATTTTGCCCCAAAATAAGGGGAATTTCTGTTTTTTGTCCCACAATTAGGGAAATTTCTGCAATTTTGCCCAACAATTAGGGAAATTTCTGCAATTTTGCCCCAAAATAAGGGGAATTTCTGCCTTTTACCCCAAAATATAGGGAATTTCTGCCTTTTTGTCCGAAAATAAGAAGAATGCATACTTTTTTGCCATAAAAAAGGAAATCTCTTCATTTTTGCTCCTAAATAAGGGGAACTTTTGCCTTTTTGCCTCTAAATAAGTGGAATTTCTGTCTTTTTCCCCCAAAACAAATGAATTTTCTGTATTTTTTGCCCCAAAATAAGAAAAATTTCGAACTTATTACCCTGAAATAAGTGAAATTTCTGCAAATTTGCCCCAAAATAAGAGAAATTTCTGCCTTTTGCCCCAAAATATGGGGAATTTCAGCATTTTACATCAAAATAAGGGAAATTTCTGATTTTTGCACCAAAATATGGAGAATTTCTGCCTTTTTGCCCCAAAATGAAGGGAATTTCTGCATTTTTGCACCAATATTAGGGGAATTTCTGCAATTTTGCTCCAAAATACGGGTCATTTCTGCCTTTTTGCCCGAAATTAAGTGGAATTTCTGCCTTTTTGTCCCGAAATAAGTGAAATTTCTTCAATTTTTGCCAAAAATTAGGGATTTCACCTTTTTGCACCAAAATGAGGGGAATTTCTGAATTTTGCCCTGAAATATTTGAAATTTCTGAAATTTTACCCCAAAATAAGGGGAATTTCTGCCTTTTTGCCTCTAAATAAGTGGAATTTCAGTCTTTTTCCCCCAAAACAAAGGGAATTTCTGTTTATTTTGCCCCAATATAATGAAAATTTCTGCCTTTTTTCCCTGAAATAAAAGATATTTCTGCAATTTTGCCCAAAAATAAGTGAAATTTCTGAGTTTTGCCACAAAATAAGGAGAATTTTGTTTTTTTGCCCCAACATATAGGGAATATCTGCCTTTTTGCCCCACAATTAGGGGAATTTCTGGAATTTTGCTCCAAAATACTGGGAATTTCTGCCTTTTTGCCCGAAAATAAGGGGAATGCATACCTTTTTGCCATATAAAAGGGAAATTTCTTCATTTTTGCTCCAAAATAAGAAGTATTTCTGCCTTTTTGCCTCTAAATAAGTGGAATTTCTGTCTTTTTCCCTCAAAACAAAGGGAATTTCTGTATTTTTTGCCCCAAAATAAGGGAAATTTCTGACTTATTACCCTGAAATAAGTAAAATTTTTGCAATTTTGCCCCAAAATAAAGGAAATTTCTGCCTGTTTGACCCCAAATAAGGAAAATTTCAGCCTTTTTACCTACAAATAAGGAGAATTTCTGAATTTTGGCACAAAATATTAGTAATTTCTGATTTTTTGCCCCAAAATAAGAAAAATTTCTGCCTTTATTCTCTGAAATAAGTGAAATTTCTGCAATTATGCCACAAAATAAGTGATATTTCTGCAATTTGGCCCTAAAATAAGGGAAATTTCTGGAATTTTGCCCCAAAATAAGTGGAATTTCTTAGTTTTGCCCCCAAATAATGAGAATTTCTGCTTTTTTGCCCCACAATTAGTGAAATTTCTGCAATTTTGCCCTAAAATAAAAGAAATTTACGCAATTTTTCCCCATAATAAGGGAAATATCTGCAATTTTGCCCCAAAATAATGGGAATTTCTGTTTTTTGCCCCACAATTAGGGAAATTTCTGCAATTTTGCCCCAAAATAAGAGAAATTTCTGCCTTTTTGCCCGAAAATAAGGGGAATGCATACCTTTTTGCCATATAAAAGGGAAATTTCTTCATTTTTGCTCCAAAATAAGAAGTATTTCTGCCTTTTTGCCTCTAAATAAGTGGAATTTCTGTCTTTTTCCCTCAAAACAAAGGGAATTTCTGTATTTTTTGCCCCAAAATAAGGGAAATTTCTGACTTATTACCCTGAAATAAGTAAAATTTTTGCAATTTTGCCCCAAAATAAAGGAAATTTCTGCCTGTTTGCCCCCAAATAAGGAAAATTTCAGCCTTTTTACCTACAAATAAGGAGAATTTCTGAATTTTGGCACAAAATATTAGTAATTTCTGATTTTTTTGCCCCAAAATAAGAAAAATTTCTGCCTTTATTCTCTGAAATAAGTGAAATTTCTGCAATTATGCCACAAAATAAGTGATATTTCTGCAATTTGGCCCTAAAATAAGGGAAAATTCTGGAATTTTGCCCCAAAATAAGTGGAATTTCTTAGTTTTGCCCCCAAATAAGGAGAATTTCTGCTTTTTTGCCCCACAATTAGTGAAATTTCTGCAATTTTGCCCTAAAATAAAAGAAATTTACGCAATTTTTCCCCATAATAAGGGAAATATCTGCAATTTTGCCCCAAAATAATGGGAATTTCTGTTTTTTGCCCCACAATTAGGGAAATTTCTGCAATTTTGCCCCAAAATAAGAGAAATTTCTGCCTTTTTGCCCGAAAATAAGGGGAATGCATACCTTTTTGCCATATAAAAGGGAAATTTCTTCATTTTTGCTCCAAAATAAGAAGTATTTCTGCCTTTTTGCCTCTAAATAAGTGGAATTTCTGTCTTTTTCCCTCAAAACAAAGGGAATTTCTGTATTTTTTGCCCCAAAATAAGGGAAATTTCTGACTTATTACCCTGAAATAAGTGAAATTTTTGCAATTTTGCCCCAAAATAAAGGAAATTTCTGCCTTTTTGCCGCCAAATAAGGAAAATTTCAGCCTTTTTACCTACAAATAAGGGGAATTTCTGAATTTTGGCACAAAATATTAGTAATTTCTGCCTTTTTGCCCCAAAATAAGAAAAATTTCTGCCTTTATTCTCTGAAATAAGTGAAATTTCTGCAATTATGCCACAAAATAAGTGATATTTCTGCAATTTGGCCCTAAAATAAGGGAAATTTCTGGAATTTTGCCCCAAAATAAGTGGAATTTCTTAGTTTTGCCCCCAAATAAGGAGAATTTCTGCTTTTTTGCCCCACAATTAGTGAAATTTCTGCAATTTTGCCCTAAAATAAAAGAAATTTATGCAATTTTTCCCCATAATAAGGGAAATATCTGCAATTTTGCCCCAAAATAATGGGAATTTCTGTTTTTTGCCCCACAATTAGGGAAATTTCTGCAATTTTGCCCCAATATAAGAAAAATTTCTGCCTTTTTGCCCCCAAATAAGAAAAATTTAAGCCTTTTTACTTCAAAATAAGGGGAATTTCTGCATTTTTGCTACAAAATTTTAGGAATTTCTGCCTTTATGCCCCAAAATAAAGAAAATTTCTGCCTTTTTTCTCTGAAATAAGTGAAATTTCTGCAATTTTGCCCCAAATAAGTTGAATTTCTGAGTTTTGCCCTAAAATAAGGAGAATTTCTATCTTTTTGCTCCAACATATAGGGAATTTCTGCCTTTCTGCCACACAATTAGGGGAATTTCTGCAATTTTGCTAAAAATATGGGGAATTTCTGCCTTTTTGCCCGAAATTAAGGGGAATGCATATTTTTTTGCCATATAAAAAGGAAATTTCCTCATTTTTGCTCCACAATAAGGGGAATTTCTGCCTTTTTTCCTCTAAATAAGTGGAATTTCTGTCTTTTTCCCCCAAAACAAAGAGAATTTCTGTCTTTTTTTGCCCCAAAATAAGGGGAATTTCTGAATCATTACCCTAAAATAAGTGAAATTTCTGCAATTTTGTCCCAATATAAGGGAAATTTCTGCCTTTTTGCTCTCAAATAAGAAGAATTGCAGCCTTTATACCTCAAAATAAGGGGAATTTCTGCATTTTTGCCACAAAATATATGGAATTTCTGCCTTTTTGCCCCATAATAAGAAAAATTTCTGCAATTTTGCCCCAAAATAAGGGGAATTTCTTTATTTTGCCCCAAAATAAAAAAAAAATTTCAGCCTTTTTACCTGAAAATAAGTGAAATTACTGCAATTTTGCCCCAAATAAGGGAAATTTCTGCAATTTTGCCCCAAAATAAGGTAAATTTTTGAAATTTTGCCACAAAATAAAGGAAATTTCTGGAATTTTGCCTCAAAATAAGAGGAATTTCTGATTTTTGTGCCAAAATAAAGGGAATTTCTGCCTTTTGCACCAAAATTAGTGGAATTTTTGCAATTTTGCTCCAAAATACGAGGAATTTCTGCCTTTTTACCCGAAAATAAGGGGAATGTATGCCTTTTTGCCATAAAAAAGGAAATTTCTTCATTTTTGCTCTAAAATAAGGGGAATTTCTGCCTTTTTGCCTCTAAATAAGTGGAATTTCTGTCTTTTCCCCCCAAAACAAAGGGTATTTCTGACATTTTTGCCCCATAATAAGGGGAATTTCTGACTTATTACCCTGAAATAAGTAAAATTTCTGGAATTTTGCCCCAATATAAGGGAAATTTCTGCCTTTTTGCCCCCAAATAAGGGGAATTTCAGCATTTTTACTTCAAAATAAGGGGAATTTCTGCATTTTTGCCACAAAATATTAGGAATTTCTGCCTTTATGCCCCAAAATAAGGAAAATTTCTGCTTTTTTTCTCTGAAATAAGTTAAATTTCTGCAATTTTGCCCCAAAATAAGTGGAATTTCTGAGTTTTTCCCCAAAATAAAGAGAATTTCTGTCTTTTTGCCCCAACATGTAAAGAATATCTGCCTTTTTGCCCCACAATTAGGGGAATTTCTGCAATTTTGCCCCAAAATAAGTGGAATTTCTGAGTTTTGCCCAAAATAAAAAGAATTTCTGCCTTTTTGCTCCACAATTAGTGAAATTTCTGCAATTTTGCCCTAAAATAAAAGAAATTTCTGCAATTTTTCCCAATAATAATGGAAATTTCTGCAATTTTGCCCCAAAATAAGGGGAATTTCTGTTTTTTGTCCCACAATTAGGGAAATTTCTGCAATTTTGCCCAACAATTAGGGAAATTTCTGCAATTTTGCCCCAAAATAAGGGGAATTTCTGCCTTTTACCCCAAAATATAGGGAATTTCTGCCTTTTTGTCCGAAAATAAGAAGAATGCATACTTTTTTGCCATAAAAAAGGAAATCTCTTCATTTTTGCTCCTAAATAAGGGGAACTTTTGCCTTTTTGCCTCTAAATAAGTGGAATTTCTGTCTTTTTCCCCCAAAACAAATGAATTTTCTGTATTTTTTGCCCCAAAATAAGAAAAATTTCGAACTTATTACCCTGAAATAAGTGAAATTTCTGCAAATTTGCCCCAAAATAAGAGAAATTTCTGCCTTTTGCCCCAAAATATGGGGAATTTCAGCATTTTACATCAAAATAAGGGAAATTTCTGATTTTTGCACCAAAATATGGAGAATTTCTGCCTTTTTGCCCCAAAATGAAGGGAATTTCTGCATTTTTGCACCAATATTAGGGGAATTTCTGCAATTTTGCTCCAAAATACGGGTCATTTCTGCCTTTTTGCCCGAAATTAAGTGGAATTTCTGCCTTTTTGTCCCGAAATAAGTGAAATTTCTTCAATTTTTGCCAAAAATTAGGGATTTCACCTTTTTGCACCAAAATGAGGGGAATTTCTGAATTTTGCCCTGAAATATTTGAAATTTCTGAAATTTTACCCCAAAATAAGGGGAATTTCTGCCTTTTTGCCTCTAAATAAGTGGAATTTCAGTCTTTTTCCCCCAAAACAAAGGGAATTTCTGTTTATTTTGCCCCAATATAATGAAAATTTCTGCCTTTTTTCCCTGAAATAAAAGATATTTCTGCAATTTTGCCCAAAAATAAGTGAAATTTCTGAGTTTTGCCACAAAATAAGGAGAATTTTGTTTTTTTGCCCCAACATATAGGGAATATCTGCCTTTTTGCCCCACAATTAGGGGAATTTCTGGAATTTTGCTCCAAAATACTGGGAATTTCTGCCTTTTTGCCCGAAAATAAGGGGAATGCATACCTTTTTGCCATATAAAAGGGAAATTTCTTCATTTTTGCTCCAAAATAAGAAGTATTTCTGCCTTTTTGCCTCTAAATAAGTGGAATTTCTGTCTTTTTCCCTCAAAACAAAGGGAATTTCTGTATTTTTTGCCCCAAAATAAGGGAAATTTCTGACTTATTACCCTGAAATAAGTAAAATTTTTGCAATTTTGCCCCAAAATAAAGGAAATTTCTGCCTGTTTGACCCCAAATAAGGAAAATTTCAGCCTTTTTACCTACAAATAAGGAGAATTTCTGAATTTTGGCACAAAATATTAGTAATTTCTGATTTTTTGCCCCAAAATAAGAAAAATTTCTGCCTTTATTCTCTGAAATAAGTGAAATTTCTGCAATTATGCCACAAAATAAGTGATATTTCTGCAATTTGGCCCTAAAATAAGGGAAATTTCTGGAATTTTGCCCCAAAATAAGTGGAATTTCTTAGTTTTGCCCCCAAATAATGAGAATTTCTGCTTTTTTGCCCCACAATTAGTGAAATTTCTGCAATTTTGCCCTAAAATAAAAGAAATTTACGCAATTTTTCCCCATAATAAGGGAAATATCTGCAATTTTGCCCCAAAATAATGGGAATTTCTGTTTTTTGCCCCACAATTAGGGAAATTTCTGCAATTTTGCCCCAAAATAAGAGAAATTTCTGCCTTTTTGCCCGAAAATAAGGGGAATGCATACCTTTTTGCCATATAAAAGGGAAATTTCTTCATTTTTGCTCCAAAATAAGAAGTATTTCTGCCTTTTTGCCTCTAAATAAGTGGAATTTCTGTCTTTTTCCCTCAAAACAAAGGGAATTTCTGTATTTTTTGCCCCAAAATAAGGGAAATTTCTGACTTATTACCCTGAAATAAGTAAAATTTTTGCAATTTTGCCCCAAAATAAAGGAAATTTCTGCCTGTTTGCCCCCAAATAAGGAAAATTTCAGCCTTTTTACCTACAAATAAGGAGAATTTCTGAATTTTGGCACAAAATATTAGTAATTTCTGATTTTTTTGCCCCAAAATAAGAAAAATTTCTGCCTTTATTCTCTGAAATAAGTGAAATTTCTGCAATTATGCCACAAAATAAGTGATATTTCTGCAATTTGGCCCTAAAATAAGGGAAAATTCTGGAATTTTGCCCCAAAATAAGTGGAATTTCTTAGTTTTGCCCCCAAATAAGGAGAATTTCTGCTTTTTTGCCCCACAATTAGTGAAATTTCTGCAATTTTGCCCTAAAATAAAAGAAATTTACGCAATTTTTCCCCATAATAAGGGAAATATCTGCAATTTTGCCCCAAAATAATGGGAATTTCTGTTTTTTGCCCCACAATTAGGGAAATTTCTGCAATTTTGCCCCAAAATAAGAGAAATTTCTGCCTTTTTGCCCGAAAATAAGGGGAATGCATACCTTTTTGCCATATAAAAGGGAAATTTCTTCATTTTTGCTCCAAAATAAGAAGTATTTCTGCCTTTTTGCCTCTAAATAAGTGGAATTTCTGTCTTTTTCCCTCAAAACAAAGGGAATTTCTGTATTTTTTGCCCCAAAATAAGGGAAATTTCTGACTTATTACCCTGAAATAAGTAAAATTTTTGCAATTTTGCCCCAAAATAAAGGAAATTTCTGCCTGTTTGCCCCCAAATAAGGAAAATTTCAGCCTTTTTACCTACAAATAAGGAGAATTTCTGAATTTTGGCACAAAATATTAGTAATTTCTGATTTTTTGCCCCAAAATAAGAAAAATTTCTGCCTTTATTCTCTGAAATAAGTGAAATTTCTGCAATTATGCCACAAAATAAGTGATATTTCTGTAATTTGGCCCTAAAATAAGGGAAATTTCTGGAATTTTGCCCCAAAATAAGTGGAATTTCTTAGTTTTGCCCCCAAATAAGGAGAATTTCTGCTTTTTTGCCCCACAATTAGTGAAATTTCTGCAATTTTGCCCTAAAATAAAAGAAATTTACGCAATTTTTCCCCATAATAAGGGAAATATCTGCAATTTTGCCCCAAAATAATGGGAATTTCTGTTTTTTGCCCCACAATTAGGGAAATTTCTGCAATTTTGCCCCAAAATAAGAGAAATTTCTGCCTTTTTGCCCGAAAATAAGGGGAATGCATACCTTTTTGCCATATAAAAGGGAAATTTCTTCATTTTTGCTCCAAAATAAGAAGTATTTCTGCCTTTTTGCCTCTAAATAAGTGGAATTTCTGTCTTTTTCCCTCAAAACAAAGGGAATTTCTGTATTTTTTGCCCCAAAATAAGGGAAATTTCTGACTTATTACCCTGAAATAAGTAAAATTTTTGCAATTTTGCCCCAAAATAAAGGAAATTTCTGCCTGTTTGCCCCCAAATAAGGAAAATTTCAGCCTTTTTACCTACAAATAAGGAGAATTTCTGAATTTTGGCACAAAATATTAGTAATTTCTGATTTTTTTGCCCCAAAATAAGAAAAATTTCTGCCTTTATTCTCTGAAATAAGTGAAATTTCTGCAATTATGCCACAAAATAAGTGATATTTCTGCAATTTGGCCCTAAAATAAGGGAAAATTCTGGAATTTTGCCCCAAAATAAGTGGAATTTCTTAGTTTTGCCCCCAAATAAGGAGAATTTCTGCTTTTTTGCCCCACAATTAGTGAAATTTCTGCAATTTTGCCCTAAAATAAAAGAAATTTACGCAATTTTTCCCCATAATAAGGGAAATATCTGCAATTTTGCCCCAAAATAATGGGAATTTCTGTTTTTTGCCCCACAATTAGGGAAATTTCTGCAATTTTGCCCCAAAATAAGAGAAATTTCTGCCTTTTTGCCCGAAAATAAGGGGAATGCATACCTTTTTGCCATATAAAAGGGAAATTTCTTCATTTTTGCTCCAAAATAAGAAGTATTTCTGCCTTTTTGCCTCTAAATAAGTGGAATTTCTGTCTTTTTCCCTCAAAACAAAGGGAATTTCTGTATTTTTTGCCCCAAAATAAGGGAAATTTCTGACTTATTACCCTGAAATAAGTAAAATTTTTGCAATTTTGCCCCAAAATAAAGGAAATTTCTGCCTGTTTGCCCCCAAATAAGGAAAATTTCAGCCTTTTTACCTACAAATAAGGAGAATTTCTGAATTTTGGCACAAAATATTAGTAATTTCTGATTTTTTGCCCCAAAATAAGAAAAATTTCTGCCTTTATTCTCTGAAATAAGTGAAATTTCTGCAATTATGCCACAAAATAAGTGATATTTCTGTAATTTGGCCCTAAAATAAGGGAAATTTCTGGAATTTTGCCCCAAAATAAGTGGAATTTCTTAGTTTTGCCCCCAAATAAGGAGAATTTCTGCTTTTTTGCCCCACAATTAGTGAAATTTCTGCAATTTTGCCCTAAAATAAAAGAAATTTACGCAATTTTTCCCCATAATAAGGGAAATATCTGCAATTTTGCCCCAAAATAATGGGAATTTCTGTTTTTTGCCCCACAATTAGGGAAATTTCTGCAATTTTGCCCCAAAATAAGAGAAATTTCTGCCTTTTTGCCCCCAAATAAGAAAAATTTAAGCCTTTTTACTTCAAAATAAGGGGAATTTCTGCATTTTTGCTACAAAATTTTAGGAATTTCTGCCTTTATGCCCCAAAATAAAGAAAATTTCTGCCTTTTTTCTCTGAAATAAGTGAAATTTCTGCAATTTTGCCCCAAATAAGTTGAATTTCTGAGTTTTGCCCTAAAATAAGGAGAATTTCTATCTTTTTGCCCCAACATATAGGGAATTTCTGCCTTTCTGCCGCACAATTAGGGGAATTTCTGCAATTTTGCTAAAAATATGGGGAATTTCTGCCTTTTTGCCCGAAATTAAGGGGAATGCATATTTTTTTGCCATATAAAAAGGAAATTTCCTCATTTTTGCTCCAAAATAAGGGGAATTTCTGCCTTTTTTCCTCTAAATAAGTGGAATTTCTGTCTTTTTCCCCCAAAACAAAGAGAATTTCTGTCTTTTTTGCCCCAAAATAAGGGGAATTTCTGACTCATTACCCTCAAATAAGTGAAATTTCTGCAATTTTGTCCCAATATAAGGGAAATTTCTGCATTTTTGCTCTCAAATAAGAAGAATTGCAGCCTTTATACCTCAAAATAAGGGGAATTTCTGCATTTTTGCCACAAAATATATGGAATTTCTGCCTTTTTGCCCCATAATAAGAAAAATTTCTGCAATTTTGCCCCAAAATAAGGGGAATTTCTTTATTTTGCCCCAAAATAAAAAAAAATTTCAGCCTTTTTACCTGAAAATAAGTGAAATTACTGCAATTTTGCCCCAAATAAGGGAAATTTCTGCAATTTTGCCCCAAAATAAGGTAAATTTTTGAAATTTTGCCACAAAATAAAGGAAATTTCTGGAATTTTGCCCCAAAATAAGAGGAATTTCTGATTTTTGCGCCAAAATAAAGGGAATTTCTGCCTTTTGCACCAAAATTAGTGGAATTTTTGCAATTTTGCTCCAAAATACGAGGAATTTCTGCCTTTTTACCCGAAAATAAGGGGAATGTATGCCTTTTTGCCATAAAATAGGAAATTTCTTCATTTTTGCTCTAAAATAAGGGGAATTTCTGCCTTTTTGCCTCTAAATAAGTGGAATTTCTGTCTTTTCCCCCCAAAACAAAGGGAATTTCTGACATTTTTGCCCTATAATAAGGGAAATTTCTGACTTATTACCCTGAAATAAGTAAAATTTCTGGAATTTTGCCCCAATATAAGGGAAATTTCTGCCTTTTTGCCCCCAAATAAGGGGAATTTCAGCCTTTTTACTTCAAAATAAGGGGAATTTCTGCATTTTTGCCACAAAATATTAGGAATTTCTGCCTTTATGCCCCAAAATAAGGAAAATTTCTGCTTTTTTTCTCTGAAATAAGTTAAATTTCTGAAATTTTGCCCCAAAATAAGTGGAATTTCATAGTTTTTCCCCAAAATAAAGAGAATTTCTGTCTTTTTGCCCCAACATGTAAAGAATATCTGCCTTTTTGCCCCACAATTAGGGGAATTTCTGCAATTTTGCTCCAAAATACGGGGAATTTCTGTTTTTATGCCCGAAAATAAGGGAAATGCATACCTTTTTGCCATAAAAATGTTAAATATCTTCATTTTTGGTCCAAAATAAGGGGAATTTCTGCCTTTTTGCCTCTAAATAAGTGGAATTTCTGTCTTTTTTTCCCAAAACAAAGGGAATTTATGACTTTTTTGCCACAAAATAAGGGGAATTTCTGAATTATTACCCTGAAATAAGTGAAATTTTTGGAATTTTTCCCCAAAATATTTGAAATTTCTGCCTTTTTGACCCCAAATAAGGGGAATTTCAGCCTTTTTACTTCAAAATAATGGGAATTTCTGCATTTTTTCCACAAAATATTAGGAATTTCTGCCTTTATGCCCCAAAATAAGGAAAATTTCTGCCTTTTTTCTCTGAAATAAGTTAAATTTCTGGAATTTTTTCCCAAAATAAGTGGAATTTCTGCCTTTTGCCCCTAAATAAGGGGAATTTCAGCCTTTTTACCTCAAAATAAGGAAAATTTCTGCCTTTTTTATCTGAAATAAGTGAAATTTCTTTAATTTTTTGTCAAAATAAGTGAAATTTCTGCAATTTTGCATCAAAATAAGGGAAATTTCTGGAATTTTGCCCCAAAATAAGTGGAATTTCTGAGGTTTGTCCCAAAATAAGGAGAATTTCTTTCTTTTTGCCCCAACATATAGGGAATTTCTGCCTTTTTGCCCCACAATTAGGGGAATTTCTGCAATTTTGCTCCAAAAAACGGAAAATTTCTGCCTTTTTGCCCGAAAATAAGGGGAATGCATATTTTTTTTGCCATATAAAAAAGAAATTTCTTCATTTTTGCTCCAAAATAAGGGGAATTTCTGCCTTTTTGCCTCTAAATAAGTGGAATTTCTGTTTTTTTCCCCCAAAACAAAGGAGAGTTCAGTCTTTTTTGCCCCAAAATAAGGGGAATTTCTGACTTATTACCCTGAAATAAGTGAAATTTCTGCAATTTTGCCCCAATATAAGGGAAATTTCTGCCTTTTTGCTCCCAAATAAGTGGAATTTCAGCATTTTTAACTCAAAATAAGGGGAAATTCTGCATTTTTGCCACAAAATATACAGAATTTCTGCCTATTTGTCCCATAATAAAGGAAATGTCTGCAATTTTGTCCCAAAATAATGGGAATTTCTTTTTTTTTGCCCCAAAATAAAGAAAATTTCAGCATTTTTACCTGAAAATACGTGAAATTACTGCAATTTTGCCCGAAATAAGGGAAATTTCTGCAATTTTGCCGCAAAATAAGTGGAATTTTTTAGTTTTGCCACAAAATAAGGAGAATTTCTGCCTTTTTTCCCCACAATTAGTGAAATTTTTGCAATTTTGCCCTAAAATAAAAGAAATTTCTGCAATTTTGGCCCAAAATAAGGGGAATTTCTGTTTTTTGCCCCACAATTAGGGAAAGTTCTGCAATTTTGCCCCAAAATAAGAAGAATTTCTGCCTTTTGCCCCAAAATATGGGGAATTTCTGCCTTTTTATCCGAAAATAAGAAGAATGCATAGCTTTTTGCCATAAAAAATGGAAATTTCTTCATTTTTGCTCCAAAAGAAGGGGAACTTTTGCCTTTTTGCCTCCAAATAAGTGGAATTTCTGTCTGTTTTCCCCAAAACAAAAAAAATTTCTCTGTTTTTGCCCTAAAATAAGAAAAATTTCTGACTTATTACCCTGAAATAAGTGAAATTTCTTCAATTTTGCCCCAATATAAGGGAAATTTCTTCCTTTTTGCCCCCAAATAAGGTGAATTTCAGCCTTTTTACCTCAAAATAACGGGAATTTCTTCATTTTTGCCATAAAATATTAGGAATTTCTGCCTTTTTGCCCCAAAATAACGAAAATTTCTTTCTTTTTTTCCTGAAATAAGTGAAATTTCTGCAATTTTGCCCCAAAGTAATTGAAATTTCTGCAATTTTGCCCCAAAATTAGGAAAATTTCTGGAATTTTACCCAAAAATAAGTGGAATTTCTGAGTTTTGCCCTAAAATAAGAAGAATTTCTGCCTTTTTGCCCCACAATAAGGAGAATTTCTTCAATTTTGCTCCAAAATACGGGGAATTTTTGCCTTTTTGCCCGAAAATAAAAAGAATGCATACCTTTTTGCCATAAAAAAAATTTCTTCATTTTTTTTCTCAAAATAAGGGAAATTTTTGCCATTTTGCCCTGAAATATGTGAAATTTCTGCAATTTTACCCCAAAATAAGGTGAATTTCTGCCTTTTTGCCCCAAAATAATGGGAATTTTTGCCTTTTTGCCCCAAAATAAAGAAAATTTCTTTCTTTTTTTTCCTGAAATTCGTGAAATTTCTGCAATTTTGCCCTAAAGTAAGTGAAATTTCTGCAATTTTGCCCCAAAATAAGGGAAATTTCTGGAATTTTGCCCCAAAATAAGTGGAATTTCTGAGTTTTGCCCTAAAATAAGGAGAATTTCTGCCTTTTTGCCCCACAATTAGGAGAATTTCTGCAATTTTGCTCCAAAATACGGGGAATTTCTGCCTTTTTGCACGAAAATAAGGAGAATGCATACCTTTTTGCCATAAAAAAAATTTCTTCATTTTTTCCTCAAAATAAGGGAAATTTTTGCCATTTTGCCTGGAAATATGTGAAATTTCTGCAATTTTTCCTTAAAATAAGGTGAATTTCTGCCTTTTTGCCCCAAAATAATGGGAATTTCTGCATTTTTGCACCAAAATAAGAAAAATTTTTGCTTTTTTTCTCTGAAATAAGTGAAATTTCTGCAATTTTGTTCTAAAATAAGGGAAATTTCTGCAATTTTTCCCTATAATAAGGGAAATTTCTGCAATTTTGCCCCAAAATACGGGGAATTTCTGTTTTTTGCCCCCAAATAAGGGAAATTTCTGCAATTTTGCCAAAAATAAGGGAAATTTCTGCTTTTTTCCTGAAAATAAGGAGAATTTCTGCCTTTTTGCCTAAAAGTAAAAAAAATTACTGTATTTTTTACCCCAAAATTAGGTGAATTTCTGCAATTTTGCTCCAAAATACGGGGATTTTCTGCCTTTTTCGCCGAAAATAAGGGGAATTTTGGCCATTTTGCCGCAAAATAAGTGAAATTTTTGCAGTTTTACCCCGAAATGAGGAGAATTTCTGGCTTTTTGCCCAAAAATTAGGGGAATTTCTGTAATTTTGCTACAAAATACGGGGAATTTCTGCCTTTTTGCCCAAAATTAAAAGGAATATATACCTTTTTGCCATAAGAAAAGGAAATTTCTTCATGTTTGCTCCAAAATAAGGGGATTTTCTAACTTTTTGACTCAAAATAAGTGCCATTTCTGCCTTTTGCCCAAAAATAAACGAAATTTCTCTCTTTTTTCCAAAAATGAGGTGAATTTCTGACTTTTTGTTTCAAAATAAGGGGAATTTCAGCCTTTTTACCTCAAAATAAGGGAAATTTCTGCCTTTTTGCCCCCAAAATAAATGGAATTTCTGCATTTTTGCACCAATATCAGGGGAATTTCGGCAATTTTGCTCCAAAATACGGGTCATTTCTGCCTTTATGCAAGAAATTAAGTGGAATTTATGCCTTTTTGTCCCTAAATAAGTGAAATTTCTTCAATTTTAGCCAAAAATTAGGGATTTCATCCTTTTGCCCCAAAATAAGGGGAATTTCTGCCATTTTGCCCTGAAATATTTAAAATTTCTGCAATTATACCCGAAAATAAGGGGAATTTCTGCCTTTTTGCTCCAAAATAAGAGGAATTTCAGTCTTATTACCTCAAAATAAGGGGAATTTCTGCCTTTTTGCCCCAAAATATAAGGAATTTCTGCCTTTTTGCCCCAAAATAAAAAAATTTCTGCAATTTTGCCCCAAAATAAGGAAAATTTCTCTTTTTTTGCACCAAAATAAAGGAAGTTTCAGGTTTTTTTACCTGAAAATATGTGAAATTTCTGCAATTTTGCCCCAAATAAGGGAGTTTTCTGCAATTTTGTCCCAAAATAAAGGAAATTTCTGGAATTTTGCCCCAAGATAAAAGGAATTTCTGATTTTTGCCTCAAAATATAGATAATTTCTGCCTTTTGCCCCAAAATTAAAGGAATTTCTGCAATTTTGCTCCAAAATACGGGGAATTTCTGCCTATTTTCCCGAAAATAAGGGAAATGCATATCTTTTTGCCATAAAAAAGGGAAATTTCTTCATTTTTGGTTCAAAATAAGGTGAATTTCTGCCTTTTAGCCCCAAAATAATGGGAATTTCTGCTTTTTTGCCCCAAAATAAGAAAAATTTTACCTTTTTTTCTCTGAAATAAGTAAAATTTCTGCAATTTTTCCCCATAATAAGGATAATTACTGCAATTTTGCCCCAAAATAAGGGGAATTTATGTTTTTTGCCCCCAAATAAGGGAAATTTCTGCAATTTTGCCCTAAAATAAGGGGAATTTCTGCCTTTTGCCCCTAAATAAGGAGAATTTCTTCCTTTCTGCCCCAAAATAAAGAAAATTACTGCATTTTTTACCCCAAAATTAGGTGAATTTCTGCAATTCTGCTCCAAAATACGGGGATTTTCTGCTTTTTTCGCCGATAATAAGGAGAATTTCTGCCATTTTGCCGCGAAATAAGTGAAATTTCTGCAGTTTTACCACAAAATTAGGGGATTTTCTGCCTTTTTGCCCCAAAATTAGGGGAATTTCTGCAATTTTGCTCCAAAATACGGGGAATTTCTGCCTTTTTGCCTGAAAATAAAGGGAATGTATACCTTTTTGCCATTAAAAAGGGAAATTTCTTCATTTTTGACCGAAAGTAAGGGGATTTTCCGCCTTTTTGACTCAAAATAAGTGCAATTTCTTCCTTTTCCCCAAAAATAAACGAAATTTCTGTCTTTTTGCCCCAAAATAAGGGGAATTTCTGACTTTTTGCCCCAAAATATTTGAAATTTCTGCAATATTACCTTAAAATAAGGGGAATTTCTGCTTTTTTGCCCCAAAATATAAGGAAATTCTGTTTTTTTGCCTCAAAGTAAGGAAAATTTCTGCAATTTTGCCCCAAAATAATAGGAATGTCTCACTTTTTGCCTCAAAATAAAGGATATTTCTGATTATTGCTTCAAAATAAAGGGAATTTCTGCCTTTTGCCCCAAAATTAGGGAAATTTCTTCAATTTTGCTCCAAAATACGGGAAATTTCTGATTTTGCCCGTAAATAAAAGAAATGCATACGTTTTTGCCATAAAAAAGGGAAATTTCTTCATTTTTGCTCCAAAATAAGGGGAATTTCTGCCTTTTTGCTTCTAAATAAGTGGAATTTCTTTCTTTTTCCCCCAAAACAAAGGGAATTTTTGTCTTTTTTGCCCTAAAATAAGAGGAATTTCTGACTTATTACCCTGAAATAAGTGAAATTTCTGCAATTTTGCCCCAAAATAAGGGAAATTTCTGCATTTTTGCAACCAAATAAAGGCAATTTCAGCCTTTTTACCTCAAAATAAGGGGAATATCTGCATTTTTGCCAAAAAATATTAGGAATTTCTGCCTTTTGCCCTAAATAAGGAAAATTTCTGACTTATTACCCTGAAATAATTGAAATTTCTGCAATTGTGCCCCAAATAAGGGAAATTGCTGCAATTTTGCCCCAAAATAAGGGAAATTTCTGGAATTTTGCCCCAAAATAAGTGGAATTTCTGAGTTTTGCCATAATATAAGGAGAATTTCTGTCTTTTTGCCCCAAAAAATAGGGAATTTCTGCCTTTTTGCCCCACAACTACGGGAATTTCTGCAATTTTGCTCCAAAATACGGGGAATTTCTGCATTTATGCCGGAATATAAGGGGAATAAATACCTATTTGCCATAAAAAAGGGAAATTTCTTCATTTTTGTTACAAAATAAGGGGAATTTCTGCCTTTTTGGCTCTAAATAAGTGAAATTTCTGTCTTTTTTGCCCGAAAATAAGGGGAATTTCTGACTTATTACACTGAAATAAGTGAAAATTCTGCCATTTTGCCCCGCAATAAGGGAAATTTCTGCCTTTTTGCCCCCAGATGAGGGGAATTTCAGGCTTTTTACCTCATAATACTGGGAATCTCCGCCTTTTTGCCCTAAAATATGGAAAATTTCTGTATTTTTGCCCCAAAATAAAGAAAATTTCTGCAATTTTGTACCAAAGTAAAAGTAATTTCTGCCTTTTTGTCCCAAAATAAGAGAAATTTCCGCGTTTTTTTCCTGAAATAAGTGAAAGTTCTGTAATTTTGCCCCAAAATAAGGGGAATTTCTGACTTTTAGCCCTGAAATAAGGAGAATTTCTGTCTTTTTGCCCCAAAATAATGTTAATTACTGCATTTTCCTTCAAAATTTGAGGAATATGTGCAATTTTGCTCAAAATATGGGGAATTTCTGCCTTATTGCACCAAAATAAAGGGAATTTCTGCATTTTTGCACCAATATAAGGGGAATTTCTGAAATTTTGCTCCAAAATACGGGGAATTTCAAACTTATTGCCCGAAATAAAGTGGAATTTCTGCCTTTTTGCCCTGAAATATTTGAAATTTCCGCAATTTTATTCAAAAATAAGGGGAATTTCTGTTTTTGGCCCCAAAATTAGGAGAATTTCTGCTTTTTGCCTCAAAATAAGGCAAATTTCTCACTTTTTTCCCTGAAATAAGTGAAATTTCTGCAATTTTGCCCCAAAATAAGGGGAATTTCTGCCTTTTGCCAAAATATTAAGAATTTCAGCATTTTACCTCCAAATAAGGGGAATTTCTCCCTTTTTGCCACAAAATATGGGGAATTTCTGCCTATTGCCCCCAAATAAGAAAAATTTTTGCTTTTCTGCCCCAATTAACAGGAATTTCCTCCTTTTTGCCACAAAGTAAAGGGAATTTCTGCCTTTTTGCCCCAAAATAACGGGAATTTCAGCTTTTTACCTCAAAATAAAAGGAATTTCTGCCTTTTGCCCACAATATGGGGAATTTCTGACTTTTTGTTCTAAAATAAGTAAAATATCTTCAATTTTGTACCAAAATAAAAGTAATTTCTGACTTTTTGCGCTGGAATAAATGAAATTTCTGTAATTTTGCCCAAAAAAAGGGAAATTTGTGTCTTTTTGCCCCAAAATGAGGGGAATTTCTGCCTTTTTGCCCCAAAATATAGGGAATTTCAGCATTTTACCTCAAAATAAAGGGAATTTCAGCCTTTTTGCAACAAGATATGGGGAATTTCTGCCTTTTTGCCACAAAATAAGAAAAATTTCTGCAATTCTGTACCAAAATAAAAGAAATTTTTACAATTTTGCCTGAAAATAAGGGAAATTTCTGATTTTTGCCCCGAAATAAGGAGAATTTCCGTATTTTTGCCCCAAAATAAAGGGAATTTCTGCCTTTTTGCCCCAAAATTAGGAAAGTTTCTGCAATTTTGCTTCAAAATACAGGAAATTTCTGCCTCTTTTCCCGAAAATAAGGGGAACTTCTTTCGATTTGCCCCAAATAAAGGGAATTTCTGCATTCTTGCCCCATTATTAGGGGAATTTCTGCAATTTTGCTCCAAAATACGGGAAATTTCTGCCTTTTTGCCTGAATCTAAGGGGATTTTCTGCGTTTTTGCCCCCAAACAAGGGAAATTTCTTCAATTTTATCCCAAATAAGGGGAATATCTGCAATTATGCCCTGAAATATCTGAAATGTCTGCAATTTAACCCCAAAATAAGGTGAATTTCTGCCTTTTTGCTTCAAAATAATGAGAATTTCTGACTTTTTGCCCCACAATAAGAAAAATTTTTGCTTTTTTTCTCTGAAATAAGTGAAATTTCTGCAATTTTGCCTTAAAATAAAAGAAATTTCTCCAATTTTTCCCCATAATAAAGGAATTTTCTGCAATTTTGCCCCAAAATAAAGGGAATTTCTGTTTTTTTGTGCCCAAATAAGGGAAATTTCTGCAATTTTGCCCCAAAATAAAAGGTATTTCTCCCTTTTTGCCTCAAAATAAAGGAAATTTTAGCCTTTTTACCTGAAAATAAGTGAAATTTCTTCAGTTTTGCCCCAAATAAGGGAAATTTCTGCAATTGTGCCCCAAAATAACGTAAATTCCTGCAATTTTGCCCCAAAATAAGGGAAATTTCTGATTTTTGCTTCAAAATAAAGGGAATTTCTGCCTTTTGCCCCAAAATTAGGGCAATTTCTGCAATTTTGCTCCAAAATACGGGGAATTTCTGATTTTGCCCGTAAATAAGAGAAATGCATACGTTTTTGCCATAAAAAAGGGAAATTTCTTCATTTTTGCTCCAAAATAATGGGAATTTCTGCCTTTTTGCTTATAAATAAGTGGAAATTCTTTCTTTTTCCCCCAAAACAAAGGGAATTTCTGTCTTTTTTGCCCCAAAATAAGGGGAATTTCTGACTTATTACCCTGAAATAAGTGAAATTTCTGCAATTTTGCCCCAAAATAAGGGAAAATTCTGCATTTTTGCAACCAAATAAAGGCAATTTCAGCCTTTTTACATCAAAATAAGGGGAATATCTGCATTTTTGCCAAAAAATATTAGGAATTTCTGCCTTTTGCCCCAAATAAGGAAAATTTCTGACTTATTACCCTGAAATAATTGAAATTTCTGCAATTGTGGCCCAAAATAAAGGAAATTTCTGCAATTTTGCCCTAAAATAAGGGAAATTTCTGGAATTTTGCCCAAAATAAGTGGAATTTCTGAGTTTTGCCCCAATATAAGGAGAATTTCTGTCTTTTTGCCCCAACAAATAGGGAATTTCTGCCTTTTTGCCCCACAACTAAGGGAATTTCTGCAATTTTGCTCCAAAATACGGGGAATTGCTGCCTTTATGCCCGAATATAAGGGGAATGCATACCTATTTGCCATTAAAAAGGGAAATTTCTTCATTTTTGTTACAAAATAAGGGGAATTTCTGCCTTTTTGGCTCTAAATAAGTGGAATTTCTGTCTTTTTCCCCCAAAACATAGGAAATTTCTGTCTTTTTTGCCTCAAAATAAGGGGAATTTCTGACTTATTACCCTGAAATAAGTGAAAATTCTGCCATTTTGCCCCGCAATAAGAGAAATTCCTGTCTTTTTGCCCCAAATAAAAGGAATTTCAGCCTTTTTACCTCATAATAATGGGAATCTCTGCCTTTTTGCCCTAAAATATGGAAAATTTCTGTATTTTTGCCCCAAAATAAAGAAAATTTCTGCAATTTTGTACCAAAGTAAAAGTAATTTCTGCCTTTTTGTACCAAAATAAGAGAAATTTCCGCGTTTTTTCCCTGAAATAAGTGAAAGTTCTGTAATTTTGCCCCAAAATAAGGGGAATTTCTGACTTTTAGCCCTGAAATAAGGAGAATTTCTGTCTTTTTGCCCCAAAATAATGTGAATTTCTGCATTTTCCTTCAAAATTTGAGGAATATGTGCAATTTTGCTCAAAATATGGGGAATTTCTGCCTTATTGCACCAAAATAAAGGGAATTTCTGCATTTTTGCACCAATATAAGGGGAATTTCTGAAATTTTGCTCCAAAATACGGGGAATTTCAACCTTATTGACCGAAATAAAGTGGAATTTCTGCCTTTTTGCCCTGAAATATTTGAAATTTCCGCAATTTTATTCAAAAATAAGGGGAATTTCTGTTTTTGGCCCCAAAATTAGGAGAATTTCTGCTTTTTGCCTCAAAATAAGGCAAATTTCTGACTTTTTGCCCTGAAATAAGTGAAATTTCTGCAATTTTGCCCCAAAATAAGGGGAATTTCTGCCTTTTTGCCAAAATAAGGGGAATTTCAGCATTTTACCTCCAAATAAGGGGAATTTCTGCCTTTTTGCCACAAAATATGGGGAATTTCTGCCTATTGCCCCCAAATAAGAAAAATTTTTGCTTTTCTGCCCCAATTAACAGGAATTTCCTCCTTTTTGCCACAAAGTAAAGGGAATTTCTGCCTTTTTGCCCCAAAATAACGGGAATTTCAGCTTTTTACCTCAAAATAAAAGGAATTTCTGCCTTTTCCCCACAATATGGGGAATTTCTGACTTTTTGTTCTAAAATAAGTAAAATATCATCAATTTTGTACCAAAATAAAAGTAATTTCTGACTTTTTGCGCTGGAATAAATGAAATTTCTGTAATTTTGCCCAAAAAAAGGGAAATTTGTGTCTTTTTGCCCCAAAATGAGGGGAATTTCGGCCTTTTTGCCCCAAAATATAGGGAATTTCAGCATTTTACCTCAAAATAAAGGGAATTTCAGCCTTTTTGAAACAAGATATGGGGAATTTCTGCCTTTTTGCCACAAAATAAGAAAAATTTCTGCAATTCTGTACCAAAATAAAAGAAATTTTTACAATTTTGTCTGAAAATAAGGGAAATTTCTGATTTTTGCCCCGAAATAAGGAGAATTTCCGTATTTTTGCCCCAAAATAAAGGGAATTTCTGCCTTTTTGCCCCAAAATTAGAAAAGTTTTTGCAATTTTGCTTCAAAATACAGGAAATTTCTGCCTCTTTTCCCGAAAATAAGGGGAACTTCTTTCGATTTGCCCCAAATAAAGGGAATTTCTGCATTCTTGCCCCATTATTAGGGGAATTTCTGCAATTTTGCTCCAAAATACGGGAAATTTCTGCCTTTTTGCCTGAATCTAAGGGGATTTTCTGCGTTTTTGCCCCCAAACAAGGGAAATTTCTTCAATTTTATCCCAAATAAGGGGAATATCTGCAATTATGCCCTGAAATATCTGAAATGTCTGCAATTTAACCCCAAAATAAGGTGAATTTCTGCCTTTTTTCTTCAAAATAATGAGAATTTCTGACTTTTTGCCCCACAATAAGAAAAATTTTTGCTTTTTTTCTCTGAAATAAGTTAAATTTCTGCAATTTTGCCTTAAAATAAAAGAAATTTCTCCAATTTTTCACCATAATAAAGGAATTTTCTGCAATTTTGCCCCAAAATAAAGGGAATTTCTGTTTTTTTGTGCTCAAATAAGAGAAATTTCTGCAATTTTGCCCCAAAATAAAAGGTATTTCTCCCTTTTTGCCTCAAAATAAAGGAAATTTTAGCCTTTTTACCTGAAAATAAGTGAAATTTCTTCAATTTTGCCCCAAATAAGGGAAATTTCTGCAATTCTGCCCCAAAATAACGTAAATTCCTGCAATTTTGCCCCAAAATAAGGGAAATTTCTGATTTTTGCTTCAAAATAAAGGGAATTTCTGCCTTTTGCCCCAAAATTAGGGCAATTTCTGCAATTTTGCTCCAAAATACGGGGAATTTCTGATTTTGCCCGTAAATAAGAGAAATGCTTACGTTTTTGCCATAAAAAAGGGAAATTTCTTCATTTTTGCTCCAAAATAAGGGGAATTTCTGCCTTTTTGCTTATAAATAAGTGGAAATTCTTTCTTTTTCCCCCAAAACAAAGGGAATTTCTGTCTTTTTTGCCCCAAAATAAGGGGAATTTCTGACTTATTACCCTGAAATAAGTGAAATTTCTGCAATTTTGCCCCAAAATAAGGGAAAATTCTGCATTTTTGCAACCAAATAAAGGCAATTTCAGCCTTTTTACATCAAAATAAGGGGAATATCTGCATTTTTGCCAAAAAATATTAGGAATTTCTGCCTTTTGCCCCAAAAAAGGAAAATTTCTGACTTATTACCCTGAAATAATTGAAATTTCTGCAATTGTGGCCCAAAATAAGGGAAATTTCTGCAATTTTGCCCCAAAATAAGGGAAATTTCTGGAATTTTGCCCAAAATAAGTGGAATTTCTGAGTTTTGCCCCAATATAAGGAGAATTTCTGTCTTTTTGCCCCAACAAATAGGGAATTTCTGCCTTTTTGCCCCACAACTAAGGGAATTTCTTCAATTTTGCTCCAAAATAGGGGGAATTTCTGCCTTTATGCCCGAATATAAGGGGAATGCATACCTATTTGCCATTAAAAAGGGAAATTTCTTCATTTTTGTTACAAAATAAGGGGAATTTCTGCCTTTTTGGCTCTAAATAAGTGGAATTTCTGTCTTTTTCCCCCAAAACATAGGAAATTTCTGTCTTTTTTGCCTCAAAATAAGGGGAATTTCTGACTTATTACCCTGAAATAAGTGAAAATTCTGCCATTTTGCCCCGCAATAAGAGAAATTCCTGTCTTTTTGCCCCAAATAAGAGGAATTTCAGCCTTTTTACCTCATAATAATGGGAATCTCTGCCTTTTTGCCCTAAAATATGGAAAATTTCTGTATTTTTGCCCCAAAATAAAGAAAATTTCTGCAATTCTGTACCAAAGTAAAAGTAATTTCTGCCTTTTTGTCCCAAAATAAGAGAAATGTCCGCGTTTTTTCCCTGAAATAAGTGAAAGTTCTGTAATTTTGCCCCAAAATAAGGGGAATTTCTGACTTTTAGCCCTGAAATAAGGAGAATTTCTGTCTTTTTGCCCCAAAATAATGTGAATTTTTGCATTTTCCTTCAAAATTTGAGGAATATGTGCAATTTTGCTCAAAATATGGGGAATTTCTGCCTTATTGCACCAAAATAAAGGGAATTTCTGCATTTTTGCACCAATATAAGGGGAATTTCTGAAATTTTGCTCCAAAATACGGGGAATTTCAACCTTATTGCCCGAAATAAAGTGGAATTTCTGCCTTTTTGCCCTGAAATATTTGAAATTTCCGCAATTTTATTCAAAAATAAGGGGAATTTCTGTTTTTGGCCCCAAAATTAGGAGAATTTCTGCTTTTTGCCTCAAAATAAGGCAAATTTCTCACTTTTTTCCCTGAAATAAGTGAAATTTCTGCAATTTTGCCCCAAAATAAGGGGAATTTCTGCCTTTTTGCCAAAATAAGGGGAATTTTAGCATTTTACCTCCAAATAAGGGGAATTTCTGCCTTTTTGCCACAAAATATGGGGAATTTCTGCCTATTGCCCCCAAATAAGAAAAATTTTTGCTTTTCTGCCCCAATTAACAGGAATTTCCTCCTTTTTGCCACAAAGTAAAGGGAATTTCTGCCTTTTTGCCCCAAAATAACGGGAATTTCAGCTTTTTACCTCAAAATAAAAGGAATTTCTGCCTTTTGCCCACAATATGGGGAATTTCTGACTTTTTGTTCTAAAATAAGTAAAATATCTTCAATTTTGTACCAAAATAAAAGTAATTTCTGACTTTTTGCGCTGGAATAAATGAAATTTCTGTAATTTTGCCCAAAAAAAGAGAAATTTGTGTCTTTTTGCCCCAAAATGAGGGGAATTTCTGCCTTTTTGCCCCAAAATATAGGGAATTTCAGCATTTTACCTCAAAATAAAGGGAATTTCAGCCTTTTTGCAACAAGATATGGGGAATTTCTGCCTTTTTGCCACAAAATAAGAAAAATTTCTGCAATTCTGTACCAAAATAAAAGAAATTTTTACAATTTTGCCTGAAAATAAGGGAAATTTCTGATTTTTGTTCCGAAATAAGGAGAATTTCCGTATTTTTGCCCCAAAATAAAGGGAATTTCTGCCTTTTTGCCCCAAAATTAGGAAAGTTTCTGCAATTTTGCTTCAAAATACAGGAAATTTCTGCCTCTTTTCCAGAAAATAAGGGGAACTTCTTTCGATTTGCCCCAAATAAAGGGAATTTCTGCATTCTTGCCCCATTATTAGGGGAATTTCTGCAATTTTGCTCCAAAATACGGGAAATTTCTGCCTTTTTGCCTGAATCTAAGGGGATTTTCTGCGTTTTTGCCCCCAAACAAGGGAAATTTCTTCAATTTTATCCCAAATAAGGGGAATATCTGCAATTATGCCCTGAAATATCTGAAATGTCTGCAATTTAACCCCAAAATAAGGTGAATTTCTGCCTTTTTGCTTCAAAATAATGAGAATTTCTGACTTTTTGCCCCACAATAAGAAAAATTTTTGCTTTTTTTCTCTGAAATAAGTGAAATTGCTGCAATTTTGCCTTAAAATAAAAGAAATTTCTCCAATTTTTCACCATAATAAAGGAATTTTCTGCAATTTTGCCCCAAAATAAAGGGAATTTCTGTTTTTTTGTGCTCAAATAAGGGAAATTTCTGCAATTTTGCCCCAAAATAAAAGGTATTTCTCACTTTTTGCCTCAAAATAAAGGAAATTTTAGCCTTTTTACCTGAAAATAAGTGAAATTTCTTCAATTTTGCCCCAAATAAGGGAAATTTCTGCAATTCTGCCCCAAAATAACGTAAATTCCTGCAATTTTGCCCCAAAATAAGGGAAATTTCTGATTTTTGCTTCAAAATAAAGGGAATTTCTGCCTTTTGCCCCAAAATTAGGGCAATTTCTGCAATTTTGCTCCAAAATACGGGGAATTTCTGATTTTGCCCGTAAATAAGAGAAATGCTTACGTTTTTGCCATAAAAAAGGGAAATTTCTTCATTTTTGCTCCAAAATAAGGGGAATTTCTGCTTTTTGCTTATAAATAAGTGGAAATTCTTTCTTTTTCCCCCAAAACAAAGGGAATTTCTGTCTTTTTTGCCCCAAAATAAGGGGAATTTCTGACTTATTACCCTGAAATAAGTGAAATTTCTGCAATTTTGCCCCAAAATAAGGGAAAATTCTGCATTTTTGCAACCAAATAAAGGCAATTTCAGCCTTTTTACATCAAAATAAGGGGAATATCTGCATTTTTGCCAAAAAATATTAGGAATTTCTGCCTTTTGCCCCAAATAAGGAAAATTTCTGACTTATTACCCTGAAATAATTGAAATTTCTGCAATTGTGGCCCAAAATAAGGGAAATTTCTGCAATTTTGCCCCAAAATAAGGGAAATTTCTGGAATTTTGCCCAAAATAAGTGGAATTTCTGAGTTTTGCCCCAATATAAGGAGAATTTCTGTCTTTTTGCCCCAACAAATAGGGAATTTCTGCCTTTTTGCCCCACAACTAAGGGAATTTCTTCAATTTTGCTCCAAAATACGGGGAATTTCTGCCTTTATGTTCGAATATAAGGGGAATGCATACCTATTTGCCATTAAAAAGGGAAATTTCTTCATTTTTGTTACAAAATAAGGGGAATTTCTGCCTTTTTGGCTCTAAATAAGTGGAATTTCTGTCTTTTTCCCCCAAAACATAGGAAATTTCTGTCTTTTTTGCCTCAAAATAAGGGGAATTTCTGACTTATTACCCTGAAATAAGTGAAAATTCTGCCATTTTGCCCCGCAATAAGAGAAATTCCTGTCTTTTTGCCCCAAATAAGAGGAATTTCAGCCTTTTTACCTCATAATAATGGGAATCTCTGCCTTTTTGCCCTAAAATATGGAAAATTTCTGTATTTTTGCCCCAAAATAAAGAAAATTTCTGCAATTCTGTACCAAAGTAAAAGTAATTTCTGCCTTTTTGTCCCAAAATAAGAGAAATGTCCGCGTTTTTTCCCTGAAATAAGTGAAAGTTCTGTAATTTTGCCCCAAAATAAGGGGAATTTCTGACTTTTAGCCCTGAAATAAGGAGAATTTCTGTCTTTTTGCCCCAAAATAATGTGAATTTTTGCATTTTCCTTCAAAATTTGAGGAATATGTGCAATTTTGCTCAAAATATGGGGAATTTCTGCCTTATTGCACCAAAATAAAGGGAATTTCTGCATTTTTGCACCAATATAAGGGGAATTTCTGAAATTTTGCTCCAAAATACGGGGAATTTCAACCTTATTGCCCGAAATAAAGTGGAATTTCTGCCTTTTTGCCCTGAAATATTTGAAATTTCCGCAATTTTATTCAAAAATAAGGGGAATTTCTGTTTTTGGCCCCAAAATTAGGAGAATTTCTGCTTTTTGCCTCAAAATAAGGCAAATTTCTCACTTTTTTCCCTGAAATAAGTGAAATTTCTGCAATTTTGCCCCAAAATAAGGGGAATTTCTGCCTTTTTGCCAAAATAAGGGGAATTTTAGCATTTTACCTCCAAATAAGGGGAATTTCTGCCTTTTTGCCACAAAATATGGGGAATTTCTGCCTATTGCCCCCAAATAAGAAAAATTTTTGCTTTTCTGCCCCAATTAACAGGAATTTCCTCCTTTTTGCCACAAAGTAAAGGGAATTTCTGCCTTTTTGCCCCAAAATAACGGGAATTTCAGCTTTTTACCTCAAAATAAAAGGAATTTCTGCCTTTTGCCCACAATATGGGGAATTTCTGACTTTTTGTTCTAAAATAAGTAAAATATCTTCAATTTTGTACCAAAATAAAAGTAATTTCTGACTTTTTGCGCTGGAATAAATGAAATTTCTGTAATTTTGCCCAAAAAAAGAGAAATTTGTGTCTTTTTGCCCCAAAATGAGGGGAATTTCTGCCTTTTTGCCCCAAAATATAGGGAATTTCAGCATTTTACCTCAAAATAAAGGGAATTTCAGCCTTTTTGCAACAAGATATGGGGAATTTCTGCCTTTTTGCCACAAAATAAGAAAAATTTCTGCAATTCTGTACCAAAATAAAAGAAATTTTTACAATTTTGCCTGAAAATAAGGGAAATTTCTGATTTTTGTTCCGAAATAAGGAGAATTTCCGTATTTTTGCCCCAAAATAAAGGGAATTTCTGCCTTTTTGCCCCAAAATTAGGAAAGTTTCTGCAATTTTGCTTCAAAATACAGGAAATTTCTGCCTCTTTTCCAGAAAATAAGGGGAACTTCTTTCGATTTGCCCCAAATAAAGGGAATTTCTGCATTCTTGCCCCATTATTAGGGGAATTTCTGCAATTTTGCTCCAAAATACGGGAAATTTCTGCCTTTTTGCCTGAATCTAAGGGGATTTTCTGCGTTTTTGCCCCCAAACAAGGGAAATTTCTTCAATTTTATCCCAAATAAGGGGAATATCTGCAATTATGCCCTGAAATATCTGAAATGTCTGCAATTTAACCCCAAAATAAGGTGAATTTCTGCCTTTTTGCTTCAAAATAATGAGAATTTCTGACTTTTTGCCCCACAATAAGAAAAATTTTTGCTTTTTTTCTCTGAAATAAGTGAAATTGCTGCAATTTTGCCTTAAAATAAAAGAAATTTCTCCAATTTTTCACCATAATAAAGGAATTTTCTGCAATTTTGCCCCAAAATAAAGGGAATTTCTGTTTTTTTGTGCTCAAATAAGGGAAATTTCTGCAATTTTGCCCCAAAATAAAAGGTATTTCTCACTTTTTGCCTCAAAATAAAGGAAATTTTAGCCTTTTTACCTGAAAATAAGTGAAGTTTCTTCAATTTTGCCCCAAATAAGGGAAATTTCTGCAATTCTGCCCCAAAATAACGTAAATTCCTGCAATTTTGCCCCAAAATAAGGGAAATTTCTGATTTTTGCTTCAAAATAAAGGGAATTTCTGCCTTTTGCCCCAAAATTAGGGCAATTTCTGCAATTTTGCTCCAAAATACGGGGAATTTCTGATTTTGCCCGTAAATAAGAGAAATGCATACGTTTTTGCCATAAAAAAGGGAAATTTCTTCATTTTTGCTCCAAAATAAGGGGAATTTCTGCCTTTTTGCTTATAAATAAGTGGAAATTCTTTCTTTTTCCCCCAAAACAAAGGGAATTTCTGTCTTTTTTGCCCCAAAATAAGGGGAATTTCTGACTTATTACCCTGAAATAAGTGAAATTTCTGCAATTTTGCCCCAAAATAAGGGAAAATTCTGCATTTTTGCAACCAAATAAAGGCAATTTCAGCCTTTTTACATCAAAATAAGGGGAATATCTGCATTTTTGCCAAAAAATATTAGGAATTTCTGCCTTTTGCCCCAAATAAGGAAAATTTCTGACTTATTACCCTGAAATAATTGAAATTTCTGCAATTGTGGCCCAAAATAAGGGAAATTTCTGCAATTTTGCCCCAAAATAAGGGAAATTTCTGGAATTTTGCCCAAAATAAGTGGAATTTCTGAGTTTTGCCCCAATATAAGGAGAATTTCTGTCTTTTTGCCCCAACAAATAGGGAATTTCTGCCTTTTTGCCCCACAACTAAGGGAATTTCTGCAATTTTGCTCCAAAATACGGGGAATTTCTGCCTTTATGCCCGAATATAAGGGGAATGCATACCTATTTGCCATTAAAAAGGGAAATTTTTTCATTTTTGTTACAAAATAAGGGGAATTTCTGCCTTTTTGGCTCTAAATAAGTGGAATTTCTGTCTTTTTCCCCCAAAACATAGGAAATTTCTGTCTTTTTTGCCTCAAAATAAGGGGAATTTCTGACTTATTACCCTGAAATAAGTGAAAATTCTGCCATTTTGCCCCGCAATAAGAGAAATTTCTGTCTTTTTGCCCCAAATAATAGAAATTTCAGCCTTTTTACCTCATAATAATGGGAATCTCTGCCTTTTTGCCCTAAAATATGGAAAATTTCTGTATTTTTGCCCCAAAATAAAGAAAATTTCTGCAATTTTGTACCAAAATAAAAGTAATTTCTGCCTTTTTGTCTCAAAATAAGGAAATTTCAGCCTTTTTACAAGAAAATAAGTGAAATTTCTGCAATTTTGCCCCAATAAAAGAAATTTCTGCAATTTTCCCCTAAAATAAGGGGAATTTCTGCCTTTTGCCCCTAAATAAGAAGAATTTCTGCCTTTTTGCCCCAAAATAAAGAAAATTACTGTATTTTTTACCCCAAAATTAGGTGAATTTCTGCAATTTTGCTGCAAAATACGGGAATTTTCTGCCTTTTTCACCGATAATAAAGAAAACTTCTGCCATTTTGCAGCAAAATAAGTGAAATTTCTGCAGTTTTACCCCAAAATAAGGGGATTTTCTGCCTTTTTGCCCCAAAATTAGGGGAATTTCTGAAATTTTGTTCCAAAATACGGGGAATTTCTGCCATTTTGCCCGAAAATAAAGAAAATGAATACATTTTTGCAATTAAAAAAAAAATTTCTTCATTTTTGCCCGAAAATAAGGGGATATTCTGCCTTTTTTACTCAAAATAATTGCAATTTCTGCCTTTTCCCCAAAAATAAACGAAATTTCTGTCTTTTTGCCCCAAAATAAGGGGAATTTCTGACATTTTGCCCTGTAATATTTGAAATTTCTGCAATTTTACCGAAAATAAGGGGAATTTCTGACTTTTTGACCCAAATTATAAGGAATTTCTGCCTTTTTGCACCAAAATAAAGAAAATTTCTGCAATTTTGCTCCAAAATAAGAGGAATTTCTCCCTTTTTGCCTCAAAATAAAGGAAATTTCACATTTTTACCTTAAAATAAGTGAAATTTTTGCAATTTTGCCCCAAATAAGGGAAATTTCTGCAATTTTGCCCCAAAATAAGGTCAATTCCTGCAATTTTGGCCCAAAATAAAGGAAATTTCTGATATTTGCTTCAAAATAAAGGAAATTTCTGCCTTTTGCCCCAAAATAAGGGGAATTTCTGCAATTTTGCTCCAAAATATGGAAAATTTCTGCCTTTATGCCCGAATATAAGGGGAATGCATACCTATTTGCCATAAAAAGGGAAATTTCTTCATTTTTGTTACAAAATAAGGGGAATTTCTGACTTTTTGTTCCAGAATAAGGAAATATTCTTCAATTTTGTACCAAAATAAAAGTAATTTCTGACTTTTTGCCCTGAAATAAATAAAATTTCTGCAATTTTGCTCGAAAAAAAGGGAAATTTGTGTCTTTTTGCCCTAAAATGAGGGGAATTTCTGCCTTTTTGCCCCAAAATATAGGGAATTTCAGCATTTTACCTCAAAACAAAGGGAATTTCAGCCTTTTTGCAACAGAATATGGGGAATTTCTGCCTTTTTGCCACAAAATAAGAAAAATTTCTGCAATTCTGTACCAAAATAAAAGAAATTTTTACAATTTTGCCCGAAAATAAGGGAAATTTCTGATTTTTGCCCCGAAATAAGGAGAATTTCTGTATTTTTGCCCCAAAATAAAGGGAATTTCTGCTTTTTTGCCCCAAAATTAGGGGAGTTTCTGCAATTTTGCTTCAAAATACAGGAAATTTCTGCCTCTTTTCCAGAAAATAAGGGGAACTTCTTCTGATTTGCCCCAAATAAAGAGAATTTCTGCATTCTTGCCCCAAAATACGGGGAATTTCTGCCTTTTTGCCCGAAATTAAGGGGATTTTCTGCGTTTTTGCCCCCAAACAAGGGAAATTTCTGCAATTTTATCCCAAATAAGGGGAATATCTGCCATTATGCCCTGAACTATCTGAAATGTCTGCAATTTTACCCCAAAATAAGGTGAAATTCTGCCTTTTTGCCCCAAAATAATGGGAATTTCTGCCTTTTTGCCCCACAATAAGAAAAATTTTTGCTTTTTTTCTCTGAAATAAGTGAAATTTCTGCAATTTTGCCTTAAAATAAAAGAAATTTCTGCAATTTTTCCCCATAATAAAGGAATTTTCTGCAATTTTGCCCCAAAATAAAGAGAATTTCTGTTTTTTGTCCCCAAATAAAAGAAATTTCTACAATTTTGCCCCAAAATAAAAGGTATTTCTCTTTTTTGCCTCAAAATAAAAGAAATTTTAGCCTTTTTACCTGAAAATAAGTGAAATTTCAGCAATTTTGCTCCAAATAAGGGAAATTTATGCAATTTTCCCCTAAAATAAGGGGAATTTCTGCCTTTTGCCCCTAAATAAGGAGAATTTCTGCATTTTTGCCCCAAAATAAAGAAAATTACTGTATTTATTACTCCAAAATTAGGTGAATTTCTGCAATTTTGCTCCAAAATACGGGAATTTTCTGCCTTTTTTGCCGATAATAAGGAAAACTTCTGCCATTTTGCCGCGAAATAAGTGAAATTTCTGCAGTTTTACCCCAAAATAAGAAGATTTTCTGCCTTTTTGCCCCAAAATTAAGGGAAGTTCTGAAATTTTGTTCCAAAATACAGGGAATTTCTGCCTTTTTGCCCGAATATAAATAAAATGTATACCTTTTTGCCATTAAAAAAAGAAATTTCTTCATTTTTGCATGAAAATAAGGGGATATTCCGCCTTTTTGACTCAAAATAAGTGCAATTTCTGCCTTTTCCCGAAAAATAAACGAGATTTCTGTCTTTTTGCCCCAAAATAAGGGGAATTTCTGACTTTTTGCCCTGAAATATTTGAAATTTCTGCAATTTTACTGAAAATAAGGGGAATTTCTTCCTTTTTACCCCAAAATAAGAAAAATTTCTGTAATTTTGCCCAAAATAAGGGGAATTTCTCCCTTTTTGCCTCAAAATATAGGAAATTTCAGCCTCTTTACCTGAAAATAAGTGAAATTTCTGCAATTTTGCCCCAAATAAGGGAAATTTCTGCAATTTTGCCCCAAAATAAGGTAAATTTCTGCAATTTTGCCCCAAAATTAAAGAAATTTCTGATTTTTGTCCCAATATAAAGGAAATTTCTGCCTTTTGCACCAAAATTAGGGGAATTTCTGCAATTTTGCTCAAAAATACGGGGAATTTCTGCCTTTATGCCCGAATATATGGGGAATGCCTACCTATTTGCCATTAAAAAGGGAAATTTCTTCATTTTTCTTACAAAATAAGGGGAATTTCTGCCTTTTTGGCTCTAAATAAGTGGAATTTCTGTCTTTTTCCCCCAAAACATAGGAAATTTCTGTCTTTTTTGCCTCAAAATAAGGGGAATTTCTGACTTATTACCCTGAAATAAGTGAAAATTCTGCCATTTTGCCCGCAATAAGAGAAATTTCTGTCTTTTTGCCCCCAAATAAGAGGAATTTCAGCCTTTTTACCTCATAATAATGGGAATCTCTGCCTTTTTGCCCTAAAATATGGAAAATTTCTGTATTTTTGCCCCAAAATAATGAAAATTTCTGCAATTTTGTACCAAAATAAAAGTAATTTCTGCATTTTTGTCCCAAAATAAGAGAAATTTCCGCGTTTTTTCCCTGAAATAAGTGAAAGTTCTGTAATTTTGCCCCAAAATAAGGGGAATTTCTGACTTTTTGCCCTGAAATAAGGAGAATTTCTGTCTTTTTGCCCCAAAACAATGTGAATTTCTGCATTTTCCTTCAAAATTTGGGGAATATGTGCAATTTTGCTCAAAATATGGGGAATTTCTGCCTTATTGCCCCAAAATAAAGGGAATTTCTGCATTTTTGCACCAATATAAGGGGAATTTCTGAAATTTTGCTCCAAAATACGGGGAATTTCAACCTTATTGCCCGAAATAAAGTGGAATTTCTGCCTTTTTGCCCTGAAATATTTGAAATTTCCGCAATTTTACCCAAAAATAAGGGGAATTTCTGTTTTTGGCCCCAAAATTAGGAGAATTTCTGCTTTTTGCCCCAAAATAAGGCAAATTTCTAACTTTTTGCCCTGAAATAAGTGAAATTTCTGCAATTTTGCCCCAAAGTAAGGGGAATTTCTGCCTTTTTGCCAAAATAAGGGGAATTTCAGCATTTTACCTCCAAATAAGTTGAATTTCTGCCTTTTTGCCACAAAATATGGGGAATTTCTGGCTATTGCCCCCAAATAAGAAAAATTTTTGCTTTTCTGCCCCAATTAACATGAATTTCCTCCTTTTTGCCACAAAATAAAGGGAATTTCTGCCTTTTTGCTCCAAAATAATGGGAATTTCAGCTTTTTACCTCAAAATAAGGGGGATTTCTGCCTTTTGCCCACAATATGGGGAATTTCTGATTTTTGTTCCAAAATAAGGAAAATTTCTTCAATTTTGTACCAAGATAAAAGTAATTTCTGACTTTTTGCCCTGAAATAAATGAAATTTCTGCAATTTTGCCCGAAAAAAATGGAAATTTGTGTCTTATTGCCCCAAAATGAGGGGAATTTCTGCCTTTTTGACCCAAAATATAGGGAATTTCAGCATTTTACCTCAAAATAAAGGGAATTTCAGCCTTTTTGCAACAGAATATGGGGAATTTCTGCCTTTTGCCACAAAATAAGAAAAATTTCTGCAATTCTGTACCAAAATAAAAGAAATTTTTACAATTTTGCCTGAAAATAAGGGAAATTTCTGATTTTTGCCCCGAAATAAGGAGAATTTCTGTATTTTTGCCCCAAAATAAAGGGAATATCTGCCTTTTTGCCCCAAAATTAAAGGAGTTTCTGCAATTTTGCTTCAAAATACAGGAAATTTCTGCCTCTTTTCCCGATAAAAAGGGGAACTTCTTCCGATTTGCCCCAAATAAATGGAATTTCTGCATTCTTGCCCCAATATTAGGGGAATTTCTGCAATTTTGCTTCAAAATACGGGGAATTTCTGCATTTTTGCCCGAAATTAAGGGGATTTTCTGCGATTTTGCCCCCAAACAAGGGAAATTTCTGCAATTTTATCCCAAATAATGGGAATTTCTGCCATTTTGCCCAGAAATATCTGAAATGTCTGCAATTTTACCCCAAAATAAGGTGAATTTCTGCTTTTGCACCAAAATAATGGGTATTTCTGCCTTTTTGCCTCCCAAAGTAAGAAAAAATTTTGCTTTTTTTCTGAAATAAGTGAAATTTCTGCAATTTTGCCTTAAAATAAAAGAAATTTCTGCAATTTTTCCCCATAATAAAGGAATTTTCTGCAATTTTGCCCCAAAATAAAAGAAATTTCTGATTTTTTGCCCCAAAATATAGGGAATTTCTGCCTTTTGCCCCAAAAAGGGGAATTTCTGCAATTTTGCTCCAAAATACGAGGAATTTCTGCCTTTATGCCCGAATATAAGGAGAATGCATACCTATTTGCCATAAAAAAGGGAAATTTTTTCATTTTTGTTACAAAATAAGGGGAATTTCTGCCTTTTTGGATCTATATAAGTGGAATTTCTGTCTTTTTCCCCCCAAAAAAGGAAATTTCTGTCTTTTTTGCCCCAAAATAAGGGGAATTTCTGACTTATTACCTTGAAATATGTGAAAAATCTGCCATTTTGCCCCACAATAAGGGAAATTTCTGTCTTTTTGCCCCCAAATAAGGGGAATTTCAGCCTTTTTACCTCATAATAATGGGAATCTCTGACTTTTTGCCCTAAAATATGGAAAACTTCTATATTTTTGCCCCAAAATAAAGAAATTTTCTGCAATTTTGTACAAAAATAAATGTAATTTCTGCTTTTTTGTCCCAAAATAAGAGAAATTTCCACGTTTTTTCCCTGAAATAAGTGAAAGTTCTGTAATTTTGCCCCAAAATAAGGGGAATTTCTGACTTTTTGCCCTGAAATAAGGAGAATTTCTGTCTTTTTGCCCCAAAATAATGTGAATTTCTTCATTTTCCTTCAAAATTAGGGGACTATGTGCAATTTTGCTCAAAATACGGGGAATTTCTGCCTTATTGCACCAAAATAAAGGGAATTTCTTCATTTTTGCACCAATATAAGGGGAATTTCTGAAATTTTGCTCCAAAATACGGGGAATATCAACCTTATTGCCCGAAATAAAGTGGAATTTCTGCCTTTTTGCCCTGAAATATTTGAAATTTCCGCAATTTTATTCAAAAATAAAGAGAATTTCTGTTTTTGGCCCCAAAATTAGGAGAATTTCTGCTTTTTGCTCCAAAATAAGGCAAATTTCTAACTTTTTGCCCTGAAATAAGTGAAATTTCTGCAATTTTGTCCCAAAGTAAGGGGAATTTCTGCCTTTTTGCCAAAATATTAAGAATTTCAGCATTTTACCTCCAAATAAGGGGAATTTCTGCCTATTTGGCATAAAATATGGGGAATTTCTGCCTATTGCCCCCAAATAAGAAAAATTTTTGCTTTTCTGCCCCAATTAACAGGAATTTCCTCCTTTTTGCCACAAAGTGAAGGGAATTTCTGCCTTTTTGCCCCAAAATAACGGGAATTTCAGCTTTTTACCTCAAAATAAAGGGAATTTCTGCCTTTTGCCCACAATATGGGGAATTTCTGAATTTTTGTTTCAAAATAAAAAAAATTTCTTCAATTTTGTACCAAAATAAAAGTAATTTCTGAGTTTTTGCCCTGAAATAAATGAAATTTCTGCAATTTTGCCCGAAAAAAAGGGAAATTTGTGTCTTTTTGCCCCAAAATGAGGGGAATTTCTGCTTTTTTGCCCTGAAATATTTGAAATTTCTGCAATTTTACCGAAAATAAGGGGAATTTCTGCCTTTTTGCCCCAAATTATAAGGAATTTCTGCCTTTTTGTCCCAAAATAAAGAAAATTTCTGCAATTTTGCCCCAAAATAAGGGGAATTTCTTCTTTTTTGCCTCAAAATATAGGAAATTTCAGCGTTTTTACCTGAAAATAAGTGAAATTTCTGAAATTTTGCACCAAATAAGGGAAATTTCTGCAATTTTGCTCCAAAATAAGGTAAATTACTGCAATTTTGCCCCAAAATAAAGGAAATTTCTGATTTTTGCCCCCCCAAAAAAGGAATTTCTGCCTTTTGCCCCAAAATTAGGGGAATTTCTGCAATTTTGCTCCAAAATATGGGGAATTTCTGCCTTTATGCCCGAATATAAGGGAAATGCATACCTATTTGCCATAAAAAAAAATTTTTCTTCATTTTTGTTACAAAATAAGGGGAATTTCTGCCTTTTTGGCTCTAAATAAGTGGAATTTCTGTCTTTTTCCTCCCCAAAAAGGAAATTTCTGTCTTTTTTGCCCCCAAATAAGGGAAATTTCTGACTTATTACCATGAAATAAGTGAAAATTCTGCCATTTTGCCCCACAATAAGGGAAATTTCTGCCTTTTTGCCCCCAAATAAGGGGAATTTCAGCATTTTTACCTCATAATAATGGGAATCTCTGCCTTTTTGCCCTAAAATATGGAAAATTTCTGTATTTTTGCCCCAAAATAAAGAAAATTTCTGCAATTTTGTACCAAAATAAAAGTAATTTCTGCCTTTTTGTCCCAAAATATGAAAAATTTCCACGTTTTTGCCCTGAAATAATTGAAAGTTTTGTAATTTTGCCCCAAAATAAGGGGAATTTCTCAATTTTGCCCTGAAATAAGGAGAATTTCTGTCTTTTTGCCCCAAAATAATGTGAATTTCTGCATTTTCCTTCAAAATTAGGGGAATATGTGGAATTTTGCTCAAAATACGGGGAATTTCTGCCTTATTGCCCCAAAATAAAGGGAATTTCTGCATTTTTGCACCAATATAAGGGGAATTTCTGAAATTTTGCTCCAAAATACGGGGAATTTCAACCTTATTGCCCGAAATAAAGTGGAATTTCTGCCTTTTTGCCCTGAAATATTTGGAATTTCCGCAATTTTACCCAAAAATAAGGGGAATTTCTGTTTTTGGCCCCAAAATTAGGAGAATTTCTGCTTTTTGCCCCAAAATAAGGCAAATTTCTAACTTTTTGCACTGAAATAAGTGAAATTTCTGCAATTTTGCCCCAAAGTAAGGGGAATTTCTGCCTTTTTGCCAAAATATGAAGAATTTCAGCATTTTACCTCCAAATAAGGGGAATTTCTGCCTTTTTGCCATAAAATATGGGGAATTTCTGCCTATTGCTACCAAATAAGAAAAATTTTTGCTTTTCTGCCCCAATTAACAGGAATTTCCTCCTTTTTGCCAAAAAGTGAAGGGAATTTCTGCCTTTTTGCCCCAAAATAACGGGAATTTCAGCTTTTTACCTCAAAATAAAGGGAATTTCTGCTTTTTGCCCACAATATGGGGAATTTCTGAATTTTTGTTTCAAAATAAGGAAAATTTCTTCAATTTTGTACCAAAATAAAAGTAATTTCTGAGTTTTTGCCCTGAAATAAATGAAATTTCTGCAATTTTGCCCGAAAAAAAGGGAAATTTGTGTCTTTTTGCCCCAAAATGAGGGGAATTTCTGCTTTTTTGCCCTGAAATATTTGAAATTTCTGCAATTTTACCGAAAATAAGGGGAATTTCTGCCTTTTTGCCCCAAATTATAAGGAATTTCTGCCTTTTTGTCCCAAAATAAGAAAAATTTCTGCAATTTTGCCCCAAAATAAGGGGAATTTCTTCTTTTTTGCCTCAAAATATAGGAAATTTCAGCGTTTTTACCTGAAAATAAGTGAAATTTCTGCAATTTTGCCCCAAATAAGGGAAATTTCTGCAATTTTACCCCAAAATAAGGTAAATTATTGCAATTTTGCCCCAAAATAAAGGAAATTTCTGATTTTTGCCCCCCCAAAAAAGGAATTTCTGCCTTTTGCCCCAAAATTAGGGGAATTTCTGCAATTTTGCTCAAAATACGGGGAATTTCTGCCTTTATGCCCGAATATAAGGGAAATGCATACCTATTTGCCATAAAAAAAAATTTCTTTATTTTTGTTACAAAATAAGGGGAATTTCTGCCTTTTTGGCTCTAAATAAGTGGAATTTCTGTCTTTTTCCCCCCAAAAAAGGAAATTTCTGTCTTTTTTGCCCCAAAATAAGGGAAATTTCTGCCTTTTTGCCCCCAAATAAGGGGAATTTCAGCATTTTTACCTCATAATAATGGGAATCTCTGCCTTTTTGCCCTAAAATATGGAAAATTTCTGTATTTTTGCCCCAAAATAAAGAAAATTTCTGCAATTTTGTACCAAAATAAAAGTAATTTCTGCCTTTTGTCCCAAAATAAGAGAAATTTCCGCGTTTTTGCCCTGAAATAATTGAAAGTTCTGTAATTTTGCCCCAAAATAAGGGGAATTTCTGACTTTTTGCCCTGAAATAAGGAGAATTTCTGTCTTTTTTGCCCCAAAATAATGTGAATTTCTGCATTTTCCTTCAAAATTAGGGGAATATGTGGAATTTTGCTCAAAATACGGGGAATTTCTGCCTTATTGCCCCAAAATAAAGGGAATTTCTGCATTTTTGCACCAATATAAGGGGAATTTCTGAAATTTTGCTCCAAAATACGGGGAATTTCAACCTTATTGCCCGAAATAAAGTGGAATTTCTGCCTTTTTGCCCTGAAATATTTGAAATTTCCGCAATTTTACCCAAAAATAAGGGGAATTTCTGTTTTTGGCCCCAAAATTAGGAGAATTTCTGCTTTTTGCCCCAAAATAAGGCAAATTTCTAACTTTTTGCACTGAAATAAGTGAAATTTCTGCAATTTTGCCCCAAAGTAAGGGGAATTTCTGCCTTTTTGCCAAAATAAGTGGAATTTCAGCATTTTACCTCCAAATAAGTTGAATTTCTGCCTTTTTGCCACAAAATATGGGGAATTTCTGCCTATTGCCCCCAAATAAGAAAAATTTTTGCTTTTCTGCCCCAATTAACAGAAATTTCCTCTTTTTGCCACAGAGTAAAGGGAATTTCTGCCTTTTTGCCCCAAAATAACGGGAATTTCAGCTTGTTACCTCAAAATAAGGGGAATTTCTGCCTTTTGCCCACCATATGGGGAATTTCTGACTTTTTGTTCCACAATAAGGAAAATTTCTTCAATTTTGTACCAAAATAAAAGTAATTTCTGACTTTTTGCCCTGAAATAAATGAAATTTCTGCAATTTTGCCCAAAAAAAGGGAAATTTGTGTCTTTTTGCCCCAAAATGAGGGGAATTTCTGCCTTTTTGACCAAAAATATAGGGAATTTCAGCATTTTACCTCAAAATAAAGGGAATTTCAGCCTTTTTCAAACAGAATATGGGGAATTTCTGCCTTTTTGCCACAAAATAAAAAAAAATTTCTGCAATTCTGTACCAAAATAAAAGAAATTTTTACAATTTTGCCCGAAAATAAGGGAAATTTCTGATTTTTGCCCCGAAATAAGGAGAATTTCTGTATTTTTGCCCCAAAATAAAGGGAATTTCTGCCTTTTTGCCCCAAAATTAGGGGAGTTTCTGCAATTTTGCTTCAAAATATAGGAAATTTCTACCTCTTTTCCCGAAAATAAGGAGAACTTCTTACGATTTGCCCCAAATAAAGGGAATTTCTGCATTCTTGCCCCAATATTAGGGGAATTTCTGCAATTTTGCTCCAAAATACGGGGAATTTCTGCCTTTTTGCCCGAAATTAAGGGGATTTTCTGCGTTTTTGCCCCCAAACAAGGAAAATTTCTGCAATTTTATTCCAAATAAGAGAAATTTCTGCCATTTTGCCCAGAACTATCTGAAATGTCTGCAATTTTACCCCAAAATAAGGTTAATTTCTGCTTTTGCCCCAAAATAATGGGAATTTCTGCCATTTTGCCCCTTAATAAGATAAATTTTTGCTTTTTTTCTCTGAAATAAGTGAAATTTCTGCAATTTTGCCTTAAAATAAAAGAAATTTCTGTAATTTTTCCCCATAATAAAGGGATTTTCTGCAATTTTGCCCCAAAATAAAGGGAATTTCTGTTTTTTGTCCCCAAATAAGGGAAATTTCTGCAATTTTGCCCCAAAATAAAAGGTATTTCTTTCTTTTTGCCTCAAAATAAAGGAAATTTTAGCCTTTTTACCTGAAAATAAGTGAAATTTCTGCAATTTTGCCCCAAATAAAGGAAATTTCTGCAATTTTGCCCTAAAATAAGGGGAATTTCTGCCTTTTGCCCGTAAATAAAGAGAATTTCTGCCTTTTTGACCCCAAATAGAGAAAATTACTGTACTTTTTACCCCAAAATTAGGTGAATTTCTGCAATTTGCTCCAAAATACAGGAATTTTCTGCCTTTTTCGCCGATAATAAAGAAAACTTCTGCTATTTTGGCGCGAAATAAGTGAAATTTCTGCAGTTTTACCCCAAAATAAGGGGCTTTTCTGAATTTTTGCCCCAAAATTAGGGGAATTTCTGAAATTTTGTTCCAAAATACATGGAATTTCTGCCTTTTTGCCCGAAAATAAAAAAAAATGTATACCTTTTTGCCATTAAAAATGGAAATTTCTTCAATTTGCCCGAAAATAAGGGGATATTCCGCCTTTTTGACTCAAAATAAGTGCAATTTCTGCCTTTTCCACAAAAATAACCAAAATTTCTGTCTTTTTGCCCCAAAATAAGGGGAATTTCTGACTTTTTGCCCTGAAATATTTGAAATTTCTGCAATTTTACCGAAAATAAGGGGAATTTCTGCCTTTTTGACCCAAATTATAAGGAATTTCTGCCTTTTTGCCCCAAAATAAGAAAAATTTCTGCAATTTTGCTGCAAAATAAAGGGAATTTCTCCCTTTTTGCCTCAAAATAAAGGAAATTTCAGCCTTTTTACCTTAAAATAAGTGAAATTTCTGCAATTTTGCCCCAAATAAGTGAAATTTCTGCAATTTTGCCCCAAAATAAGGTAAATTCCTGCAATTTTGCCCCAAAATAAAGGAAGTTTCTGATTTTTGCCCCAAAATAAAGGGAATTTCTGCCTTTTGCCCCAAAATTAGGGAAATTTCTGAAATTTTGCTCCAAAATACAGGGAATTTCTGCCTTTATGCCCGAAAATAAGAGAAATGCATACCTTTTTTTGCCATAAAAAAGGGAAATTTCTTCATTATTGCTCCAAAATAAGGGGAATTTCTGCCTTTTTGCCTCTAAATAAGTGGAATTTTGGTCTTTTTCCCCCAAAACAAAGGGAATTTCTGTCTTTTTTGCCCCAAAATAAGGGGAATTTCTGACTTATTACCCTGAAATAAGTGAAATTTCTGCAATTTTGCACCAAAATAAGGGAAATTTCTGTATTTTTGCAACGAAATAAGGGGAATTTCAGCCTTTTTACCTCATAATTAGGGAAATTTCTGCATTTTTGCCACAAAATATTAGGAATTTCTGCCTTTTTGCCCCAAATAAGGAAAATTTCTGCCTTTTTTCCCTGAAATAAGTGAAATTTCTTCAATTTTGTCCCAAAATAAGTGAAATTTCTGCAATTTTGCCTCTAAATAAGGGAAATTTCTGGAATTTTGCACAAAAATAGGTGGAATTTTTGAGTTTGGCCCAAAATAAGGAGAATTTCTGTCTTTTTGCCCCAACATATAGAGAATTTCTGCCATTTTCCCCAACAATTAGGGGAATTTCTGCAATTTTGCTCCAAAATATGGGGAATTTCTGCTTTTTAGGCGAAAATAAGTGGAATGTATACCTTATGCCACAAAAAAGGGAAATTTCTTCATTTTTGCTCCAAAATAAGGGGAATTTCTGCTTTTTTGCCTCTAAATAAGTGAAATTTCTGTCTTTTTCCCCCAAAACAAAGGGATTTTCTGTTTTTTGCCCCAAAATAAGGAAAATGTCTGACTTATTACCCTGTAATAAGTGAAATTTCTGCAATTGTGCCCCAAAATAATAGAAATTTCTGCAATTTTGCCCCAAAATAAGGGAAATTTCTGGAATTTTCCCCCAAAATAAGTGGAATTTCTGAGTTTTGCCCCAAAATAAGGAGAATTTCTGTCTTTTTGCCCCAACAAATAAGGAATTTCTGCCTTTTTGCCCCACACTTAGGGGAATTTCTGTAATTTTACTCCAAAATATGGGGAATTTCTGCCTTTATGCCTGAAAATAAGGGGAATGCATATCTATTTGCCATAAAAAAGGAAAATTTATTTTTGCTACAAAATCAGGGGAATTTCTGTTTTTTTGGCTCTAAATAAGTGGAATTTCTGTCTTTTTCCCCCAAAACAAGGGAATTTCTGTCTTTTTTGCCCCAAAATAAGGGGAATTTCTGACTTTTTACCCTGAAATAAGTGAATATTCTGCAATGTTGCCCCAAAATAAGGGAAATTTCTTCCTTTTTTGCCCCCAAATAATGGAAATTTCAGCATTTTTACCTCATAATAATGGGAATCTCTGCCTTTTTCCCTAAAATATGGAAAATTTCTGTATTTTTGCCTCAAAATAAAGAAAATTTCTGCAATTTTGTACCAAAATAAAAGTAATTTCTGCATTTTGTCCCAAAATAAGAGAAATTTCTGCGTTTTTTCCCTGAAATTAGTGAAATTTCTGTAATTTTTCCCCAATATAAGGGGAATTTCTGACTTTTTGCCCTGAAATAATGAGAATTTCTGTCTTTTTGCCCCAAAATAATGTGAATTTCTGCATTTTCCTTCAAAATTAGGAGAATATGTGCAATTTTGCTTAAAATATGTGGAATTTCTGCCTTATTGCAACAAAATAAAGAGAATTTCTGCATTTTTGCACCAATATAAGGGGAATTTCTGAAATTTTGCTCCAAAATACGGGGAATTTTAACCTTATTGCCCGAAATAAAGTGGAATTTCTGCCTTTTTGCCCTGAAATATTTGAAATTTCCGCAATTTTACCCTAAAATAAGGGGAATTTCTGTTTTTGGCCCCAAAATTACAAGAATTTCTGCTTTTTGCCCCAAAATAATGCAAATTTCGGACTTTTTGCCCTCAAATAAGTGAAATTTCTGCAATTTTGCCCCAAAATAAGGGGAATTTCTGCCTTTTTGCCAAAATAAGGGGAATTTCCGCATTTTACCTACAAATAAGGGGAATTTCTGCCTTTTTCCCACATAATATGGGGAATTTCTGCCTATTGCCCCCAAATAAGAAAAATTTTTGCTTTTCTGCCCCAATTAACAGGAATTTCCTTCTTTTTGCCACAGAGTAAAGGGAATTTCTGCCTTTTTGCCCAAAAATAACGGGAATTTCAGCTTGTTACCTCAAAATACGGGGAATTTCTGCCTTTTGCCCACAATATGGGGAATTTCTGAATTTTTGTTCCAAAATAACGAAAATTTCTTCAATTTTATACCAAAATAAAAGTAATTTCTGACTTTTTGCCCTGAAATAAATGAAATTTCTGCAATTTTGCCCAAAAAAAGGGAAATTTGTGTCTTTTTGCCCCAAAATGAGGGGAATTTCTGCCTTTTTGCCACAAAATATAGGGAATTTCAGCATTTTACCTCAAAATAAGGGGAATTTCAGCCTTTTTGCAACAAAATATGGGGAATTTCTGCCTTTTTGCCACAAAATAAGAAAGATTTCTGCTATTCTGTACCAAAATAAAATAAATTTTTACAATTTTGCCCGAAAATAAGGGAAATTTCTGATTTTTCCCCGAAATAAGGAGACTTTCTGTATTTTTGCCCCAAAATAAGGGGAATTTCTGCCTTTTTGCCCCAAAATTAGAGGAGTTTTTGCAATTTTGCTCTAAAATACAAGGAATTTCTGCCTCTTTTCCCAAAAATAAGAGGAACTTCTTCCGATTTGCCCCAAATAAAGGGAATTTCTGCATTTTTCCCCAATATTAGGGGAATTTCAGCAATTTGGCTCTAAAATACAAAAAATTTCTGCCTTTTTGCCTGAAATTAAGGAGACTTTCTGCATTTTTGCCCCCAAACAAGGGAAATTTCTGCAATTTTATCCCAAATAAGGGGAATTTCTGCCTTTTTGCCCCAATATAATGGGAATTTCTGCCTTTTTGCCCCACAATAAGAAAAATTTTTGCTTTTTTTCTCTGAAATAAGTGAAATTTCTGCAATTTTGCCTTAAAATAATAGAAATTTCTTCAATTTTTTCCCATAATATAGGAATTTTCTGCAATTTTGCCCCAAAATAAAGGGAATTTCTGTTTTTTGTCCCCAAATAAGGGAAATTTCTGCAATTTTGTTCTAAATTAAGGGGAATTTCTGCCTTTTGCCTCAAAATAAGGGGAATTTTTACCTTTTTGCCCCAAAATAAAGAAAATTACTGCATGTTTTACCCCAAAATTAGGTGAATTTCTGCAATTTTGCTCCAAAATACGGGGAATTTCTGCCTTTTTGCCCGAAAATAAAGAGAATGTATACCTTTTTGCCATAAAAAAAAGAAATTTCTTCATTTTTACCCTAAAATAAGGGGATTTTCCGCATTTTTGACAAAAAATAAGTGCAATTTCTGACTTTTCCCCAAAAATAAACGGAATTTCTGTCTTTTTGCCCCAAAATAAGCGGAATTTCTGACGTTTTGCCCTGAAATAAGTTAAATTTCTAAAATTTTTCCCCAAAATAAGGGAAATGTCTGCTTTTTGGCCCAAAATAAGGGGAATTTCTGCCTTTTTGATCCAAAATAAGGGGAATTTCTGCATTTTTGCCCCAAAATAAGGGGAATTTCAGCCTTTCTACCTCAAAATAATGGGAATTTCTGCATTTCTGCCCCAAAATATGGAAAATTTCTGGCTTTTTGCCCAAAAATAAGAAAAATTTCTGAAATTTGGAACCAAAATAAAAGAAATTTCTGCCTTTTTGCCCCAAAATAAGAAAATTTCTGCTTTTTTTCCCTGAAATAAGTGAAATTTCTGCAATTTTGCCCCAAAATAAGGGAAATTTCTACAATTTTGCCAAATGTACAGGAAATTTCTACAATTTTCCTCAAAATAAGAGGAATTTCTGACTTTTTGCTCCGAAAAAAAGGAGATTTTCTGTCTTTTTGCCCCAAAATAAGGAGAATTTCTGCCTTTTTGCCCGAAAATTATGAGAATTTCTGCAAATTTGCTTTAAAATACGGGGAATTTCTGCCTTTTAGCCCAAAATAAAGGGATTTTCTGAATTTTCCCTTAAAATTTGGGGAATTTCTGCATTTTACCTCTAAATAAGGGGAATTTCTGCATTTTACCTCAAAATAAGAAGGATTTCTGCCTTTTGCCCCAAAATATGGCTAATTTCTGCCTTTATGTTCAAAAATAAGGAAAATTTCTTCAATTTTGTATCATAATAAAATAAATTTCTGCTTTTTGCCCCAAAATAAGGGGAATTTCTGACTTTTTGCCCTGAAATAAATGAAATTTCTGCAATTTTGCCCGAAAATAAGGGAAATTTGTGCCTTTTTTCCCCAAATTAAGGGGAATTTCTGCCTTTGCCCCAAAATATGGGGAATTTCAACATTTTACCTCAAAATAAGGGGAATTTCAGCCTTTTTGCACCAAAATATGGAGAATTTCTGCCTTTTTGCCCCAAAATAAAGGAAATTTCTGCATTTTTGCACCAATATTAGGGGAATTTCTGCAATTTTGCTCCAAAATATGGGTCATTTCTGCCTTTTTGCCCGAAATTAAGTGGAATTTCTGCCTTTTTGTCCCGAAATAAGTGAAATTTCTTCAATTTTAGCCAAAAATTAGGGATTTCATCTTTTTGCCCCAAAATAAGTGGAATTTCTGCCATTTTGCCTTGAAATATTTGAAATTTCTGCAATTTTACCACAAAATAAGGGGAATTTCTGCCTTTTTGCCCCAAAATAATAGGAATTTCAGCCTTTTTACCTCATAATAATGGGAATCTCTGCCTTTTTGCCCTAAAATATGGAAAATTTCTGTATTTTTGCCCCAAAATAAAGAAAATTTCTGCAATTTTGTACCAAAATAAAAGTAATTTCTGCATTTTATCCCAAAATAAGAGAAATTTCCGTGGTTTTTACCTGAAATAAGTGAAATTTCTGTAATTTTGCCCCAAAATAAGGGGAATTTCTGACTTTTTGCCCTGAAATAAGGAGAATTTCTGTCTTTTTGCCCCAAAATAATGTTAATTTCTGCATTTTCCTTCAAAATTAGGGGAATATGTGCAATTTTGCTCAAAATACGTATAATTTCTGCCTTATTGCAACAGAATAAAGGGAATTTCTGCATTTTTGCACCAATATAAGGGGAATTTCTGAAATTTTGCTCCAAAATATGGGGAATTTTAACCTTATTGCCCGAAATAAAGTGGAATTTCTGCTATTTTGCCCTGAAATATTTGAAATTTCCGCAATTTTACCCCAAAATAAGGGGAATTTCTGTTTTGGCCCAAAAATTACAAAAATTTCTGCTTTTTGCCCCAAAATAAGGCAAATTTCTGACTTTTTACACTGAAATAAGTGAAATTTCTGCAATTTTGCCCCAAAATAAGGGGAATTTCTGCCTTTTTGCCAAAATAAGGGGAATTTCAGCATTTTACCTCCAAATAAGGGGAATTTCTGCCTTTTTCCCACATAATATGGGGAATTTCTGCCTATTGCCCCCAAATAAGAAAAATTTTTGCTTTTCTGCCCCAATTAACAGGAATTTCCTCCTTTTTGCCACAAAGTAAAGGGAATTTCTGCCTTTTTGCCCCAAAATAACGGGAATTTCAGCTTTTTACCTCAAAATAAGGGGAATTTCTGCCTTTTGCCCACAATATGAGGAATTTCTGAATTTTTGTTCCAAAATAAGGAAAATTTCTTCAATTTTGTACAAAAATAAAAGTAATTTCTGACTTTTTGCCCTGAAATAAATGAAATTTCTGCAATTTTGCCCGAAAAAAAGGGAAATTTGTGTCTTTTTGCCCCAAAATGAGGGGAATTTCTGCCTTTTTGCCACAAAATATAGGGAATTTCAGCATTTTACCTCAAAATAAGGGGAATTTCAGCCTTTTTGCAACAAAATATGGGGAATTTCTGCCTTTTTGCCACAAAATAAGAAAGATTTCTGCTATTCTGTACCAAAATAAAATAAATTTTTACAATTTTGCCCGAAAATAAGGGAAATTTCTGATTTTTCCCCGAAATAAGGAGACTTTCTGTATTTTTGCCCCAAAATAAGGGGAATTTCTGCCTTTTTGCCCCAAAATTAGAGGAGTTTTTGCAATTTTGCTCTAAAATACAAGGAATTTCTGCCTCTTTTCCCAAAAATAAGAGGAACTTCTTCCGATTTGCCCCAAATAAAGGGAATTTCTGCATTTTTCCCCAATATTAGGGGAATTTCAGCAATTTGGCTCTAAAATACAAAAAATTTCTGCCTTTTTGCCTGAAATTAAGGAGACTTTCTGCATTTATGCCCCCAAACAAGGGAAATTTCTGCAATTTTATCCCAAATAAGGGGAATTTCTGCCTTTTTGCCCCAATATAATGGGAATTTCTGCCTTTTTGCCCCACAATAAGAAAAATTTTTGCTTTTTTTCTCTGAAATAAGTGAAATTTCTGCAATTTTGCCTTAAAATAATAGAAATTTCTTCAATTTTTTCCCATAATATAGGAATTTTCTGCAATTTTGCCCCAAAATAAAGGGAATTTCTGTTTTTTGTCCCCAAATAAGGGAAATTTCTGCAATTTTGTTCTAAATTAAGGGGAATTTCTGCCTTTTGCCTCAAAATAAGGGGAATTTTTACCTTTTTGCCCCAAAATAAAGAAAATTACTGCATGTTTTACCCCAAAATTAGGTGAATTTCTGCAATTTTGCTCCAAAATACGGGGAATTTCTGCCTTTTTGCCCGAAAATAAAGAGAATGTATACCCTTTTGCCATAAAAAAGGGAAATTTCTTCATTTTTACCCTAAAATAAGGGGATTTTCTGCATTTTTGACAAAAAATAAGTGCAATTTCTGACTTTTCCCCAAAAATAAACGGAATTTCTGTCTTTTTGCCCCAATATAAGCGGAATTTCTGACGTTTTGCCCTGAAAAAAGTTAAATTTCTAAAATTTTTCCCCAAAATAAGGGAAATGTCTGCTTTTTGGCCCAAAATAAGGGGAATTTCTGCCTTTTTGATCCAAAATAAGGGGAATTTCTGCATTTTTGCCCCAAAATAAGGGGAATTTCAGCCTTTCTACCTCAAAATAATGGGAATTTCTGCATTTCTGCCCCAAAATATGGAAAATTTCTGGCTTTTTGCCCAAAAATAAGAAAAATTTCTGAAATTTGGAACCAAAATAAAAGAAATTTCTGCCTTTTTGCCCCAAAATAAGAAAATTTCTGCTTTTTTTCCCTGAAATAAGTGAAATTTCTGCAATTTTGCCCCAAAATAAGGGAAATTTCTACAATTTTGCCAAATGTACAGGAAATTTCTACAATTTTCCTCAAAATAAGAGGAATTTCTGACTTTTTGCTCCGAAAAAAAGGAGATTTTCTGTCTTTTTGCCCCAAAATAAGGAGAATTTCTGCCTTTTTGCCCGAAAATTATGAGAATTTCTGCAAATTTGCTTTAAAATACGGGGAATTTCTGCCTTTTAGCCCAAAATAAAGGGATTTTCTGAATTTTCCCTTAAAATTTGGGGAATTTCTGCATTTTACCTCTAAATAAGGGGAATTTCTGCATTTTACCTCAAAATAAGAAGGATTTCTGCCTTTTGCCCCAAAATATGGCTAATTTCTGCCTTTATGTTCAAAAATAAGGAAAATTTCTTCAATTTTGTATCATAATAAAATAAATTTCTGCTTTTTGCCCCAAAATAAGGGGAATTTCTGACTTTTTGCCCTGAAATAAATGAAATTTCTGCAATTTTGCCCGAAAATAAGGGAAATTTGTGCCTTTTTTCCCCAAATTAAGGGGAATTTCTGCCTTTGCCCCAAAATATGGGGAATTTCAACATTTTACCTCAAAATAAGGGGAATTTCAGCCTTTTTGCACCAAAATATGGAGAATTTCTGCCTTTTTGCCCCAAAATAAAGGAAATTTCTGCATTTTTGCACCAATATTAGGGGAATTTCTGCAATTTTGCTCCAAAATATGGGTCATTTCTGCCTTTTTGCCCGAAATTAAGTGGAATTTCTGCCTTTTTGTCCCGAAATAAGTGAAATTTCTTCAATTTTAGCCAAAAATTAGGGATTTCATCTTTTTGCCCCAAAATAAGTGGAATTTCTGCCATTTTGCCTTGAAATATTTGAAATTTCTGCAATTTTACCACAAAATAAGGGGAATTTCTGCCTTTTTGCCCCAAAATAATAGGAATTTCAGCCTTTTTACCTCATAATAATGGGAATCTCTGCCTTTTTGCCCTAAAATATGGAAAATTTCTGTATTTTTGCCCCAAAATAAAGAAAATTTCTGCAATTTTGTACCAAAATAAAAGTAATTTCTGCATTTTATCCCAAAATAAGAGAAATTTCCGTGGTTTTTACCTGAAATAAGTGAAATTTCTGTAATTTTGCCCCAAAATAAGGGGAATTTCTGACTTTTTGCCCTGAAATAAGGAGAATTTCTGTCTTTTTGCCCCAAAATAATGTTAATTTCTGCATTTTCCTTCAAAATTAGGGGAATATGTGCAATTTTGCTCAAAATACGTGGAATTTCTGCCTTATTGCAACAAAATAAAGGGAATTTCTGCATTTTTGCACCAATATAAGGGGATTTTCTGAAATTTTGCTCCAAAATACGGGGAATTTTAACCTTATTGCCCGAAATAAAGTGGAATTTCTGCCTTTTTGCCCTGAAATATTTGAAATTTCCGCAATTTTACCCCAAAATAAGGGGAATTTCTGTTTTGGCCCAAAAATTACAAGAATTTCTTCTTTTTGCCCCAAAATAAGGCAAATTTCTGACTTTTTGCCCTTAAATAAGTGAAATTTCTGCAATTTTGCCCCAAAATAAGGGGAATTTCTGCCTTTTTGCCAAAATAAGGGGAATTTCAGCATTTTACCTCCAAATAAGGAGAATTTCTGCCTTTTTCCCACATAATATGGGGAATTTCTGCCTATTGCCCCCAAATAAGAAAAATTTTTGCTTTTCTGCCCCAATTAACAGGAATTTCCTCCTTTTTGCCACAAAGTAAAGGGAATTTCTGCCTTTTTGCCCCAAAATAACGGGAATTTCAGCTTGTTACCTCAAAATAAGGGGAATTTCTGCCTTTTGCCCACAATATGAGGAATTTCTGAATTTTTGTTCCAAAATAAGGAAAATTTCTTCAATTTTGTACAAAAATAAAAGTAATTTCTGACTTTTTGCCCTGAAATAAATGAAATTTCTGCAATTTTGCCTGAAAAAAAGGGAAATTTGTGTCTTTTTGCCCCAAAATGAGGGGAATTTCTGCCTTTTTGCCACAAAATCTAGGGAATTTCAGCATTTTACCTCAAAATAAGGGGAATTTCAGCCTTTTTGCAACAAAATATGGGGAATTTCTGCCTTTTTGCCACAAAATAAGAAAGATTTCTGCTATTCTGTACCAAAATAAAATAAATTTTTACAATTTTGCCCGAAAATAAGGGAAATTTCTGATTTTTCCCCGAAATAAGGAGACTTTCTGTATTTTTGCCCCAAAATAAAGGGAATTTCTGCCTTTTTGCCCCAAAATTAGAGGAGTTTTTGCAATTTTGCTCTAAAATACAAGGAATTTCTGCCTCTTTTCCCAAAAATAAGAGAAACTTCTTCCGATTTGCCCCAAATAAAGGGAATTTCTGCATTTTTCCCCAATATTAGGGAAATTTCAGCAATTTGGCTCTAAAATACAAAAAATTTCTGCCTTTTTGCCTGAAATTAAGGAGACTTTCTGCATTTTTGCCCCCAAACAAGGGAAATTTCTGCAATTTTATCCCAAATAAGGGGAATTTCTGCCTTTTTGCCCCAATATAATGGGAATTTCTGCCTTTTTGCCCCACAATAAGAAAAATTTTTGCTTTTTTTCTCTGAAATAAGTGAAATTTATGCAATTTTGCCTTAAAATAATAGAAATTTCTTCAATTTTTTCCCATAATATAGGAATTTTCTGCAATTTTGCCCCAAAATAAAGGGAATTTCTGTTTTTTGTCCCCAAATAAGGGAAATTTCTGCAATTTTGTTCTAAATTAAGGGGAATTTCTGCCTTTTGCCTCAAAATAAGGGGAATTTTTACCTTTTTGCCCCAAAATAAAGAAAATTACTGCATGTTTTACCCCAAAATTAGGTGAATTTCTGCAATTTTGCTCCAAAATACGGGGAATTTCTGCCTTTTTGCCCGAAAATAAAGAGAATGTATACCTTTTTGCCATAAAAAAGGGAAATTTCTTCATTTTTACCCTAAAATAAGGGGATTTTCTGCATTTTTGACAAAAAATAAGTGCAATTTCTGACTTTTCGCCAAAAATAAACGGAATTTCTGTCTTTTTGCCCCAAAATAAGCGGAATTTCTGACGTTTTGCCCTGAAATAAGTTAAATTTCTAAAATTTTTCCCCAAAATAAGGGAAATGTCTGCTTTTTGCCCCAAAATAAAAGGAATTTCTGCCTTTTTGCCCCAAAATAAGCGGAATTTCTGCATTTTTGCCCCAAAATAAGGGGAATTTTAGCCTTTCTACCTCAAAATAATGGGAATTTCTGCATTTCTGCCCCAAAATATGGAAAATTTCTGGCTTTTTGCCCAAAAATAAGAAAAATTTCTGAAATTTGGAACCAAAATAAAAGAAATTTCTGCCTTTTTGCCCCAAAATAAGAAAATTTCTGCTTTTTTTCCCTGAAATAAGTGAAATTTCTGCAATTTTGCCCCAAAATAAGGGAAATTTCTACAATTTTGCCAAATGTACAAGAAATTTCTACAATTTTCCTCAAAATAAGAGGAATTTCTGACTTTTTGCTCCGAAAAAAAGGAGATTTTCTGTCTTTTTGCCCCAAAATAAGGAGAATTTCTGCCTTTTTGCCCGAAAATTATGAGAATTTCTGCAAATTTGCTTTAAAATACGGAGAATTTCTGCCTTTTAGCCCAAAATAAAGGGATTTTCTGAATTTTCCCCCAATATTTGGGGAATTTCTGCATTTTACCTCTAAATAAGGGGAATTTCTGCATTTTACCTCAAAATAAGAAGGATTTCTGCCTTTTGCCCCAAAATATGGCTAATTTCTGCCTTTATGTTCAAAAATAAGGAAAATTTCTTCAATTTTGTATCATAATAAAATAAATTTCTGCTTTTTGCCCCAAAATAAGGGGAATTTCTGACTTTTTGCCCTGAAATAAATGAAATTTCTGCAATTTTGCCCGAAAATAAGGGAAATTTGTGCCTTTTTTCCCCAAATTAAGGGGAATTTCTGCCTTTGCCCCAAAATATGGGGAATTTCAACATTTTACCTCAAAATAAGGGGAATTTCAGCCTTTTTGCACCAAAATATGGAGAATTTCTGCCTTTTTGCCCCAAAATAAAGGAAATTTCTGCATTTTTGCACCAATATTAGGGGAATTTCTGCAATTTTGCTCCAAAATATGGGTCATTTCTGCCTTTTTGCCCGAAATTAAGTGGAATTTCTGCCTTTTTGTCCCGAAATAAGTGAAATTTCTTCAATTTTAGCCAAAAATTAGGGATTTCATCTTTTTGCCCCAAAATAAGTGGAATTTCTGCCATTTTGCCTTGAAATATTTGAAATTTCTGCAATTTTACCACAAAATAAAGGGAATTTCTGCCTTTTTGCCCCAAAATAAGGAGAATTTCAGCCTTTTTACCTCATAATAATGGGAATCTCTGCCTTTTTGCCCTAAAATATGGAAAATTTCTGTATTTCTGCCCCAAAATAAAGAAAATTTCTGCAATTTTGTACCAAAATAAAAGTAATTTCTTCATTTTGTCCCAAAATAAGAGAAATTTCCGTGTTTTTTACCTGAAATAAGTGAAATTTCTGTAATTTTGCCCCAAAATAAGGGGAATTTCTGACTTTTTGCCCTGAAATAAGGAGAATTTCTGTCTTTTTGCCCCAAAATAATGTTAATTTCTGCATTTTTCTTCAAAATTAGCGGAATATGTGCAATTTTGCTCAAAATACGTGGAATTTCTGCCTTATTGCAACAAAATAAAGGGAATTTCTGCATTTTTGCACCTATATAAGGGGAAGTTCTGAAATTTTGCTCCAAAATATAGGGAATTTTAACCTTATTGCCCGAAATAAAGTGGAATTTCTGCCTTTTTGCCCTGAAATATTTGAAATTTCCGCAATTTTACCCCAAAATAAGGGGAATTTCTGTTTTGGCCCAAAAATTACAAGAATTTCTGCTTTTTGCCCCAAAATAAGGCAAATTTCTGACTTTTTGCCCTGAAAAAAGTGAAATTTCTGCAATTTTGCCCCAAAATAAGGGGAATTTCTGCCTTTTTGCCAAAATAAGGGGAATTTCAGCATTTTACCTCCAAATAAGAAGAATTTCTGCCTTTTTGCCAGAAAATATGGGGAATTTCTGCCTATTGCCCCCAAATAAGAAAAATTTTTGCTTTTCTGCCCCAATTAACAGGAATTTCCTCCTTTTTGCCACAAAGTAAAGGGAATTTCTGCCTTTTTGCCCCAAAATAACGGGAATTTCAGCTTGTTACCTCAAAATAAGGGGAATTTCTGCCTTTTGCCCACAATATGAGGAATTTCTGAATTTTTGTTCCAAAATAAGGAAAATTTCTTCAATTTTGTACAAAAATAAAAGTAATTTCTGACTTTTTGCCCTGAAATAAATGAAATTTCTGCAATTTTGCCCGAAGAAAAGGGAAATTTGTATCTTTTTGTCCCAAAATGAGGGGAATTTCTGCCTTTTTGCCACAAAATATAGGGAATTTCAGCATTTTACCTCAAAATAAGGGGAATTTCAGTCTTTTTGCAACAAAATATGGGGAATTTCTGCCTTTTTGCCACAAAATAAGAAAGATTTCTGCTATTCTGTACCAAAATAAAATAAATTTTTACAATTTTGCCCGAAAATAAGGGAAATTTCTGATTTTTCCCCGAAATAAGGAGAATTTCTGTATTTTTGCCCCAAAATAAGGGGAATTTCTGCCTTTTTGCCCCAAAATTAGAGGAGTTTTTGCAATTTTGCTCTAAAATACAAAGAATTTCTGCCTCTTTTCCCAAAAATAAGAGGAACTTCTTCCGATTTGCCCCAAATAAAGGGAATTTCTGGATTTTTTCCCAATATTAGGGGAATTTCTGCAATTTTGCTCTAAAATACAAAAAATTTCTGCCTTTTTGCCTGAAATTAAGGAGACTTTCTGCATTTTTGCCCCCAAACAAGGGAAATTTCTGCAATTTTATCCCAAATAAGGGGAATTTCTGCCTTTTTGCCCCAATATAATGGGAATTTCTGCCTTTTTGCCCCACAATAAAAAAAATTTTTGCTTTTTTTCTCTGAAATAAGTGAAATTTCTGCAATTTTGCCTTAAAATAAAAGAAATTTCTTCAATTTTTTTCCATAATATAGGGATTTTCTGCAATTTTGCCCCAAAATAAAGGGAATTTCTGTTTTTTGTCCCCAAATAAGGGAAATTTCTGCAATTTTGTTCTAAATTAAGGGGAATTTCTGCCTTTTGCCTCAAAATAAGGGGAATTTTTACATTTTTGCCCCAAAATAAAGAAAATTACTGCATGTTTTACCCCAAAATTAGGTGAATTTCTGCAATTTTGCTCCAAAATACGGGGAATTTCTGCCTTTTTGCCCGAAAATAAAGAGAATGTATATCTTTTTGCCATAAAAAAGGGAAATTTCTTCATTTTTACCCTAAAATAAGGGGATTTTCTGCATTTTTGACAAAAAATAAGTGCAATTTCTGACTTTTCCCCAAAAATAAACGGAATTTCTGTCTTTTTGCCCCAAAATAAGCGGAATTTCTGACGTTTTGCCCTGAAATAAGTTAAATTTCTAAAATTTTTCCCCAAAATAAGGGAAATGTCTGCTTTTTGCCCCAAAATAAAAGGAATTTCTGCCTTTTTGCCCCAAAATAAGGGGAATTTCTGCATTTTTGCCCCAAAATAAGGGGAATTTCAGCCTTTCTACCTCAAAATAATGAGAATTTCTGCATTTCTGCCCCAAAATATGGAAAATTTCTGGCTTTTTGCCCAAAAATAAGAAAAATTTCTGAAATTTGGAACCAAAATAAAAGAAATTTCTGCCTTTTTGCCCCAAAATAAGAAAATTTCTGCTTTTCTTCCCTGAAATAAGTGAAATTTCTGCAATTTTGCCCCAAAATAAGGGAAATTTCTACAATTTTGCCAAATGTACAGGAAATTTCTACAATTTTCCTCAAAATAAGAGGAATTTCTGAATTTTTGCTCTGAAAAAAAGGAGATTTTCTGTCTTTTTGCCCCAAAATAAGGAGAATTTTTGCCTTTTTGCCCGAAAATTATGAGAATTTCTGCAAATTTGCTTTTAAATACGGGGAATTTCTGCCTTTTAGCCCAAAATAAAGGGATTTTCTGAATTTTCCCTTAAAATTTGGGGAATTTCTGCATTTTACCTCTAAATAAGGGGAATTTCTGCATTTTACCTCAAAATAAGAAAGATTTCTGCCTTTTGCCCCAAAATATGGCTAATTTCTGCCTTTATGTTCAAAAATAAGGAAAATTTCTTCAATTTTGTATCATAATAAAAGAAATTTCTGCTTTTTGCCCCAAAATAAGGGGAATTTCTGACTTTTTGCCCTGAAATAAATGAAATTTCTGCAATTTTGCCCGAAAATAAGGGAAATTTGTGCCTTTTTTCCCCAAATTAAGGGGAATTTCTGCCTTTGCCCCAAAATATGGGGAATTTCAACATTTTACCTCAAAATAAGGGGAATTTCAGCCTTTTTGCACCAAAATATGGAGAATTTCTGCCTTTTTGCCCCAAAATAAAGGGAATTTCTGCATTTTTGCACCAATATTAAGGGAATTTCTGCAATTTTGCTCCAAAATACGGGTCATTTCTGCCTTTTTGCCCGAAATTAAGTGGAATTTCTGCCTTTTTGTCCCGAAATAAGTGAAATTTCTTCAATTTTAGCCAAAAATTAGGGATTTCATCTTTTTGCCCCAAAATAAGTGGAATTTCTGCCATTTTGCCCTGAAATATTTGAAATTTCTGCAATTTTACCACAAAATAAGGGGAATTTCTGCCTTTTTGCCCCAAAATAAGGGGAATTTCAGCCTTTTTACCTCATAATAATGGGAATCTCTGCCTTTTTGCCCTAAAATATGGAAAATTTCTGTATTTTTGCCCCAAAATAAAGAAAATTTCTGCAATTTTGTACCAAAATAAAAGTAATTTCTGCATTTTGTCCCAAAATAAGAGAAATTTCCGTGTTTTTTACCTGAAATAAGTGAAATTTCTGTAATTTTGCCCCAAAATAAGGGGAATTTCTGACTTTTTGCCCTGAAATAAGGAGAATTTCTGTCTTTTTGCCCCAAAATAATGTTAATTTCTGCATTTTCCTTCAAAATTAGGGGAATATGTGCAATTTTGCTCAAAATACGTGGAATTTCTGCCTTATTGCAACAAAATAAAGGGAATTTCTGCATTTTTGCACCAATATAAGGGGAATTTCTGAAATTTTGCTCCAAAATACGGGGAATTTTAACCTTATTGCCCGAAATAAAGTGGAATTTCTGCCTTTTTGCCCTGAAATATTTGAAATTTCCGCAATTTTACCCCAAAATAAGGGGAATTTCTGTTTTTGGCCCCAAAATTACAAGAATTTCTGCTTTTTGCCCCAAAATAAGGCAAATTTCTGACTTTTTGCCCTGAAATAAGTGAAATTTCTGCAATTTTGCCCCAAAATAAGGGGAATTTCTGCCTTTTTACCAAAATTAAGGGGAATTTCAGCATTTTACCTCCAAATAAGGAGAATTTCTGCCTTTTTCCCACATAATATGGGGAATTTCTGCCTATTGCCCCCAAATAAGAAAAATTTTTGCTTTTCTGCCCCAATTAACAGGAATTTCCTCCTTTTTGCCACAAAGTAAAGGGAATTTCTGCCTTTTTGCCCCAAAATAACGAAAATTTCAGCTTGTTACCTCAAAATAAGGGGAATTTCTGCCTTTTGCCCACAATATGGGGAATTTCTGAATTTTTGTTCCAAAATAAGGAAAATTTCTTCAATTTTGTACCAAAATAAAAGTAATTTCTGACTTTTTGCCCTGAAATAAATGAAATTTCCGCAATTTTGCCCGAAAAAAAGGGAAATTTGTGTCTTTTTGCCCCAAAATGAGGGGAATTTCTGCCTTTTTGCCACAAAATATAGGGAATTTCAGCATTTTACCTCAAAATAAGGGGAATTTCAGCCTTTTGGCAACAAAATATGGGGAATTTCTGCCTTTTTGCCACAAAATAAGAAAAATTTCTGCAATTCTGTACCAAAATGAAATAAATTTTTACAATTTTACCCAAAAATAAGGGAAATTTCTGATTTTTGCCACGAAATAAGGAGAATTTCTGTATTTTTGCCCCAAAATAAGGGGAATTTCTGCCTTTTTGCCCCAAAATTAGAGGAGTTTTTGCAATTTTGCTTCAAAATACAGGAAATTTCTGCCTCTTTTCCCGAAAATAAGAGGAACTTCTTCCGATTTGCCCCAAATAAAGGGAATTTCTGCATTTTTCCCCAATATTAGGGGAATTTCTGCAATTTTGATCTAAAATACAAGGAATTTCTGCCTTTTTGCCTGAAATTAAGGAGATTTTCTGCATTTTTGCCCCCAAACAAGGGAAATTTCTGCAATTTTATCCCAAATAAGGGGATTTTCTGCCTTTTTGCCCCAATATAATGGGAATTTCTGCCTTTTTGCCCCACAATAAGAAAAATTTTTGCTTTTTTTTTCTGAAATAAGTGAAATTTCTGCAATTTTGCCTTAAAATAAAAGAAATTTCTTCAATTTTTTTCCATAATATAGGAATTTTCTGCAATTTTGCCCCAAAATAAAGTGAATTTCTGTTTTTTGTCGCCAAATAAGGGAAATTTCTGCAATTTTGTTCTAAATTAAGGGGAATTTCTGCCTTTTGCCTCAAAATAAGAGGAATTTTTACCTTTTTGCTCCAAAATAAAGAAAATTACTGCATGTTTTACCCCAAAATTAGGTGAATTTCTGCAATTTTGCTCCAAAATACGGGGAATTTCTGCCTTTTTGCCCGAAAATAAAGAGAATGTATACCTTTTTGCCATAAAAAAGGGAAATTTCTTCATTTTTACCCTAAAATAAGGGGATTTTCCGCATTTTTGACAAAAAATAAGTGCAATTTCTTACTTTTCCCAAAAATAAACGGAATTTCTGTCTTTTTGCCCCAAAATAAGCGGAATTTCTGACGTTTTGCCCTGAAATAAGTTAAATTTCTAAAAATTTTCCCCAAAATAATGGAAATGTCTGCTTTTTGCCCCAAAATAAGGGGAATTTCTGCTTTTGCCCCAAAATAAGGGGAATTTCTGCATTTTTGCCCCAAAATAAGGGGAATTTCAGCCTTTCTACCTCAAAATAATGAGAATTTCTGCATTTCTGCCCCAAAATATGGAAAATTTCTGGCTTTTTGCCCAAAAATAAGAAAAATTTCTGAAATTTGGAACCAAAATAAAAGAAATTTCTGCCTTTTTGCCCCAAAATAAGAAAATTTCTGCTTTTCTTCCCTGAAATAAGTGAAATTTCTGCAATTTTGCCCCAAAATAAGGGAAATTTCTACAATTTTGCCAAATGTACAGGAAATTTCTACAATTTTCCTCAAAATAAGAGGAATTTCTGAATTTTTGCTCTGAAAAAAAGGAGATTTTCTGTCTTTTTCCCCAAAATAAGGAGAATTTTTGCCTTTTTGCCCGAAAATTATGAGAATTTCTGCAAATTTGCTTTTAAATACGGGGAATTTCTGCCTTTTAGCCCAAAATAAAGGGATTTTCTGAATTTTCCCTTAAAATTTGGGGAATTTCTGCATTTTACCTCTAAATAAGGGGAATTTCTGCATTTTACCTCAAAATAAGAAAGATTTCTGCCTTTTGCCCCAAAATATGGCTAATTTCTGCCTTTATGTTCAAAAATAAGGAAAATTTCTTCAATTTTGTATCATAATAAAATAAATTTCTGCTTTTTGCCCCAAAATAAGGGGAATTTCTGACTTTTTGCCCTGAAATAAATGAAATTTCTGCAATTTTGCCCGAAAATAAGGGAAATTTGTGCCTTTTTTCCCCAAATTAAGGGGAATTTCTGCCTTTGCCCCAAAATATGGGGAATTTCAACATTTTACCTCAAAATAAGGGGAATTTCAGCCTTTTTGCACCAAAATATGGAGAATTTCTGCCTTTTTGCCCCAAAATAAAGGGAATTTCTGCATTTTTGCACCAATATTAAGGGAATTTCTGCAATTTTGCTCCAAAATACGGGTCATTTCTGCCTTTTTGCCCGAAATTAAGTGGAATTTCTGCCTTTTTGTCCCGAAATAAGTGAAATTTCTTCAATTTTAGCCAAAAATTAGGGATTTCATCTTTTTGCCCCAAAATAAGTGGAATTTCTGCCATTTTGCCCTGAAATATTTGAAATTTCTGCAATTTTACCACAAAATAAGGGGAATTTCTGCCTTTTTGCCCCAAAATAAGGGGAATTTCAGCCTTTTTACCTCATAATAATGGGAATCTCTGCCTTTTTGCCCTAAAATATGGAAAATTTCTGTATTTTTGCCCCAAAATAAAGAAAATTTCTGCAATTTTGTACCAAAATAAAAGTAATTTCTGCATTTTGTCCCAAAATAAGAGAAATTTCCGTGTTTTTTACCTGAAATAAGTGAAATTTCTGTAATTTTGCCCCAAAATAAGGGGAATTTCTGACTTTTTGCCCTGAAATAAGGAGAATTTCTGTCTTTTTGCCCCAAAATAATGTTAATTTCTGCATTTTCCTTCAAAATTAGGGGAATATGTGCAATTTTGCTCAAAATACGTGGAATTTCTGCCTTATTGCAACAAAATAAAGGGAATTTCTGCATTTTTGCACCAATATAAGGGGAATTTCTGAAATTTTGCTCCAAAATACGGGGAATTTTAACCTTATTGCCCGAAATAAAGTGGAATTTCTGCCTTTTTGCCCTGAAATATTTGAAATTTCCGCAATTTTACCCCAAAATAAGGGGAATTTCTGTTTTTGGCCCCAAAATTACAAGAATTTCTGCTTTTTGCCCCAAAATAAGGCAAATTTCTGACTTTTTGCCCTGAAATAAGTGAAATTTCTGCAATTTTGCCCCAAAATAAGGGGAATTTCTGCCTTTTTACCAAAATTAAGGGGAATTTCAGCATTTTACCTCCAAATAAGGAGAATTTCTGCCTTTTTCCCACATAATATGGGGAATTTCTGCCTATTGCCCCCAAATAAGAAAAATTTTTGCTTTTCTGCCCCAATTAACAGGAATTTCCTCCTTTTTGCCACAAAGTAAAGGGAATTTCTGCCTTTTTGCCCCAAAATAACGAAAATTTCAGCTTGTTACCTCAAAATAAGGGGAATTTCTGCCTTTTGCCCACAATATGGGGAATTTCTGAATTTTTGTTCCAAAATAAGGAAAATTTCTTCAATTTTGTACCAAAATAAAAGTAATTTCTGACTTTTTGCCCTGAAATAAATGAAATTTCCGCAATTTTGCCCGAAAAAAAGGGAAATTTGTGTCTTTTTGCCCCAAAATGAGGGGAATTTCTGCCTTTTTGCCACAAAATATAGGGAATTTCAGCATTTTACCTCAAAATAAGGGGAATTTCAGCCTTTTGGCAACAAAATATGGGGAATTTCTGCCTTTTTGCCACAAAATAAGAAAAATTTCTGCAATTCTGTACCAAAATGAAATAAATTTTTACAATTTTACCCAAAAATAAGGGAAATTTCTGATTTTTGCCACGAAATAAGGAGAATTTCTGTATTTTTGCCCCAAAATAAGGGGAATTTCTGCCTTTTTGCCCCAAAATTAGAGGAGTTTTTGCAATTTTGCTTCAAAATACAGGAAATTTCTGCCTCTTTTCCCGAAAATAAGAGGAACTTCTTCCGATTTGCCCCAAATAAAGGGAATTTCTGCATTTTTCCCCAATATTAGGGGAATTTCTGCAATTTTGATCTAAAATACAAGGAATTTCTGCCTTTTTGCCTGAAATTAAGGAGATTTTCTGCATTTTTGCCCCCAAACAAGGGAAATTTCTGCAATTTTATCCCAAATAAGGGGATTTTCTGCCTTTTTGCCCCAATATAATGGGAATTTCTGCCTTTTTGCCCCACAATAAGAAAAATTTTTGCTTTTTTTTTCTGAAATAAGTGAAATTTCTGCAATTTTGCCTTAAAATAAAAGAAATTTCTTCAATTTTTTTCCATAATATAGGAATTTTCTGCAATTTTGCCCCAAAATAAAGTGAATTTCTGTTTTTTGTCGCCAAATAAGGGAAATTTCTGCAATTTTGTTCTAAATTAAGGGGAATTTCTGCCTTTTGCCTCAAAATAAGAGGAATTTTTACCTTTTTGCTCCAAAATAAAGAAAATTACTGCATGTTTTACCCCAAAATTAGGTGAATTTCTGCAATTTTGCTCCAAAATACGGGGAATTTCTGCCTTTTTGCCCGAAAATAAAGAGAATGTATACCTTTTTGCCATAAAAAAGGGAAATTTCTTCATTTTTACCCTAAAATAAGGGGATTTTCCGCATTTTTGACAAAAAATAAGTGCAATTTCTTACTTTTCCCAAAAATAAACGGAATTTCTGTCTTTTTGCCCCAAAATAAGCGGAATTTCTGACGTTTTGCCCTGAAATAAGTTAAATTTCTAAAAATTTTCCCCAAAATAATGGAAATGTCTGCTTTTTGCCCCAAAATAAGGGGAATTTCTGCTTTTGCCCCAAAATAAGGGGAATTTCTGCATTTTTGCCCCAAAATAAGGGGAATTTCAGCCTTTCTACCTCAAAATAATGAGAATTTCTGCATTTCTGCCCCAAAATATGGAAAATTTCTGGCTTTTTGCCCAAAAATAAAAAAAAATTGTGAAATTTGGAACCAAAGTAAAAGAAATTTTTGCCTTTTTGCCCCAAAATAAGAAAATTTCTGCTTTTTTTCCCTGAAATAAGTGAAATTTCTGCAATTTTGCCCCAAAATAAGGGAAATTTCTACAATTTTGCCAAATGTACAGGAAATTTCTACAATTTTCCTCAAAATAAGAGGAATTTCTGACATTTGCTCCGAAAAAAAGGAGATTTTCTGTCTTTTTGCTATAAAATAAGGAGAATTTCTGCCTTTTTGCCCGAAAATTATGAGAATTTCTGCAAATTTGCTTTAAAATACGGGGAATTTCTGCCTTTTAGCCCAAAATAAAGGGATTTTCTGAATTTTCCTACAATATTTGAGGAATCTCTGCATTTTACCTCTAAATAAGGGGAATTTCTGCATTTTACCTCAAAATAAGAAGGATTTCTGCCTTTTGCCCCAAAATATGGCTAATTTCTGCCTTTATGTTCAAAAATAAAAAAATTTTCTTCAGTTTTGTATCATAATAAAATAAATTTCTGCTTATTGCCCCAAAATAAGGGGAATTTCTGACTTTTTGCCCTGAAATAAATGAAATTTCTGCAATTTTGCCCGAAAATAAGGGAAATTTGTGCCTTTTTCCCCAAATTAAGGGGAATTTCTGCCTTTGCCCCAAAATATGGGGAATTTCAACATTTTACCTCAAAATAAGGGGAATTTCAGCCTTTTTGCACCAAAATATGGAGAATTTCTGCCTCTTTGCCCCAAAATAAAGGAAATTTCTGCATTTTTGCACCAATATTAGGGGAAATTCTGCAATTTTGCTCCAAAATACAAGTCATTTCTGCCTGTTTGCCCGAAATTAAGTGGAATTTCTGCCTTTTTGTCCCGAAATAAGTGAAATTTCTTCAATTTTAGCCAAAAATTAGGGATTTAATCTTTTTTCCCCAAAATAAGTAGAATTTCTGCCATTTTGCCCTGAAATATTTGAAATTTCTGCAATTTTACCACAAAATAAGGCTAATTTCTGCCTTTTTTCCCCAAAATAAGAAGAATTTCAGCCTTTTTACCTCATAATAATGGGAATCTCTGCCTTTTTGCCCTAAAATATGGAAAATTTCTGTATTTTTGCCCCAAAATAAAGAAAATTTCTCCAATTTTGTACCAAAATAAAAGTAATTTCTGCATTTTGTCCCAAAATAAGAGAAATTTCCGTGTTTTCTACCTGAAATAAGTGAAATTTCTGTAATTTTGCCCCAAAATAAGGGGAATTTCTGACTTTTTGCCCTGAAATAAGGAGAATTTCTGTCTTTTTGCCCCAAAATAATGTTAATTTCTGCATTTTCCTTCAAAATTAGAGGAATATGTGCAATTTTGCTCAAAATACGTGGAATTTCTGCCTTATTGCAACAAATAAAGGGAATTTCTGCATTTTTGCACCAATATAAGGGGAATTTCTGAAATTTTGCTCCAAAATACGGGGAATTTTAACCTTATTGACGAAATAAAGTGGAATTTCTGCCTTTTTGCTTTGAAATATTTGAAATTTCTGCAATTTTACCCCAAAATAAGGGAAATTTCTGTTTTTGGCCCCAAAATTACAAGAATTTCTGCTTTTTGCCCCAAAATAAGGCAAATTTCTGACTTTTTGCCTTGAAATAAGTGAAATTTCTGCAATTTTGCCCCCAAATAAGGGGAATTTCTGCCTTTTTGCCAAAATAAGGGGAATTTCAGCATTTTACCTCCAAATAAGGAGAATTTCTGCCTTTTTCCCACATAATATGGGGAATTTTTGCCTATTGCCCCCAAATAAGAAAAATTTTTGCTTTTCTGCCCCAATTAACAAGAATTTCCTCCTTTTTGCCACAAAGTAAAGGGAATTTCTGCCTTTTTGCCCCAAAATAACGAAAATTTCAGCTTGTTACCTCAAAATAAGGGGAATTTCTGCCTTTTGCCCACAATATGGGGAATTTCTGAATTTTTGTTCCAAAATAAGGAAAATTTCTTCAATTTTGTACCAAAATAAAAGTAATTTCTGACTTTTTGCCTTGAAATAAATGAAATTTCTGCAATTTTGCCCGAAAAAAGGGAAATTTGTGTCTTTTTGCCCCAAAATGAGGGGAATTTCTGCCTTTTTGCCACAAAATATAGGGAATTTCAGCATTTTACCTCAAATTAAGGGGAATTTCAGCCTTTTGGCAACAAAATATGGGGAATTTCTGCCTTTTTGCCCCACAATAAGAAAAATTTTTGCTTTTTTTCTCTGAAATAAGTGAAATTTCTTCAATTTTGCCTTAAAATAATAGAAATTTCTTCAATTTTTTTCCATAATATAGGAATTTTCTGCAATTTTGCCCCAAAATAAAGGGAATTTCTGTTTTTTGTCCCCAAATAAGGGAAATTTCTGCAATTTTGTTCTAAATTAAGGGGAATTTCTGCCTTTTGCCTCAAAATAAGAGGAATTTTTACCTTTTTGCCCCAAAATAAAGAAAATTACTGCATGTTTTACCCCAAAATTAGGTGAATTTCTGCAATTTTGCTCCAAAATACGGGGAATTTCTGCCTTTTTGCCCGAAAATAAAGAGAATGTATAACTTTTTGCCATAAAAAAGGGAAATTTCTTCATTTTTACCCTAAAATAAGGGGATTTTCCGCATTTTTGACAAAAAATAAGTGCAATTTCTTACTTTTTTCAAAATAAACGGAATTTCTGTCTTTTTGCCCCAAAATAAGCGGAATTTCTGACGTTTTGCCCTGAAATAAGTTAAATTTCTAAAAATTTTCCCCAAAATAATGGAAATATCTGCTTTTTGCCCCAAAATAAGGGGAATTTCTGCTTTTGCCCCAAAATAAGGGGAATTTCTGCATTTTTGCCCCAAAATAAGGGGAATTTCAGCCTTTCTACCTCAAAATAATGAGAATTTCTGCATTTCTGCCCCAAAATATGGAAAATTTCTGGCTTTTTGCCCAAAAATAAAAAAAATTTCTGAAATTTGGAACCAAAGTAAAAGAAATTTTTGCCTTTTTGCCCCAAAATAAGAAAATTTCTGCTTTTTTCTCTGAAATAAGTGAAATTTCTGCAATTTTGCCCCAAAATAAGGGAAATTTCTACAATTTTGCCAAATGTACAGGAAATTTCTACAATTTTCCTCAAAATAAGAGGAATTTCTGACTTTTTGCTCCGAAAAAAAGGAGATTTTCTGTCTTTTTGCCCCAAAATAAGGAGAATTTCTGCCTTTTTGCCCGAAAATTATGAGAATTTCTGCAAATTTGCTTTAAAATACGGGGAATTTCTGCCTTTTAGCCCAAAATAAAGGGATTTTCTGAATTTTCCTACAATATTTGGGGAATCTCTGCATTTTACCTCTAAATAAGGGGAATTTCTGCATTTTACCTCAAAATAAGAAGGATTTCTGCCTTTTGCCCCAAAATATGGCTAATTTCTGCCTTTATGTTCAAAGACAAGGAAAATTTCTTCAATTTTTTATCATAATAAAATAAATTTCTGCTATTTGCCCCAAAATAAGGGGAATTTCTGACTTTTTGCCCTGAAATAAATGAAATTTCTGCAATTTTGCCCGAAAATAAGGGAAATTTGTGCCTTTTTTCCCCAAATTAAGGGGAATTTCTGCCTTTGCCCCAAAATATGGGGAATTTCAACATTTTACCTCAAAATAAGGGGAATTTCAGCCTTTTTGCACCAAAATATGGAGAATTTCTGCCTTTTTGCCCCAAAATAAAGGGAATTTCTGCATTTTTGCACCAATATTAGGGGAATTTCTGCAATTTTGCTCCAAAATACGGGTCATTTCTGCCTTTTTGCCCGAAATTAAGTGGAATTTCTGCCTTTTTGTCCCGAAATAAGTGAAATTTCTTCAATTTTAGCCAAAAATTAGGGATTTCATCTTTTTGCCCCAAAATAAGTGGAATTTCTGCCATTTTGCCCTGAAATATTTGAAATTTCTGCAATTTTACCACAAAATAAGGGGAATTTCTGCCTTTTTGCCCCAAAATAAGGGGAATTTCAGCCTTTTTACCTCATAATAATGGGAATCTCTGCCTTTTTGCCCTAAAATATGGAAAATTTCTGTATTTTTGCCCCAAAATAAAGAAAATTTCTGCAATTTTGTACCAAAATAAAAGTAATTTCTGCATTTTGTCCCAAAATAAGAGAAATTTCCGTGTTTTTTACCTGAAATAAGTGAAATTTCTGTAATTTTGCCCCAAAATAAGGGGAATTTCTGACTTTTTGCCCTGAAATAAGGAGAATTTCTGTCTTTTTGCCCCAAAATAATGTTAATTTCTGCATTTTCCTTCAAAATTAGGGGAATATGTGCAATTTTGCTCAAAATACGTGGAATTTCTGCCTTATTGCAACAAAATAAAGGGAATTTCTGCATTTTTGCACCAATATAAGGGGAATTTCTGAAATTTTGCTCCAAAATACGGAGAATTTTAACCTTATTGCCCGAAATAAAGTGGAATTTCTGCCTTTTTGCCCTGAAATATTTGAAATTTCCGCAATTTTACCCCAAAATAAGGGGAATTTCTGTTTTTGGCCCCAAAATTACAAGAATTTCTGCTTTTTGCCCCAAAATAAGGCAAATTTCTGACTTTTTGCCCTGAAATAAGTGAAATTTCTGCAATTTTGCCCCAAAATAAGGGGAATTTCTGCCTTTTTGCCAAAATAAGGGGAATTTCAGCATTTTACCTCCAAATAAGGAGAATTTCTGCCTTTTTCCCACATAATATGGGGAATTTCTGCCTATTGCCCCCAAATAAGAAAAATTTTTGCTTTTCTGCCCCAATTAACAGGAATTTCCTCCTTTTTGCCACAAAGTAAAGAAAATTTCTGCCTTTTTGCCCCAAAATAACGAAAATTTCAGCTTGTTACCTCAAAATAAGGGGAATTTCTGCCTTTTGCCCACAATATGGGGAATTTCTGGATTTTTGTTCCAAAATAAGGAAAATTTCTTCAATTTTGTACCAAAATAAAAGTAATTTCTGACTTTTTGCCCTGAAATAAATGAAATTTCTGCAATTTTGACGGAAAAAAAAGGGAAATTTGTGTCTTTTTGCCCCAAAATGAGGGGAATTTCTGCCTTTTTGCCACAAAATATAGGGAATTTCAGCATTTTACCTCAAAATAAGGGGAATTTCAGCCTTTTGGCAACAAAATATGAGGAATTTCTGCCTTTTTGCCACAAAATAAGAAAAATTTCTGCAATTCTGTACCAAAATAAAATAAATTTTTACAATTTTGCCCGAAAATAAGGGAAATTTCTGATTTTTGCCCCGAAATAAGGAGAATTTCTGTATTTTTGCCCCAAAATAAGGGGAATTTCTGCCTTTTTGCCCCAAAATTAGAGGAGTTTTTGCAATTTTGCTTCAAAATACAGGAAATTTCTGCCTCTTTTCCCAAAAATAAGAGGAACTTCTTCCGATTTGCCCCAAATAAAGGGAATTTCTGCATTTTTCCCCAATATTAGGGGAATTTCTGCAATTTTGCTCTAAAATACAAGGAATTTCTGCCTTTTTGCGTGAAATTGAGGAGATTTTCTGCATTTTTGCCCCCAAACAAGGGAAATTTCTGCAATTTTATCCCAAATAAGGGGAATTTCTGCCTTTTTGCCCCAATATAATGGGAATTTCTGCCTTTTTGCCCCACAATAAGAAAAATTTTTGCTTTTTTTCTCTGAAATAAGTGAAATTTCTGCAATTTTGCCTTAAAATAAAAGAAATTTCTTCAATTTTTTTCCATAATATAGGAATTTTCTGCAATTTTGCCCCAAAATAAAGGGAAATTCTGTTTTTTGTCCCCAAATAAGGGAAATTTCTGCAATTTTGTTCTAAATTAAGGGGAATTTCTGCCTTTTGCCTCAAAATAAGAGGAATTTTTACCTTTTTGCCCCAAAATAAAGAAAATTACTGCATGTTTTACCCCAAAATTAGGTGAATTTCTGCAATTTTGCTCCAAAATACGGGGAATTTCTGCCTTTTTGCCCGAAAATAAAGAGAATGTATACCTTTTTGCCATAAAAAAGGGAAATTTCTTCATTTTTACCCTAAAATAAGGGGATTTTCCGCATTTTTGACAAAAAATAAGTGCAATTTCTGACTTTTCCCCAAAAATAAATGGAATTTCTGTCTTTTTGCCCCAAAATAAGCGGAATTTCTGACGTTTTGCCCTTAAATGAGTTAAATTTTTAAAAATTTTCCCCAAAATAATGGAAATGTCTGCTTTTTGCCCCAAAATAAGGGGAATTTCTGCCTTTTTGCCCCAAAATAAGGGGAATTTCTGCATTTTTGCCCCAAAATAAGGGGAATTTCAGCCTTTCTACCTCAAAATAATAAGAATTTCTGCATTTCTGCCCCAAAATATGGAAAATTTCTGGCTTTTTGCCCAAAAATAATAAAAATTTCTGAAGTTTGGAACCAAAGTAAAAGAAATTTTTGCCTTTTTCCCCCAAATTAAGAAAATTTCTGCTTTTTTTCCCTGAAATAAGTGAAATTTCTGCAATTTTGCCCCAAAATAAGGGAAATTTCTACAATTTTGCCAAATGTACAGGATATTTCTACAATTTTCCTCAAAATAAGAGGAATTTCTGACATTTGCTCCGAAAAAAAAGAGATTTTCTGTCTTTTTGCCCCAAAATAAGGAGAATTTCTGCCTTTTTGCCCGAAAATTATGAGAATTTCTGCAAATTTGCTTTAAAACACGTGGAATTTCTGCCTTTTAGCCCAAAATAAAGGGATTTTCTGAATTTTCCCCCAATATTTGGGGAATCTCTGCATTTTACCTCTAAATAAGGGGAATTTCTGCATTTTACCTCAAAATAAGAAGGATTTCTGCCTTTTGCCCCAAAATATGGCTAATTTCTGCCTTTATGTTCAAAAATAAGGAAAATTTCTTCAATTTTGTATCATAATAAAAGAAATTTCTGCTTTTTGCCCCAAAATAAGGGGAATTTCTGACTTTTTGCCCTGAAATAAATGAAATTTCTGCAATTTTGCCCGAAAATAAGGGAAATTTGTGCCTTTTTCCCCCAAATTAAGAGGAATTTCTGCCTTTGCCCCAAAATATGGGGAATTTCAACATTTTACCTCAAAATAAGGGGAATTTCAGCCTTTTTGCACCAAAATATGGAGAATTTCTGCCTTTTTGCCCCAAAATAAAGGGAATTTCTGCATTTTTGCACCAATATTAGGGGAATTTCTGCAATTTTGCTCCAAAATACGGGTCATTTCTGCCTTTTTGCCCGAAATTAAGTGGAATTTCTGCCTTTTTGTCCCGAAATAAGTGAAATTTCTTCAATTTTAGCCAAAAATTAGGGATTTCATCTTTTTGCCCCAAAATAAGTGGAATTTCTGCCATTTTGCCCTGAAATATTTGAAATTTCTGCAATTTTACCACAAAATAAGGGGAATTTCTGCCTTTTTGCCCCAAAATAAGGGGAATTTCAGCCTTTTTACCTCATAATAATGGGAATCTCTGCCTTTTTGCCCTAAAATATGGAAAATTTCTGTATTTTTGCCCCAAAATAAAGAAAATTTCTGCAATTTTGTACCAAAATAAAAGTAATTTCTGCATTTTGTCCCAAAATAAGAGAAATTTCCGTGTTTTTTACCTGAAATAAGTGAAATTTCTGTAATTTTGCCCCAAAATAAGGGGAATTTCTGACTTTTTGCCCTGAAATAAGGAGAATTTCTGTCTTTTTGCCCCAAAATAATGTTAATTTCTGCATTTTCCTTCAAAATTAGGGGAATATGTGCAATTTTGCTCAAAATACGTGGAATTTCTGCCTTATTGCAACAAAATAAAGGGAATTTCTGCATTTTTGCACCAATATAAGGGGAATTTCTGAAATTTTGCTCCAAAATACGGAGAATTTTAACCTTATTGCCCGAAATAAAGTGGAATTTCTGCCTTTTTGCCCTGAAATATTTGAAATTTCCGCAATTTTACCCCAAAATAAGGGGAATTTCTGTTTTTGGCCCCAAAATTACAAGAATTTCTGCTTTTTGCCCCAAAATAAGGCAAATTTCTGACTTTTTGCCCTGAAATAAGTGAAATTTCTGCAATTTTGCCCCAAAATAAGGGGAATTTCTGCCTTTTTGCCAAAATAAGGGGAATTTCAGCATTTTACCTCCAAATAAGGAGAATTTCTGCCTTTTTCCCACATAATATGGGGAATTTCTGCCTATTGCCCCCAAATAAGAAAAATTTTTGCTTTTCTGCCCCAATTAACAGGAATTTCCTCCTTTTTGCCACAAAGTAAAGAAAATTTCTGCCTTTTTGCCCCAAAATAACGAAAATTTCAGCTTGTTACCTCAAAATAAGGGGAATTTCTGCCTTTTGCCCACAATATGGGGAATTTCTGGATTTTTGTTCCAAAATAAGGAAAATTTCTTCAATTTTGTACCAAAATAAAAGTAATTTCTGACTTTTTGCCCTGAAATAAATGAAATTTCTGCAATTTTGACGGAAAAAAAAGGGAAATTTGTGTCTTTTTGCCCCAAAATGAGGGGAATTTCTGCCTTTTTGCCACAAAATATAGGGAATTTCAGCATTTTACCTCAAAATAAGGGGAATTTCAGCCTTTTGGCAACAAAATATGAGGAATTTCTGCCTTTTTGCCACAAAATAAGAAAAATTTCTGCAATTCTGTACCAAAATAAAATAAATTTTTACAATTTTGCCCGAAAATAAGGGAAATTTCTGATTTTTGCCCCGAAATAAGGAGAATTTCTGTATTTTTGCCCCAAAATAAGGGGAATTTCTGCCTTTTTGCCCCAAAATTAGAGGAGTTTTTGCAATTTTGCTTCAAAATACAGGAAATTTCTGCCTCTTTTCCCAAAAATAAGAGGAACTTCTTCCGATTTGCCCCAAATAAAGGGAATTTCTGCATTTTTCCCCAATATTAGGGGAATTTCTGCAATTTTGCTCTAAAATACAAGGAATTTCTGCCTTTTTGCGTGAAATTGAGGAGATTTTCTGCATTTTTGCCCCCAAACAAGGGAAATTTCTGCAATTTTATCCCAAATAAGGGGAATTTCTGCCTTTTTGCCCCAATATAATGGGAATTTCTGCCTTTTTGCCCCACAATAAGAAAAATTTTTGCTTTTTTTCTCTGAAATAAGTGAAATTTCTGCAATTTTGCCTTAAAATAAAAGAAATTTCTTCAATTTTTTTCCATAATATAGGAATTTTCTGCAATTTTGCCCCAAAATAAAGGGAAATTCTGTTTTTTGTCCCCAAATAAGGGAAATTTCTGCAATTTTGTTCTAAATTAAGGGGAATTTCTGCCTTTTGCCTCAAAATAAGAGGAATTTTTACCTTTTTGCCCCAAAATAAAGAAAATTACTGCATGTTTTACCCCAAAATTAGGTGAATTTCTGCAATTTTGCTCCAAAATACGGGGAATTTCTGCCTTTTTGCCCGAAAATAAAGAGAATGTATACCTTTTTGCCATAAAAAAGGGAAATTTCTTCATTTTTACCCTAAAATAAGGGGATTTTCCGCATTTTTGACAAAAAATAAGTGCAATTTCTGACTTTTCCCCAAAAATAAATGGAATTTCTGTCTTTTTGCCCCAAAATAAGCGGAATTTCTGACGTTTTGCCCTTAAATGAGTTAAATTTTTAAAAATTTTCCCCAAAATAATGGAAATGTCTGCTTTTTGCCCCAAAATAAGGGGAATTTCTGCCTTTTTGCCCCAAAATAAGGGGAATTTCTGCATTTTTGCCCCAAAATAAGGGGAATTTCAGCCTTTCTACCTCAAAATAATAAGAATTTCTGCATTTCTGCCCCAAAATATGGAAAATTTCTGGCTTTTTGCCCAAAAATAATAAAAATTTCTGAAGTTTGGAACCAAAGTAAAAGAAATTTTTGCCTTTTTCCCCCAAATTAAGAAAATTTCTGCTTTTTTTCCCTGAAATAAGTGAAATTTCTGCAATTTTGCCCCAAAATAAGGGAAATTTCTACAATTTTGCCAAATGTACAGGATATTTCTACAATTTTCCTCAAAATAAGAGGAATTTCTGACATTTGCTCCGAAAAAAAAGAGATTTTCTGTCTTTTTGCCCCAAAATAAGGAGAATTTCTGCCTTTTTGCCCGAAAATTATGAGAATTTCTGCAAATTTGCTTTAAAACACGTGGAATTTCTGCCTTTTAGCCCAAAATAAAGGGATTTTCTGAATTTTCCCCCAATATTTGGGGAATCTCTGCATTTTACCTCTAAATAAGGGGAATTTCTGCATTTTACCTCAAAATAAGAAGGATTTCTGCCTTTTGCCCCAAAATATGGCTAATTTCTGCCTTTATGTTCAAAAATAAGGAAAATTTCTTCAATTTTGTATCATAATAAAAGAAATTTCTGCTTTTTGCCCCAAAATAAGGGGAATTTCTGACTTTTTGCCCTGAAATAAATGAAATTTCTGCAATTTTGCCCGAAAATAAGGGAAATTTGTGCCTTTTTCCCCCAAATTAAGAGGAATTTCTGCCTTTGCCCCAAAATATGGGGAATTTCAACATTTTACCTCAAAATAAGGGGAATTTCAGCCTTTTTGCACCAAAATATGGAGAATTTCTGCCTTTTTGCCCCAAAATAAAGGGAATTTCTGCATTTTTGCACCAATATTAGGGGAATTTCTGCAATTTTGCTCCAAAATACGGGTCATTTCTGCCTTTTTGCCCGAAATTAAGTGGAATTTCTGCCTTTTTGTCCTGAAATAAGTGAAATTTCTTCAATTTTAGCCAAAAATTAGGGATTTCATCTTTTTGCCCCAAAATAAGTGGAATTTCTGCCATTTTGCCCTGAAATATTTGAAATTTCTGCAATTTTACCACAAAATAAGGGGAATTTCTGCCTTTTTGCCCCAAAATAAGGGGAATTTCAGCCTTTTTACCTCATAATAATGGGAATCTCTGCCTTTTTGCCCTAAAATATGGAAAATTTCTGTATTTTTGCCTCAAAATAAAGAAAATTTCTGCAATTTTGTACCAAAATAAAAGTAATTTCTGCATTTTGTCCCAAAATAAGAGAAATTTCCGTGTTTTTTACCTGAAATAAGTGAAATTTCTGTAATTTTGCCCCAAAATAAGGGGAATTTCTGACTTTTTGCCCTGAAATAAGGAGAATTTCTGTCTTTTTGCCCCAAAATAATGTTAATTTCTGCATTTTCCTTCAAAATTAGAGGAATATGTGCAATTTTGCTCAAAATACGTGGAATTTCTGCCTTATTGCAACAAAATAAAGGGAATTTCTGCATTTTTGCACCAATATAAGGGGAATTTCTGAAATTTTGCTCCAAAATACGGGGAATTTTAACCTATTGCCCGAAATAGAGTGGAATTTCTGCCTTTTTGCCCTGAAATATTTGAAATTTCTGCAATTTTACCCCAAAATAAGGGGAATTTCTGTTTTAGCCCCAAAATTACAAGAATTTCTGCTTTTTGCCCCAAAATAAGGCAAATTTCTGACTTTTTGCCCTGAAATAAGTGAAATTTCTGCAATTTTGCCCCAAAATAAGGGGAATTTCTGCCTTTTTGCCAAAATAAGGGGAATTTCAGCATTTTACCTCCAAATAAGGGGAATTTCTGCCTTTTTCCCACATAATATGGGGAATTTCTGCCTATTGCCCCCAAGTAAGAAAAATTTTTGCTTTTCTGCCCCAATTAACAGGAATTTCCTCCTTTTTGCCACAAAGTAAAGGGAATTTCTGCCTTTTTGCCCCAAAATAACGGGAATTTCAGCTTGTTACCTCAAAATAAGGGGAATTTCTGCCTTTTGCCCACAATATGGGGAATTTCTGAATTTTTGTTCCAAAATAAGGAAAATTTCTTCAATTTTGTACCAAAATAAAAGTAATTTCTGACTTTTTGCCCTGAAATAAATGAAATTTCTGCAATTTTGCCCGAAAAAAAGGGAAATTTGTGTCTTTTTGCCCCAAAATGAGGGGAATTTCTGCCTTTTTGCCACAATATATAGGGAATTTCAGCATTTTACCTCAAAATAAGGAGAATTTCGGCCTTTTTGCAACAAAATATGGGGAATTTCTGCCTTTTTGCCACAAAATAAGAAAGATTTCTGCAATTCTGTACCAAAATAAAATAAATTTTTACAATTTTGCCCGAAAATAAGGGAAATTTCTGATTTTTGCCCCGAAATAAGGAGAATTTCTATATTTTTGCCCCAAAATAAGGGGAATTTCTGCCTTTTTGCCCCAAAATTAGAGGAGTTTTTGCAATTTTGCTTCAAAATACAGGAAATTTCTGCCTCTTTTCCCAAAAATAAGAGGAACTTCTTCCGATTTGCCCCAAATAAAGGGAATTTCTGCATTTTTTCCCAATATTAGGGGAATTTCTGCAATTTTGCTCTAAAATACAAGGAATTTCTGCCTTTTTGCCTGAAATTAAGGAGATTTTCTGCATTTTTGCCCCCAAACAAGGGAAATTTCTGCAATTTTATCCCAAATAAGGGGAATTTCTGCCTTTTTGCCCCAATATAATGGGAATTTCTGCCTTTTTGCCCCACAATAAGAAAAATTTTTGCTTTTTTTCTCTGAAATAAGTGAAATTTCTGCAATTTTGCCTTAAAATAAAAGAAATTTCTTCAATTTTTTCCATAATATAGGAATTTTCTGCAATTTTGCCCCAAAATAAAGGGAAATTCTGTTTTTTGTCCCCAAATAAGGGAAATTTCTGCAATTTTGTTCTAAATTAAGGGGAATTTCTGCCTTTTGCCTCAAAATAAGGGGAATTTTTACCTTTTTGCCCCAAAATAAAGAAAATTACTGCATGTTTTACCCCAAAATTAGGTGAATTTCTGCAATTTTGCTCCAAAATACGGGGAATTTCTGCCTTTTTGCCCAAAAATAAAGAGAATGTATACCTTTTTGCCATAAAAAAGGGAAATTTCTTCATTTTTACCCTAAAATAAGGGGATTTTCCACATTTTGACAAAAAATAAGTGCAATTTCTGACTTTTCCCCAAAAATAAACGGAATTTCTGTTTTTTGCCCCAAAATAAGCGGAATTTCTGCCTTTTTGCCTCAAAATAAGGGGAATTTCTGCATTTTTGCCCCAAAATAAGGGGAATTTCAGCCTTTCTACCTCAAAATAATGAGAATTTCTGCATTTCTGCCACAAAATATGGAAAATTTCTGGCTTTTTGCCCAAAAATAAGAAAAATTTCTGAAGTTTGGAACCAAAGTAAAAGAAATTTTTGCCTTTTTGCCCCAAAATAAGAAAATTTCTGCTTTTTTTCCTGAAATAAGTGAAATTTCTGCAATTTTGCCCCAAAATAAGGGAAATTTCTACAATTTTGCCAAATGTACAGGATATTTCTACAATTTTCCTCAAAATAAGAGGAATTTCTGACATTTGCTCCGAAAAAAAGGAGATTTTCTGTCTTTTTGCCCCAAAATAAGGAGAATTTCTGCCTTTTTGCCCGAAAATTATGAGAATTTCTGCAAATTTGCTTTAAAACACGGGGAATTTCTGCCTTTTAGCCCAAAATAAAGGGATTTTCTGAATTTTCCCCCAATATTTGGGGAATCTCTGCATTTTACCTGTAAATAAGGGGAATTTCTGCATTTTACCTCAAAATAAGAAGGATTTCTGCCTTTTGCCCCAAAATATGGCTAATTTCTGCCTTTATGTTCAAAAATAAGGAAAATTTCTTCAATTTTGTATCATAATAAAAGAAATTTCTGCTTTTTGCCCCAAAATAAGGGGAATTTCTGACTTTTTGCCCTGAAATAAATGAAATTTCTGCAATTTTGCCCGAAAATAAGGGAAATTTGTGCCTTTTTTCCCCAAATTAAGAGGAATTTCTGCCTTTGCCCCAAAATATGGGGAATTTCAACATTTTACCTCAAAATAAGGGGAATTTCAGCCTTTTTGCACCAAAATATGGAGAATTTCTGCCTTTTTGCCCCAAAATAAAGGGAATTTCTGCATTTTTGCACCAATATTAGGGGAATTTCTGCAATTTTGCTCCAAAATACGGGTCATTTCTGCCTTTTTGCCCGAAATTAAGTGGAATTTCTGCCTTTTTGTCCCGAAATAAGTGAAATTTCTTCAATTTTAGCCAAAAATTAGGGATTTCATCTTTTTGCCCCAAAATAAGTGGAATTTCTGCCATTTTGCCCTGAAATATTTGAAATTTCTGCAATTTTACCACAAAATAAGGGGAATTTCTGCCTTTTTGCCCCAAAATAAGGGGATTTTCAGCCTTTTTACCTCATAATAATGGGAATCTCTGCCTTTTTGCCCTAAAATATGGAAAATTTCTGTATTTTTGCCCCAAAATAAAGAAAATTTCTGCAATTTTGTATCAAAATAAAAGTAATTTCTGCATTTTGTCCCAAAATAAGAGAAATTTCCGTGTTTTTTACCTGAAATAAGTGAAATTTCTGTAATTTTGCCCCAAAATAAGGGGAATTTCTGACTTTTTGCCCTGAAATAAGGAGAATTTCTGTCTTTTTGCCCCAAAATAATGTTAATTTCTGCATTTTCCTTCAAAATTAGAGGAATATGTGCAATTTTGCTCAAAATACGTGGAATTTCTGCCTTATTGCAACAAAATAAAGGGAATTTCTGCATTTTTGCACCAATATAAGGGGAATTTCTGAAATTTTGCTCCAAGATACGGGGAATTTTAACCTTATTGCCCGAAATAAAGTGGAATTTCTGCCTTTTTGCCCTGAAATATATGAAATTTCTGCAATTTTACCCCAAAATAAGGGGAATTTCTGTTTTTGGCCCCAAAATTACAAGAATTTCTGCTTTTTGCCCCAAAATAAGGAAAATTTCTGACTTTTTGCCCTGAAATAAGTGAAATTTCTGCAATTTTGCCCGAAAAAAAGGGAAATTTGTGTCTTTTTGCCCCAAAATGAGGGGAATTTCTGCCTTTTTGCCACAATATATAGGGAATTTCAGCATTTTACCTCAAAATAAGGAGAATTTCGGCCTTTTTGCAACAAAATATGGGGAATTTCTGCCTTTTTGCCACAAAATAAGAAAGATTTCTGCAATTCTGTACCAAAATAAAATAAATTTTTACAATTTTGCCCGAAAATAAGGGAAATTTCTGATTTTTGCCCCGAAATAAGGAGAATTTCTATATTTTTGCCCCAAAATAAGGGGAATTTCTGCCTTTTTGCCCCAAAATTAGAGGAGTTTTTGCAATTTTGCTTCAAAATACAGGAAATTTCTGCCTCTTTTCCCAAAAATAAGAGGAACTTCTTCCGATTTGCCCCAAATAAAGGGAATTTCTGCATTTTTCCCCAATATTAGGGGAAATTCTGCAATTTTGCTCTAAAATACAAGGAATTTCTGCCTTTTTGCCTGAAATTAAGGAGATTTTCTGCATTTTTGCCCCTAAACAAGGGAAATTTCTGCAATTTTATCCCAAATAAGGGGAATTTCTTCCTTTTTGCCCCAATATAATGGGAATTTCTGCCTTTTTGCCCCACAATAAGAAAAATTTTTGCTTTTTTTCTCTGAAATAAGTGAAATTTCTGCAATTTTGCCTTAAAATAAAAGAAATTTCTTCAATTTTTTTCCATAATATAGGAATTTTCTGCAATTTTGCCCCAAAATAAAGGGAAATTCTGTTTTTTGTCCCCAAATAAGGGAAATTTCTGCAATTTTGTTCTAAATTAAGGGGAATTTCTGCCTTTTGCCTCAAAATAAGGGGAATTTTTACCTTTTTGCACCAAAATAAAGAAAATTACTGCATGTTTTACCCCAAAATTAGGTGAATTTCTGCAATTTTGCTCCAAAATACGGGGAATTTCTGCCTTTTTGCCCGAAAATAAAGAGAATGTATACCTTTTTGCCATAAAAAAGGGAAATTTCTTCATTTTTACCCTAAAATAAGGGGATTTTCCGCATTTTTGACAAAAAATAAGTGCAATTTCTGACTTTTCCCCAAAAATATACGGAATTTCTGTCTTTTTGCCCCAAAATAAGCGGAATTTCTGACGTTTTGCCCTGAAATAAGTTAAATTTCTAAAATTTTACCCCAAAATAATGAAAATGTCTGCTTTTTGCCCCAAAATAAGGGGAATTTCTGCCTTTTTGCCCCAAAATAAGGGGAATTTCTGCATTTTTGCCCCCAAAATAAGGGGAATTTCAGCATTTCTACCTCAAAATAATGAGAATTTCTGCATTTCTGCCCCAAAATATGGAAAATTTCTGGCTTTTTGCCCAAAAATAAGAAAAATTTCTGAAATTTGGAAACAAAGTAAAAGAAATTTCTGCAATTTTGCCCCAAAATAAGGGAAATTTCTACAATTTTGCCAAATGTACAGAAAATTTCTACAATTTTCCTCAAAATAAGAGGAATTTCTGACTTTTTGCTCCGAAAAAAAGGAGATTTTCTGTCTTTTTGCCCCAAAATAAGGAGAATTTCTGCCTTTTTGCCCGAAAATTATGAGAATTTCTGCAAATTTGCTTTAAAATACGGGGAATTTCTGCCTTTTAGCCCAAAATAAATAGATTTTCTGAATTTTCCCCCAATATTTGGGGAATTTCTGCATTTTACCTCTAAATAAGGGGAATTTCTGCATTTTACCTCAAAATAAGAAGGATTTCTGCCTTTTGCCCCAAAATATGGCTAATTTCTGCCTTTATGTTCAAAAATAAGGAAAATTTCTTCAATTTTGTATCATAATAAAATAAATTTCTGCCTTTTGCCCCAAAATAAAGGCAATTTCTGACTTTTTGCCCTGAAATGAATGAAATTTCTGCAATTTTGCCCGAAAATAAGGGAAATTTGTGCCTTTTTTTCCCAAATTAAGGGGAATTTCTGCCTTTGCCCCAAAATATGGGGAATTTCAACATTTTACCTCAAAATAAGGAGAATTTCAGCCTTTTTGCACCAAAATATAGAGAATTTCTGCCTTTTTGCCCCAAAATAAAGGGAATTTCTGCATTTTTGCACCAATATTAGGGGAATTTCTGCAATTTTGCTCCAAAATACGGGTCATTTCTGCCTTTTTACCCGAAATTAAGTGGAATTTCTGCCTTTTTGTCCCGAAATAAGTGAAATTTCTTCAATTTTAGCCAAAAATTAGGGATTTCATCTTTTTGCCCCAAAATAAGTGGAATTTCTGCCATTTTGCCCTGAAATATTTGAAATTTCTGCAATTTTACCACAAAATAAGGGGAATTTCTGCCTTTTTGCCCCAAAATAAGGGGAATTTCAGCCTTTTTACCTCATAATAATGGGAATCTCTGCCTTTTTGCCCTAAAATATGGAAAATTTCTGTATTTTTGCCCCAAAATAAAGAAAATTTCTGCAATTTTGTACCAAAATAAAAGTAATTTCTGCATTTTGTCCCAAAATAAGAGAAATTTCCGTGTTTTTTACCTGAAATAAGTGAAATTTCTGTAATTTTGCCCCAAAATAAGGGGAATTTCTGACTTTTTGCTCTGAAATAAGGAGAATTTCTGTCTTTTTGCCCCAAAATAATGTTAATTTCTGCATTTTCCTTCAAAATTAGGGGAATATGTGCAATTTTGCTCAAAATAGGTGGAATTTCTGCCTTATTGCAACAAATAAAGGGAATTTCTGCATTTTTGCACCAATATAAGGGGAATTTCTGAAATTTTGCTCCAAAATACGGGGAATTTTAACCTTATAGTCCGAAATAAAGTGGAATTTCTGCCTTTTTGCCCTGAAATATTTGAAATTTCCGCAATTTTACCCCAAAATGAGGGGAATTTCTGTTTTTGGCCCCAAAATTACAAGAATTTCTGCTTTTTGCCCCAAAATAAGGCAAATTTCTGACTTTTTGCCCTGAAATAAGTGAAATTTCTGCAATTTTGCCCCAAAAGAAGGGGAATTTCTGCCTTTTTGCCAAAATAAGGGGAATTTCATCATTTTACCTCCAAATAAGGGGAATTTCTGCCTTTTTCCCACATAATATGGGGAATTTCTGCCTATTGCCCCCAAATAGGAAAAATTTTTCTTTTCTGCCCCAATTAACAGGAATTTCCTCCTTTTTGCCACAAAGTAAAGGGAATTTCTGCCTTTTTGCCCCAAAATAACGGGAATTTCAGCTTGTTACCTCAAAATAAGGGGAATTTCTGCCTTTTGCCCACAATATGGGGAATTTCTGAATTTTTGTTCCAAAATAAGGAAAATTTCTTCAATTTTGTACCAAAATAAAAGTAATTTCTGAGTTTTTGCCCTGAAATAAATGAAATTTCTGCAATTTTGCCCGAAAAAAAAAGGAAATTTGTGTCTTTTTGCTCCAAAATGAGGTGAATTTCTGCCTTTTTGCCACAAAATATAGGGAATTTCAGCATTTTACCTCAAAATAAGGGGAATTTCAGCCTTTTGGCAACAAAATATGGGGAATTTCTGCCTTTTTGCCACAAAATAAGAAAAATTTCTGCAATTTTGTACCAAAATAAAATAAATTTTTACAATTTTGCCCGAAAATAAGGGAAATTTCTGATTTTTGCCCCGAAATAAGGAGAATTTCTGTATTTTTGCCCCAAAATAAGGGGAATTTCTGCCTTTTTGCCCCAAAATTAGAGGAGTTTTTGCAATTTTGCTTCAAAATACAGGAAATTTCTGCCTCTTTTCCCGAAAATAATAGGAACTTCTTCCGATTTGCCCCAAATAAAGGGAATTTCTGCATTTTTCCCCAATATTAGGGGAATTTCTGCAATTTTGCTCTAAAATACAAGGAATTTCTGCCTTTTTGCCTGAAATTAAGGAGATTTTCTGCATTTTTGCCCCCAAACAAGGGAAATTTCTGCAATTTTATCCCAAATAAGGGGAATTTCTGCCTTTTTGCCCCAATATAATGGGAATTTCTGCCTTTTTGCCCCACAATAAGAAAAATTTTTGCTTTTTTTCTCTGAAATAAGTGAAATTTCTGCAATTTTGCCTTAAAATAAAAGAAATTTCTTCAATTTTTTTCCATAATATAGGAATTTTCTGCAATTTTGCCCCAAAATAAAGGGAATTTCTGTTTTTTGTCCCCAAATAAGGGAAATTTCTGCAATTTTATTCTAAATTAAGGGGAATTTCTGCCTTTTGCCTCAAAATAAGAGGAATTTTTACCTTTTTGCCCCAAAATAAAGAAAATTACTGCATGTTTTACCCCAAAATTAGGTGAATTTCTGCAATTTTGCTCCAAAATACGGGGAATTTCTGCCTTTTTGCCCGAAAATAAAGAGAATGTATACCTTTTTGCCATAAAAAAGGGAAATTTCTTCATTTTTACCCTAAAATAAGGGGATTTTCCGCATTTTTTACAAAAAATAAGTGCAATTTCTAACTTTTCCCCAAAAATAAACGGAATTTCTGTCTTTTTGCCCCAAAATAAGCGGAATTTCTGACGTTTTGCCCTTAAATAAGTTAAAATTCTAAAAATTTTCCCCAGAATAATGGAAATGTCTGCTTTTTGCCCCAAAATAAGGGGAATTTCTGCCTTTTTGCCCCAAAATAAGGGGAATTTCTGCATTTTTGCCCCAAAATAAGGGGAATTTCAGCCTTTCTACCTCAAAATAATGAGAATTTCTGCATTTCTGCCCCAAAATATGGAAAATTTCTGGCTTTTTGCCCAAAAATAAGAAAAATTTCTGAAGTTTGGAACCAAAGTAAAAGAAATTTTTGCCTTTTTGCCCCAAAATAAGAAAATTTCTGCTTTTTTTTCTGAAATAAGTGAAATTTCTGCAATTTTGCCCCAAAATAAGGGAAATTTCTACAATTTTGCCAAATGTACAGGATATTTCTACAATTTTCCTCAAAATAAGAGGAATTTCTGACATTTGCTCCGAAAAAAAGGAGATTTTCTGTCTTTTTGCCCGAAAATAAGGAGAATTTCTGCCTTTTTGCCCGAAAATTATGAGAATTTCTGCAAATTTGCTTTAAAACACGGGGAATTTCTGCCTTTTAGCCCAAAATAAATGGATTTTCTGAATTTTCCCCCAATATTTGGGGAATCTCTGCATTTTACCTCTAAATAAGGGGAATTTCTGCATTTTACCTCAAAATAAGAAGGATTTCTGCCTTTTGCCCAAAAAATATGGCTAATTTCTGCCTTTATGTTCAAAAATAAGGAAAATTTCTTCAATTTTGTATCATAATAAAAGAAATTTCTGCTTTTTGCCCCAAAATAAGGGGAATTTCTGACTTTTTGCCCTGAAATAAATGAAATTTCTGCAATTTTGCCCGAAAATAAGGGAAATTTGTGCCTTTTTTCCCCAAATTAAGGGGAATTTCTGCCTTTGCCCCAAAATATGGGGAATTTCAACATTTTACCTCAAAATAAGGGGAATTTCAGCCTTTTTGCACCAAAATATGGAGAATTTCTGCCTTTTTGCCCCAAAATAAAGGGAATTTCTGCATTTTTGCACCAATATTAGGGGAATTTCTGCAATTTTGCTCCAAAATACGGGTCATTTCTGCCTTTTTGCCTGAAATTAAGTGGAATTTCTGCCTTTTTGCCCCAAAATAACGGGAATTTCAGCTTGTTACCTCAAAATAAGGGGAATTTCTGCCTTTTGCCCACAATATGGGGAATTTCTGAATTTTTGTTCCAAAATAAGGAAAATTTCTTCAATTTTGTACCAAAATAAAAGTAATTTCTGAGTTTTTGCCCTGAAATAAATGAAATTTCTGCAATTTTGCCCGAAAAAAAGGGAAATTTGTGTCTTTTTGCTCCAAAATGAGGTGAATTTCTGCCTTTTTGCCACAAAATATAGGGAATTTCAGCATTTTACCTCAAAATAAGGGGAATTTCAGCCTTTTGGCAACAAAATATGGGGAATTTCTGCCTTTTTGCCACAAAATAAGAAAAATTTCTGCAATTTTGTACCAAAATAAAATAAATTTTTACAATTTTGCCCGAAAATAAGGGAAATTTCTGATTTTTGCCCCGAAATAAGGAGAATTTCTGTATTTTTGCCCCAAAATAAGGGGAATTTCTGCCTTTTTGCCCCAAAATTAGAGGAGTTTTTGCAATTTTGCTTCAAAATACAGGAAATTTCTGCCTCTTTTCCCGAAAATAATAGGAACTTCTTCCGATTTGCCCCAAATAAAGGGAATTTCTGCATTTTTCCCCAATATTAGGGGAATTTCTGCAATTTTGCTCTAAAATACAAGGAATTTCTGCCTTTTTGCCTGAAATTAAGGAGATTTTCTGCATTTTTGCCCCCAAACAAGGGAAATTTCTGCAATTTTATCCCAAATAAGGGGAATTTCTGCCTTTTTGCCCCAATATAATGGGAATTTCTGCCTTTTTGCCCCACAATAAGAAAAATTTTTGCTTTTTTTCTCTGAAATAAGTGAAATTTCTGCAATTTTGCCTTAAAATAAAAGAAATTTCTTCAATTTTTTTCCATAATATAGGAATTTTCTGCAATTTTGCCCCAAAATAAAGGGAATTTCTGTTTTTTGTCCCCAAATAAGGGAAATTTCTGCAATTTTATTCTAAATTAAGGGGAATTTCTGCCTTTTGCCTCAAAATAAGAGGAATTTTTACCTTTTTGCCCCAAAATAAAGAAAATTACTGCATGTTTTACCCCAAAATTAGGTGAATTTCTGCAATTTTGCTCCAAAATACGGGGAATTTCTGCCTTTTTGCCCGAAAATAAAGAGAATGTATACCTTTTTGCCATAAAAAAGGGAAATTTCTTCATTTTTACCCTAAAATAAGGGGATTTTCCGCATTTTTTACAAAAAATAAGTGCAATTTCTAACTTTTCCCCAAAAATAAACGGAATTTCTGTCTTTTTGCCCCAAAATAAGCGGAATTTCTGACGTTTTGCCCTTAAATAAGTTAAAATTCTAAAAATTTTCCCCAGAATAATGGAAATGTCTGCTTTTTGCCCCAAAATAAGGGGAATTTCTGCCTTTTTGCCCCAAAATAAGGGGAATTTCTGCATTTTTGCCCCAAAATAAGGGGAATTTCAGCCTTTCTACCTCAAAATAATGAGAATTTCTGCATTTCTGCCCCAAAATATGGAAAATTTCTGGCTTTTTGCCCAAAAATAAGAAAAATTTCTGAAGTTTGGAACCAAAGTAAAAGAAATTTTTGCCTTTTTGCCCCAAAATAAGAAAATTTCTGCTTTTTTTTCTGAAATAAGTGAAATTTCTGCAATTTTGCCCCAAAATAAGGGAAATTTCTACAATTTTGCCAAATGTACAGGATATTTCTACAATTTTCCTCAAAATAAGAGGAATTTCTGACATTTGCTCCGAAAAAAAGGAGATTTTCTGTCTTTTTGCCCGAAAATAAGGAGAATTTCTGCCTTTTTGCCCGAAAATTATGAGAATTTCTGCAAATTTGCTTTAAAACACGGGGAATTTCTGCCTTTTAGCCCAAAATAAATGGATTTTCTGAATTTTCCCCCAATATTTGGGGAATCTCTGCATTTTACCTCTAAATAAGGGGAATTTCTGCATTTTACCTCAAAATAAGAAGGATTTCTGCCTTTTGCCCAAAAAATATGGCTAATTTCTGCCTTTATGTTCAAAAATAAGGAAAATTTCTTCAATTTTGTATCATAATAAAAGAAATTTCTGCTTTTTGCCCCAAAATAAGGGGAATTTCTGACTTTTTGCCCTGAAATAAATGAAATTTCTGCAATTTTGCCCGAAAATAAGGGAAATTTGTGCCTTTTTTCCCCAAATTAAGGGGAATTTCTGCCTTTGCCCCAAAATATGGGGAATTTCAACATTTTACCTCAAAATAAGGGGAATTTCAGCCTTTTTGCACCAAAATATGGAGAATTTCTGCCTTTTTGCCCCAAAATAAAGGGAATTTCTGCATTTTTGCACCAATATTAGGGGAATTTCTGCAATTTTGCTCCAAAATACGGGTCATTTCTGCCTTTTTGCCTGAAATTAAGTGGAATTTCTGCCTTTTTGTTCCGAAATAAGTGAAATTTCTTCAATTTTAGCCAAAAATTAGGGATTTCATCTTTTTGCCCCAAAATAAGTGGAATTTCTGCCATTTTGCTCTGAAATATTTGAAATTTCTGCAATTTTACCACAAAATAAGGGGAATTTCTGCCTTTTTGCCCCAAAATAAGGGGAATTTCAGCCTTTTTACCTCATAATAATGGGAATCTCTGCCTTTTTGCCCTAAAATATGGAAAATTTCTGTATTTTTGCCCCAAAATAAAGAAAATTTCTGCAATTTTGTACCAAAATAAAAGTAATTTCTGCATTTTGTCCCAAAATAAGAGAAATTTCCGTGTTTTTTACCTGAAATAAGTGAAATTTCTGTAATTTTGCCCCAAAATAAGGGGAATTTCTGACTTTTTGCCCTGAAATAAGGAGAATTTCTGTCTTTTTGCCCCAAAATAATGTTAATTTCTGCATTTTCCTTCAAAATTAGAGGAATATGTACAATTTTGCTCAAAATACGTGGAATTTCTGCCTTATTGCAACAAAATAAAGGGAATTTCTGCATTTTTGCACCAATATAAGGGGAATTTCTGAAATTTTGCTCCAAAATACGGGGAATTTTAACCTTATTGCCCGAAATAAAGTCTAATTTCTGCCTTTTTGCCCTGAAATATTTGAAATTTCCGCAATTTTACCCCAAAATAAGGGGAATTTCTGTTTTTGGCCCCAAAATTACAAGAATTTCTGCTTTTTGCCCCAAAATAAGGCAAATTTCTGACTTTTTGCCCTGAAATAAGTGAAATTTCTGCAATTTTGCCCCAAAATAAGGGGAATTTCTGCCTTTTTGCCAAAATAAGGGGAATTTCAGCATTTTACCTCCAAATAAGGAGAATTTCTGCCTTTTTCCCACATAATATGGGGAATTTCTGCCTATTGCCCCCAAATAAGAAAAATTTTTGCTTTTCTGCCCCAATTAACAGGAATTTCCTTCTTTTTGCCACAAAGTAAAGGGAATTTCTGCCTTTTTGCCCCAAAATAACGGAAATTTCAGCTTGTTACCTCAAAATAAGGGGAATTTCTGCCTTTTGCCCACAATATGGGGAATTTCTGAATTTTTGTTCCAAAATAAGGAAAATTTCTTCAATTTTGTACCAAAATAAAAGTAATTTCTGACTTTTTGCCCTGAAATAAATGAAATTTCTGCAATTTTGCCCGAAAAAAAGGGAAATTTGTGTCTTTTTGCCCCAAAATGAGGGGAATTTCTGCCTATTTGCCACAAAATATAGGGAATTTCAGCATTTTACCTCAAAATAAGGGGAATTTCAGCCTTTTGGCAACAAAATATGGGGAATTACTGCCTTTTTGCCACAAAATAAGAAAAATTTCTGCAATTCTGTACCAAAATAAAATAAATTTTTACAATTTTGCCCGAAAATAAGGGAAATTTCTGATTTTTGCCCCGAAATAAGGAGAATTTCTGTATTTTTGCCCCAAAATAAGGGGAATTTCTGCCTTTTTGCCCCAAAATTAGAGGAGTTTTTGCAATTTTGCTTCAAAATACAGGAAATTTCTGCCTCTTTTCCCAAAAATAAGAGGAACTTCTTCCGATTTGCCCCAAATGAAAGGAATTTCTGCATTTTTCCCCAATATTAAAGGAATTTCTGCAATTTTGCTCTAAAATACAAGGAATTTCTGCCTTTTTGCCTGAAATTGAGGAGATTTTCTGCAATTTTGCCCCCAAACAAGGGAAATTTCTGAAATTTTATCCCAAATAAGGGGAATTTCTGCCTTTTTGCCCCAATATAATGGGAATTTCTGCCTTTTTGCCCCACAATAAAAAAATTTTTGCTTTTTTTCTCTGAAATAAGTGAAATTTCTGCAATTTTGCCTTAAAATAAAAGAAATTTCTTCAATTTTTTTCCATAATATAGGAATTTTCTGCAATTTTGCCCCAAAATAAAGGGAATTTCTGTTTTTTGTCCCCAAATAAGAAAAATTTCTGCAATTTTGTTCTAAATTAAGGGGAATTTCTGCCTTTTGCCTCAAAATAAGAGGAATTTTTACCTTTTTGCCCCAAAATAAAGAAAATTACTGCATGTTTTACCCCAAAATTAGGTGAATTTCTGCAATTTTGCTCCAAAATACGGGGAATTTCTGCCTTTTTGCCCGAAAATAAAGAGAATGTATACCTTTTTGCCATAAAAAAGGGAAATTTCTTCATTTTTACCCTAAAATAAGGGGATTTTCCGCATTTTTGACAAAAAATAAGTGCAATTTCTGACTTTTCCCCAAAAATAAAGGGAATTTCTGTCTTTTTGCCCCAAAATAAGCGGAATTTCTGACGTTTTGCCCTGAAATAAGTTAAATTTCTAAAAATTTTCCCCAAAATAATGGAAATGTCTGCTTTTTGCCCCAAAATAAGGGGAATTTCTGCCTTTTTGCCCCAAAATAAGGGGAATTTCTGCATTTTTGCCCCAAAATAAGGGGAATTTCAGCCTTTCTACCTCAAAATAATGAGAATTTCTGCATTTCTGCCCCAAAATATGGAAAATTTCTGGCTTTTTGCCCAAAAATAAGAAAAATTTCTGAAGTTTGGAACTAAAGTAAAAGAAATTTTTGCCTTTTTGCCCCAAAATAAGAAAATTTCTGCTTTTTTTCCCTGAAATAAGTGAAATTTCTGCAATTTTGCCCCAAAATAAGGGAAATTTCTACAATTTTGCCAAATGTACAGGATATTTCTACAATTTTCCTCAAAATAAGAGGAATTTCTGACATTTGCTCCGAAAAAAAGGAGATTTTCTGTCTTTTTGCCCCAAAATAAGGAGAATTTCTGCCTTTTTGCCCGAAAATTATGAGAATTTCTGCAAATTTGCTTTAAAACACGGGGAATTTCTGCCTTTTAGCCCAAAATAAATGGATTTTCTGAATTTTCCCCCAATATTTGGGGAATCTCTGCATTTTACCTCTAAATAAGGGGAATTTCTGCATTTTACCTCAAAATAAGAAGGATTTCTGCCTTTTGCCCCAAAATATGGCTAATTTCTGCCTTTATGTTCAAAAATAAGGAAAATTTCTTCAATTTTGTATCATAATAAAATAAATTTCTGCTTTTTGCCCCAAAATAAGGGGAATTTCTGACTTTTTGCCCTGAAATAAATGAAATTTCTGCAATTTTGCCCGAAAATAAGGGAAATTTGTGCCTTTTTTCCCCAAATTAAGGGGAATTTCTGCCTTTGCCCCAAAATATGGGGAATTTCAACATTTTACCTCAAAATAAGGGGAATTTCAGCCTTTTTGCACCAAAATATGGAGAATTTCTGCCTTTTTGCCCCAAAATAAAGGGAATTTCTGCATTTTTGCACCAATATTAGGGGAATTTCTGCAATTTTGCTCCAAAATACGGGTCATTATTGCCTTTTTGCCCGAAATTAAGTGGAATTTCTGCCTTTTTGTCCCGAAATAAGTGAAATTTCTTCAATTTTAGCCAAAAATTAGGGATTTCATCTTTTTGCCCCAAAATAAGTGGAATTTCTGCCATTTTGCCCTGAAATATTTGAAATTTCTGCAATTTTACCACAAAATAAGGGGAATTTCTGCCTTTTTGCCCCAAAATAAGGGGAATTTCAGCCTTTTTACCTCATAATAATGGGAATCTCTGCCTTTTTGCCCTAAAATATGGAAAATTTCTGTATTTTTGCCCCAAAATAAAGAAAATTTCTGCAATTTTGTACCAAAATAAAAGTAATTTCTGCATTTTGTCCCAAAATAAGAGAAATTTCCGTGTTTTTTACCTGAAATAAGTGAAATTTCTGTAATTTTGCCCCAAAATAAGGGGAATTTCTGACTTTTTGCCCTGAAATAAGGAGAATTTCTGTCTTTTTGCCCCAAAATAATGTTAATTTCTGCATTTTCCTTCAAAATTAGAGGAATATGTGCAATTTTGCTCAAAATACGTGGAATTTCTGCCTTATTGCAACAAAATAAAGGGAATTTCTGCATTTTTGCACCAATATAAGGGGAATTTCTGAAATTTTGCTCCAAAATACGGGGAATTTTAACCTTATTGCCCGAAATAAAGTGGAATTTCTGCCTTTTTGCCCTGAAATATTTGAAATTTCCGCAATTTTACCCCAAAATAAGGGGAATTTCTGTTTTTGGCCCCAAAATTACAAGAATTTCTGCTTTTTGCCCCAAAATAAGGCAAATTTCTGACTTTTTGCCCTGAAATAAGTGAAATTTCTGCAATTTTGCCCCAAAATAAGGGGAATTTCTGCCTTTTTGCCAAAATAAGGGGAATTTCAGCATTTTACCTCCAAATAAGGAGAATTTCTGCCTTTTTCCCACATAATATGGGGAATTTCTGCCTATTGCCCCCAAATAAGAAAAATTTTTGCTTTTCTGCCCCAATTAACAGGAATTTCCTTCTTTTTGCCACAAAGTAAAGGGAATTTCTGCCTTTTTGCTCCAAAATAACGAAAATTTCATCTTGTTACCTCAAAATAAGGGGAATTTCTGCCTTTTGCCCACAATATGGGGAATTTCTGAATTTTTGTTCCAAAATAAGGAAAATTTCTTCAATTTTGTACCAAAATAAAAGTAATTTCTGACTTTTTGCCCTGAAATAAATGAAATTTCTGCAATTTTGCCCGAAAAAAAGGGAAATTTGTGTCTTTTTGCCCCAAAATGAGGGGAATTTCTGCCTTTTTGCCACAAAATATAGGGAATTTCAGCATTTTACCTCAAAATAAGGGGAATTTCAGCCTTTTGGCAACAAAATATGGGGAATTACTGCCTTTTTGCCACAAAATAAGAAAAATTTCTGCAATTCTGTACCAAAATAAAATAAATTTTTACAATTTTGCCCGAAAATAAGGGAAATTTCTGATTTTTGCCCCGAAATAAGGAGAATTTCTGTATTTTTGCCCCAAAATAAGGGGAATTTCTGCCTTTTTGCCCCAAAATTAGAGGAGTTTTTGCAATTTTGCTTCAAAATACAGGAAATTTCTGCCTCTTTTCCCAAAAATAAGAGGAACTTCTTCCGATTTGCCCCAAATGAAAGGAATTTCTGCATTTTTCCCCAATATTAAAGGAATTTCTGCAATTTTGCTCTAAAATACAAGGAATTTCTGCCTTTTTGCCTGAAATTGAGGAGATTTTCTGCAATTTTGCCCCCAAACAAGGGAAATTTCTGAAATTTTATCCCAAATAAGGGGAATTTCTGCCTTTTTGCCCCAATATAATGGGAATTTCTGCCTTTTTGCCCCACAATAAAAAAATTTTTGCTTTTTTTCTCTGAAATAAGTGAAATTTCTGCAATTTTGCCTTAAAATAAAAGAAATTTCTTCAATTTTTTTCCATAATATAGGAATTTTCTGCAATTTTGCCCCAAAATAAAGGGAATTTCTGTTTTTTGTCCCCAAATAAGAAAAATTTCTGCAATTTTGTTCTAAATTAAGGGGAATTTCTGCCTTTTGCCTCAAAATAAGAGGAATTTTTACCTTTTTGCCCCAAAATAAAGAAAATTACTGCATGTTTTACCCCAAAATTAGGTGAATTTCTGCAATTTTGCTCCAAAATACGGGGAATTTCTGCTTTTTTGCCCGAAAATAAAGAGAATGTATACCTTTTTGCCATAAAAAAAGGAAATTTCTTCATTTTTACCCTAAAATAAGGGGATTTTCCGCATTTTTGACAAAAAATAAGTGCAATTTCTGACTTTTCCCCAAAAATAAACGGAATTTCTGTCTTTTTGCCCCAAAATAAGCGGAATTTCTGACGTTTTGCCCTGAAATAAGTTAAATTTCTAAAAATTTTCCCCAAAATAATGGAAATGTCTGCTTTTTGCCCCAAAATAAGGGGAATTTCTGCCTTTTTCCCCCAAATAAGGGGAATTTCTGCATTTTTGCCCCAAAATAAGGGGAATTTCAGCCTTTCTACCTCAAAATAATGAGAATTTCTGCATTTCTGCCCCAAAATTGGAAAATTTCTGGCTTTTTGCCCAAAAATAAGAAAAATTTCTGAAGTTTGGAAACATAGTAAAAGAAATTTTTGCCTTTTTGCCCCAAAATAAGAAAATTTCTGCTTTTTTTCCCTGAAATATGTGAAATTTCTGCAATTTTGCCCCAAAATAAGGGAAATTTCTACAATTTTGCCAAATGTACAGGATATTTCTACAATTTTCCTCAAAATAAGAGGAATTTCTGACATTTGCTCCGAAAAAAAGGAGATTTTCTGTCTTTTTGCCCCAAAATAAGGAGAATTTCTGCCTTTTTGCCCGAAAATTATGAGAATTTCTGCAAATTTGCTTTAAAACACGGGGAATTTCTGCCTTTTAGCCCAAAATAAATGGATTTTCTGAATTTTCTCCCAATATTTGGGGAATCTCTGCATTTTACCTCTAAATAAGGGGAATTTCTGCATTTTACCTCAAAATAAGAAGGATTTCTGCCTTTTGCCCCAAAATATGGCTAATTTCTGCCTTTATGTTCAAAAATAAGGAAAATTTCTTCAATTTTGTATCATAATAAAATAAATTTCTGCTTTTTGCCCCAAAATAAGGGGAATTTCTGACTTTTTGCCCTGAAATAAATGAAATTTCTGCAATTTTGCCCGAAAATAAGGGAAATTTGTGCCTTTTTTCCCCAAATTAAGGGGAATTTCTGCCTTTGCCCCAAAATATGGGGAATTTCAACATTTTACCTCAAAATAAGGGGAATTTCAGCCTTTTTGCACCAAAATATGGAGAATTTCTGCCTTTTTGCCCCAAAATAAAGGGAATTTCTGCATTTTTGCACCAATATTAGGGGAATTTCTGCAATTTTGCTCCAAAATACGGGTCATTATTGCCTTTTTGCCCGAAATTAAGTGGAATTTCTGCCTTTTTGTCCCGAAATAAGTGAAATTTCTTCAATTTTAGCCAAAAATTAGGGATTTCATCTTTTTGCCCCAAAATAAGTGGAATTTCTGCCATTTTGCCCTGAAATATTTGAAATTTCTGCAATTTTACCACAAAATAAGGGGAATTTCTGCCTTTTTGCCCCAAAATAAGGGGAATTTCAGCCTTTTTACCTCATAATAAAGGGAATCTCTGCCTTTTTGCCCTAAAATATGGAAAATTTCTGTATTTTTGCCCCAAAATAAAGAAAATTTCTGCAATTTTGTACCAAAATAAAAGTAATTTCTGCATTTTGTCCCAAAATAAGAGAAATTTCCGTGTTTTTTACCTGAAATAAGTGAAATTTCTGTAATTTTGCCCCAAAATAAGGGGAATTTCTGACTTTTTGCCCTGAAATAAGGAGTATTTCTGTCTTTTTGCCCCAAAATAATGTTAATTTCTGCATTTTCCTTCAAAATTAGAGGAATATGTGCAATTTTGCTCAAAATACGTGGAATTTCTGCCTTATTGTAACAAAATAAAGGGAATTTCTGCATTTTTGCACCAATATAAGGGGAATTTCTGAAATTTTGCTCCAAAATACGGGGAATTTTAACCTTATTGCCCGAAATAAAGTGGAATTTCTGCCTTTTTGCCCTGAAATATATGAAATTTCTGCAATTTTACCCCAAAATAAGGGGAATTTCTGTTTTTGGCCCCAAAATTACAAGAATTTCTGCTTTTTGCCCCAAAATAAGGAAAATTTCTGACTTTTTGCCCTGAAATAAGTGAAATTTCTGCAATTTTGCCCGAAAAAAAGGGAAATTTGTGTCTTTTTGCCCCAAAATGAGGGGAATTTCTGCCTTTTTGCCACAATATATAGGGAATTTCAGCATTTTACCTCAAAATAAGGAGAATTTCGGCCTTTTTGCAACAAAATATGGGGAATTTCTGCCTTTTTGCCACAAAATAAGAAAGATTTCTGCAATTCTGTACCAAAATAAAATAAATTTTTACAATTTTGCCCGAAAATAAGGGAAATTTCTGATTTTTGCCCCGAAATAAGGAGAATTTCTATATTTTTGCCCCAAAATAAGGGGAATTTCTGCCTTTTTGCCCCAAAATTAGAGGAGTTTTTGCAATTTTGCTTCAAAATACAGGAAATTTCTGCCTCTTTTCCCAAAAATAAGAGGAACTTCTTCCGATTTGCCCCAAATAAAGGGAATTTCTGCATTTTTCCCCAATATTAGGGGAAATTCTGCAATTTTGCTCTAAAATACAAGGAATTTCTGCCTTTTTGCCTGAAATTAAGGAGATTTTCTGCATTTTTGCCCCTAAACAAGGGAAATTTCTGCAATTTTATCCCAAATAAGGGGAATTTCTGCATTTTTGCCCCAATATAATGGGAATTTCTGCCTTTTTGCCCCACAATAAGAAAAATTTTTGCTTTTTTTCTCTGAAATAAGTGAAATTTCTGCAATTTTGCCTTAAAATAAAAGAAATTTCTTCAATTTTTTTCCATAATATAGGAATTTTCTGCAATTTTGCCCCAAAATAAAGGGAAATTCTGTTTTTTGTCCCCAAATAAGGGAAATTTCTGCAATTTTGTTCTAAATTAAGGGGAATTTCTGCCTTTTGCCTCAAAATAAGGGGAATTTTTACCTTTTTGCACCAAAATAAAGAAAATTACTGCATGTTTTACCCCAAAATTAGGTGAATTTCTGCAATTTTGCTCCAAAATACGGGGAATTTCTGCCTTTTTGCCCGAAAATAAAGAGAATGTATACCTTTTTGCCATAAAAAAGGGAAATTTCTTCATTTTTACCCTAAAATAAGGGGATTTTCCGCATTTTTGACAAAAAATAAGTGCAATTTCTGACTTTTCCCCAAAAATATACGGAATTTCTGTCTTTTTGCCCCAAAATAAGCGGAATTTCTGACGTTTTGCCCTGAAATAAGTTAAATTTCTAAAATTTTACCCCAAAATAATGAAAATGTCTGCTTTTTGCCCCAAAATAAGGGGAATTTCTGCCTTTTTGCCCCAAAATAAGGGGAATTTCTGCATTTTTGCCCCCAAAATAAGGGGAATTTCAGCATTTCTACCTCAAAATAATGAGAATTTCTGCATTTCTGCCCCAAAATATGGAAAATTTCTGGCTTTTTGCCCAAAAATAAGAAAAATTTCTGAAATTTGGAAAAAAAGTAAAAGAAATTTCTGCAATTTTGCCCCAAAATAAGGGAAATTTCTACAATTTTGCCAAATGTACAGAAAATTTCTACAATTTTCCTCAAAATAAGAGGAATTTCTGACTTTTTGCTCCGAAAAAAAGGAGATTTTCTGTCTTTTTGCCCCAAAATAAGGAGAATTTCTGCCTTTTTGCCCGAAAATTATGAGAATTTCTGCAAATTTGCTTTAAAATACGGGGAATTTCTGCCTTTTAGCCCAAAATAAATAGATTTTCTGAATTTTCCCCCAATATTTGGGGAATTTCTGCATTTTACCTCTAAATAAGGGGAATTTCTGCATTTTACCTCAAAATAAGAAGGATTTCTGCCTTTAGCCCCAAAATATGGCTAATTTCTGCCTTTATGTTCAAAAATAAGGAAAATTTCTTCAATTTTGTATCATAATAAAATAAATTTCTGCCTTTTGCCCCAAAATAAGGGGAATTTCTGACTTTTTGCCCTGAAATGAATGAAATTTCTGCAATTTTGCCCGAAAATAAGGGAAATTTGTGCCTTTTTTTCCCAAATTAAGGGGAATTTCTGCCTTTGCCCCAAAATATGGGGAATTTCAACATTTTACCTCAAAATAAGGAGAATTTCAGCCTTTTTGCACCAAAATATAGAGAATTTCTGCCTTTTTGCCCCAAAATAAAGGGAATTTCTGCATTTTTGCACCAATATTAGGGGAATTTCTGCAATTTTGCTCCAAAATACGGGTCATTTCTGCCTTTTTACCCGAAATTAAGTGGAATTTCTGCCTTTTTGTCCCGAAATAAGTGAAATTTCTTCAATTTTAGCCAAAAATTAGGGATTTCATCTTTTTGCCCCAAAATAAGTGGAATTTCTGCCATTTTGCCCTGAAATATTTGAAATTTCTGCAATTTTACCACAAAATAAGGGGAATTTCTGCCTTTTTGCCCCAAAATAAGGGGAATTTCAGCCTTTTTACCTCATAATAATGGGAATCTCTGCCTTTTTGCCCTAAAATATGGAAAATTTCTGTATTTTTGCCCCAAAATAAAGAAAATTTCTGCAATTTTGTACCAAAATAAAAGTAATTTCTGCATTTTGTCCCAAAATAAGAGAAATTTCCGTGTTTTTTACCTGAAATAAGTGAAATTTCTGTAATTTTGCCCCAAAATAAGGGGAATTTCTGACTTTTTGCTCTGAAATAAGGAGAATTTCTGTCTTTTTGCCCCAAAATAATGTTAATTTCTGCATTTTCCTTCAAAATTAGGGAAATATGTGCAATTTTGCTCAAAATAGGTGGAATTTCTGCCTTATTGCAACAAATAAAGGGAATTTCTGCATTTTTGCACCAATATAAAGGGAATTTCTGAAATTTTGCTCCAAAATACGGGGAATTTTAACCTTATATCCCGAAATAAAGTGGAATTTCTGCCTTTTTGCCCTGAAATATTTGAAATTTCCGCAATTTTACCCCAAAATGAGGGGAATTTCTGTTTTTGGCCCCAAAATTACAAGAATTTCTGCTTTTGCCCCAAAATAAGGCAAATTTCTGACTTTTTGCCCTGAAATAAGTGAAATTTCTGCAATTTTGCCCCAAAAGAAGGGGAATTTCTGCCTTTTTGCCAAAATAAGGGGAATTTCATCATTTTACCTCCAAATAAGGGGAATTTCTGCCTTTTTCCCACATAATATGGGGAATTTCTGCCTATTGCCCCCAAATAGGAAAAATTTTTGCTTTTCTGCCCCAATTAACAGGAATTTCCTCCTTTTTGCCACAAAGTAAAGGGAATTTCTGCCTTTTTGCCCCAAAATAACGGGAATTTCAGCTTGTTACCTCAAAATAAGGGGAATTTCTGCCTTTTGCCCACAATATGGGGAATTTCTGAATTTTTGTTCCAAAATAAGGAAAATTTCTTCAATTTTGTACCAAAATAAAAGTAATTTCTGAGTTTTTGCCCTGAAATAAATGAAATTTCTGCAATTTTGCCCGAAAAAAAAAGGAAATTTGTGTCTTTTTGCTCCAAAATGAGGTGAATTTCTGCCTTTTTGCCACAAAATATAGGGAATTTCAGCATTTTACCTCAAAATAAGGGGAATTTCAGCCTTTTGGCAACAAAATATGGGGAATTTCTGCCTTTTTGCCACAAAATAAGAAAAATTTCTGCAATTTTGTACCAAAATAAAATAAATTTTTACAATTTTGCCCGAAAATAAGGGAAATTTCTGATTTTTGCCCCGAAATAAGGAGAATTTCTGTATTTTTGCCCCAAAATAAGGGGAATTTCTGCCTTTTTGCCCCAAAATTAGAGGAGTTTTTGCAATTTTGCTTCAAAATACAGGAAATTTCTGCCTCTTTTCCCGAAAATAAGAGGAACTTCTTCCGATTTGCCCCAAATAAAGGGAATTTCTGCATTTTTCCCCAATATTAGGGGAATTTCTGCAATTTTGCTCTAAAATACAAGGAATTTCTGCCTTTTTGCCTGAAATTAAGGAGATTTTCTGCATTTTTGCCCCCAAACAAGGGAAATTTCTGCAATTTTATCCCAAATAAGGGGAATTTCTGCCTTTTTGCCCCAATATAATGGGAATTTCTGCCTTTTTGCCCCACAATAAGAAAAATTTTTGCTTTTTTTCTCTGAAATAAGTGAAATTTCTGCAATTTTGCCTTAAAATAAAAGAAATTTCTTCAATTTTTTTCCATAATATAGGAATTTTCTGCAATTTTGCCCCAAAATAAAGGGAATTTCTGTTTTTTGTCCCCAAATAAGGGAAATTTCTGCAATTTTATTCTAAATTAAGGGGAATTTCTGCCTTTTGCCTCAAAATAAGAGGAATTTTTACCTTTTTGCCCCAAAATAAAGAAAATTACTGCATGTTTTACCCCAAAATTAGGTGAATTTCTGCAATTTTGCTCCAAAATACGGGGAATTTCTGCCTTTTTGCCCGAAAATAAAGAGAATGTATACCTTTTTGCCATAAAAAAGGGAAATTTCTTCATTTTTACCCTAAAATAAGGGGATTTTCCGCATTTTTTACAAAAAATAAGTGCAATTTCTAACTTTTCCCCAAAAATAAACGGAATTTCTGTCTTTTTGCCCCAAAATAAGCGGAATTTCTGACGTTTTGCCCTTAAATAAGTTAAATTTCTAAAAATTTTCCCCAGAATAATGGAAATGTCTGCTTTTTGCCCCAAAATAAGGGGAATTTCTGCCTTTTTGCCCCAAAATAAGGGGAATTTCTGCATTTTTGCCCCAAAATAAGGGGAATTTCAGCCTTTCTACCTCAAAATAATGAGAATTTCTGCATTTCTGCCCCAAAATATGGAAAATTTCTGGCTTTTTGCCCAAAAATAAGAAAAATTTCTGAAGTTTGGAACCAAAGTAAAAGAAATTTTGGCCTTTTTGCCCCAAAATAAGAAAATTTCTGCTTTTTTTTCTGAAATAAGTGAAATTTTTGCAATTTTGCCCCAAAATAAGGGAAATTTCTACAATTTTGCCAAATGTACAGGATATTTCTACAATTTTCCTCAAAATAAGAGGAATTTCTGACATTTGCTCCGAAAAAAAGGAGATTTTCTGTCTTTTTGCCCGAAAATAAGGAGAATTTCTGCCTTTTTGCCCGAAAATTATGAGAATTTCTGCAAATTTGCTTTAAAACACGGGGAATTTCTGCCTTTTAGCCCAAAATAAATGGATTTTCTGAATTTTCCCCCAATATTTGGGGAATCTTTGCATTTTACCTCTAAATAAGGGGAATTTCTGCATTTTACCTCAAAATAAGAAGGATTTCTGCCTTTTGCCCAAAAAATATGGCTAATTTCTGCCTTTATGTTCAAAAATAAGGAAAATTTCTTCAATTTTGTATCATAATAAAAGAAATTTCTGCTTTTTGCCCCAAAATAAGGGGAATTTCTGACTTTTTGCCCTGAAATAAATGAAATTTCTGCAATTTTGCCCGAAAATAAGGGAAATTTGTGCCTTTTTTCCCCAAATTAAGGGGAATTTCTGCCTTTGCCCCAAAATATGGGGAATTTCAACATTTTACCTCAAAATAAGGGGAATTTCAGCCTTTTTGCACCAAAATATGGAGAATTTCTGCCTTTTTGCCCCAAAATAAAGGGAATTTCTGCATTTTTACACCAATATTAGGGGAATTTCTGCAATTTTGCTCCAAAATACGGGTCATTTCTGCCTTTTTGCCCGAAATTAAGTGGAATTTCTGCCTTTTTGTCCCGAAATAAGTGAAATTTCTTCAATTTTAGCCAAAAATTAGGGATTTCATCTTTTTGCCCCAAAATAAGTGGAATTTCTGCCATTTTGCCCTGAAATATTTGAAATTTCTGCAATTTTACCACAAAATAAGGGGAATTTCTGCCTTTTTGCCCCAAAATAAGGGGAATTTCAGCCTTTTTACCTCATAATAATGGGAATCTCTGCCTTTTTGCCCTAAAATATGGAAAATTTCTGTATTTTTGCCCCAAAATAAAGAAAATTTCTGCAATTTTGTACCAAAATAAAAGTAATTTCTGCATTTTGTCCCAAAATAAGAGAAATTTCCGTGTTTTTTACCTGAAATAAGTGAAATTTCTGTAATTTTGCCCCAAAATAAGGGGAATTTCTGACTTTTTGCCCTGAAATAAGGAGAATTTCTGTCTTTTTGCCCCAAAATAATGTTAATTTCTGCATTTTCCTTCAAAATTAGAGGAATATGTGCAATTTTGCTCAAAATACGTGGAATTTCTGCCTTATTGCAACAAAATAAAGGGAATTTCTGCATTTTTGCACCAATATAAGGGGAATTTCTGAAATTTTGCTCCAAAATACGGGGAATTTTAACCTTATTGCCCGAAATAAAGTCTAATTTCTGCCTTTTTGCCCTGAAATATTTGAAATTTCCGCAATTTTACCCCAAAATAAGGGGAATTTCTGTTTTTGGCCCCAAAATTACAAGAATTTCTGCTTTTTGCCCCAAAATAAGGCAAATTTCTGACTTTTTGCCCTGAAATAAGTGAAATTTCTGCAATTTTCCCCAAAATAAGGGGAATTTCTGCCTTTTTGCCAAAATAAGGGGAATTTCAGCATTTTACCTCCAAATAAGGAGAATTTCTGCCTTTTTCCCACATAATATGGGGAATTTCTGCCTATTGCCCCCAAATAAGAAAAATTTTTGCTTTTCTGCCCCAATTAACAGGAATTTCCTTCTTTTTGCCACAAAGTAAAGGGAATTTCTGCCTTTTTGCCCCAAAATAACGGAAATTTCAGCTTGTTACCTCAAAATAAGGGGAATTTCTGCCTTTTGCCCACAATATGGGGAATTTCTGAATTTTTGTTCCAAAATAAGGAAAATTTCTTCAATTTTGTACCAAAATAAAAGTAATTTCTGACTTTTTGCCCTGAAATAAATGAAATTTCTGCAATTTTGCCCGAAAAAAAGGGAAATTTGTGTCTTTTTGCCCCAAAATGAGGGGAATTTCTGCCTATTTGCCACAAAATATAGGGAATTTCAGCATTTTACCTCAAAATAAGGGGAATTTCAGCCTTTTGGCAACAAAATATGGGGAATTACTGCCTTTTTGCCACAAAATAAGAAAAATTTCTGCAATTCTGTACCAAAATAAAATAAATTTTTACAATTTTGCCCGAAAATAAGGGAAATTTCTGATTTTTGCCCCGAAATAAGGAGAATTTCTGTATTTTTGCCCCAAAATAAGGGGAATTTCTGCCTTTTTGCCCCAAAATTAGAGGAGTTTTTGCAATTTTGCTTCAAAATACAGGAAATTTCTGCCTCTTTTCCCAAAAATAAGAGGAACTTCTTCCGATTTGCCCCAAATGAAAGGAATTTCTGCATTTTTCCCCAATATTAAAGGAATTTCTGCAATTTTGCTCTAAAATACAAGGAATTTCTGCCTTTTTGCCTGAAATTGAGGAGATTTTCTGCAATTTTGCCCCCAAACAAGGGAAATTTCTGAAATTTTATCCCAAATAAGGGGAATTTCTGCCTTTTTGCCCCAATATAATGGGAATTTCTGCCTTTTTGCCCCACAATAAAAAAATTTTTGCTTTTTTTCTCTGAAATAAGTGAAATTTCTGCAATTTTGCCTTAAAATAAAAGAAATTTCTTCAATTTTTTTCCATAATATAGGAATTTTCTGCAATTTTGCCCCAAAATAAAGGGAATTTCTGTTTTTTGTCCCCAAATAAGAAAAATTTCTGCAATTTTGTTCTAAATTAAGGGGAATTTCTGCCTTTTGCCTCAAAATAAGAGGAATTTTTACCTTTTTGCCCCAAAATAAAGAAAATTACTGCATGTTTTACCCCAAAATTAGGTGAATTTCTGCAATTTTGCTCCAAAATACGGGGAATTTCTGCCTTTTTGCCCGAAAAAAAAGAGAATGTATACCTTTTTGCCATAAAAAAGGGAAATTTCTTCATTTTTACCCTAAAATAAGGGGATTTTCCGCATTTTTGACAAAAAATAAGTGCAATTTCTGACTTTTCCCCAAAAATAAACGGAATTTCTGTCTTTTTGCCCCAAAATAAGCGGAATTTCTGACGTTTTGCCCTGAAATAAGTTAAATTTCTAAAAATTTTCCCCAAAATAATGGAAATGTCTGCTTTTTGCCCCAAAATAAGGGGAATTTCTGCCTTTTTGCCCCAAAATAAGGGGAATTTCTGCATTTTTGCCCCAAAATAAGGGGAATTTCAGCCTTTCTACCTCAAAATAATGAGAATTTCTGCATTTCTGCCCCAAAATATGGAAAATTTCTGGCTTTTTGCCCAAAAATAAGAAAAATTTCTGAAGTTTGGAACTAAAGTAAAAGAAATTTTTGCCTTTTTGCCCCAAAATAAGAAAATTTCTGCTTTTTTTCCCTGAAATAAGTGAAATTTCTGCAATTTTGCCCCAAAATAAGGGAAATTTCTACAATTTTGCCAAATGTACAGGATATTTCTACAATTTTCCTCAAAATAAGAGGAATTTCTGACATTTGCTCCGAAAAAAAGGAGATTTTCTGTCTTTTTGCCCCAAAATAAGGAGAATTTCTGCTTTTTTGCCCGAAAATTATGAGAATTTCTGCAAATTTGCTTTAAAACACGGGGAATTTCTGCCTTTTAGCCCAAAATAAATGGATTTTCTGAATTTTCCCCCAATATTTGGGGAATCTCTGCATTTTACCTCTAAATAAGGGGAATTTCTGCATTTTACCTCAAAATAAGAAGGATTTCTGCCTTTTGCCCCAAAATATGGCTAATTTCTGCCTTTATGTTCAAAAATAAGGAAAATTTCTTCAATTTTGTATCATAATAAAAGAAATTTCTGCTTTTTGCCCCAAAATAAGGGGAATTTCTGACTTTTTGCCCTGAAATAAATGAAATTTCTGCAATTTTGCCCGAAAATAAGGGAAATTTGTGCCTTTTTTCCCCAAATTAAGGGGAATTTCAGCCTTTGTTCCAAAATATGGGGAATTTCAACATTTTACCTCAAAATAAGGGGAATTTCAGCCTTTTTGCACCAAAATATGGAGAATTTCTGCCTTTTTGCCCCAAAATAAAGGGAATTTCTGCATTTTTACACCAATATTAGGGGAATTTCTGCAATTTTGCTCCAAAATACGGGTCATTTCTGCCTTTTTGCCCGAAATTAAGTGGAATTTCTGCCTTTTTGTCCCGAAATAAGTGAAATTTCTTCAATTTTAGCCAAAAATTAGGGATTTCATCTTTTTGCCCCAAAATAAGTGGAATTTCTGCCATTTTGCCCTGAAATATTTGAAATTTCTGCAATTTTACCACAAAATAAGGGGAATTTCTGCCTTTTTGCCCCAAAATAAGGGGAATTTCAGCCTTTTTACCTCATAATAATGGGAATCTCTGCCTTTTTGCCCTAAAATATGGAAAATTTCTGTATTTTTGCCCCAAAATAAAGAAAATTTCTGCAATTTTGTACCAAAATAAAAGTAATTTCTGCATTTTGTCCCAAAATAAGAGAAATTTCCGTGTTTTTTACCTGAAATAAGTGAAATTTCTGTAATTTTGCCCCAAAATAAGGGGAATTTCTGACTTTTTGCCCTGAAATAAGGAGAATTTCTGTCTTTTTGCCCCAAAATAATGTTAATTTCTGCATTTTCCTTCAAAATTAGAGGAATATATGCAATTTTGCTCAAAATACGTGGAATTTCTGCCTTATTGCAACAAAATAAAGGGAATTTCTGCATTTTTGCACCAATATAAGGGGAATTTCTGAAATTTTGCTCCAAAATACGGGGAATTTTAACCTTATTGCCCGAAATAAAGTCTAATTTCTGCCTTTTTGCCCTGAAATATTTGAAATTTCCGCAATTTTACCCCAAAATAAGGGGAATTTCTGTTTTTGGCCCCAAAATTACAAGAATTTCTGCTTTTTGCCCCAAAATAAGGCAAATTTCTGACTTTTTGCCCTGAAATAAGTGAAATTTCTGCAATTTTCCCCAAAATAAGGGGAATTTCTGCCTTTTTGCCAAAATAAGGGGAATTTCAGCATTTTACCTCCAAATAAGGAGAATTTCTGCCTTTTTCCCACATAATATGGGGAATTTCTGCCTATTGCCCCCAAATAAGAAAAATTTTTGCTTTTCTGCTCCAATTAACAGGAATTTCCTTCTTTTTGCCACAAAGTAAAGGGAATTTCTGCCTTTTTGCCCCAAAATAACGGAAATTTCAGCTTGTTACCTCAAAATAAGGGGAATTTCTGCCTTTTGCCCACAATATGGGGAATTTCTGAATTTTTGTTCCAAAATAAGGAAAATTTCTTCAATTTTGTACCAAAATAAAAGTAATTTCTGACTTTTTGCCCTGAAATAAATGAAATTTCTGCAATTTTGCCCGAAAAAAAGGGAAATTTGTGTCTTTTTGCCCCAAAATGAGGGGAATTTCTGCCTATTTGCCACAAAATATAGGGAATTTCAGCATTTTACCTCAAAATAAGGGGAATTTCAGCCTTTTGGCAACAAAATATGGGGAATTACTGCCTTTTTGCCACAAAATAAGAAAAATTTCTGCAATTCTGTACCAAAATAAAATAAATTTTTACAATTTTGCCCGAAAATAAGGGAAATTTCTGATTTTTGCCCCGAAATAAGGAGAATTTCTGTATTTTTGCCCCAAAATAAGGGGAATTTCTGCCTTTTTGCCCCAAAATTAGAGGAGTTTTTGCAATTTTGCTTCAAAATACAGGAAATTTCTGCCTCTTTTCCCAAAAATAAGAGGAACTTCTTCCGATTTGCCCCAAATGAAAGGAATTTCTGCATTTTTCCCCAATATTAAAGGAATTTCTGCAATTTTGCTCTAAAATACAAGGAATTTCTGCCTTTTTGCCTGAAATTGAGGAGATTTTCTGCAATTTTGCCCCCAAACAAGGGAAATTTCTGAAATTTTATCCCAAATAAGGGGAATTTCTGCCTTTTTGCCCCAATATAATGGGAATTTCTGCCTTTTTGCCCCACAATAAAAAAATTTTTGCTTTTTTTCTCTGAAATAAGTGAAATTTCTGCAATTTTGCCTTAAAATAAAAGAAATTTCTTCAATTTTTTTCCATAATATAGGAATTTTCTGCAATTTTGCCCCAAAATAAAGGGAATTTCTGTTTTTTGTCCCCAAATAAGAAAAATTTCTGCAATTTTGTTCTAAATTAAGGGGAATTTCTGCCTTTTGCCTCAAAATAAGAGGAATTTTTACCTTTTTGCCCCAAAATAAAGAAAATTACTGCATGTTTTACCCCAAAATTAGGTGAATTTCTGCAATTTTGCTCCAAAATACGGGGAATTTCTGCCTTTTTGCCCGAAAAAAAAGAGAATGTATACCTTTTTGCCATAAAAAAGGGAAATTTCTTCATTTTTACCCTAAAATAAGGGGATTTTCCGCATTTTTGACAAAAAATAAGTGCAATTTCTGACTTTTCCCCAAAAATAAACGGAATTTCTGTCTTTTTGCCCCAAAATAAGCGGAATTTCTGACGTTTTGCCCTGAAATAAGTTAAATTTCTAAAAATTTTCCCCAAAATAATGGAAATGTCTGCTTTTTGCCCCAAAATAAGGGGAATTTCTGCCTTTTTGCCCCAAAATAAGGGGAATTTCTGCATTTTTGCCCCAAAATAAGGGGAATTTCAGCCTTTCTACCTCAAAATAATGAGAATTTCTGCATTTCTGCCCCAAAATATGGAAAATTTCTGGCTTTTTGCCCAAAAATAAGAAAAATTTCTGAAGTTTGGAACTAAAGTAAAAGAAATTTTTGCCTTTTTGCCCCAAAATAAGAAAATTTCTGCTTTTTTTCCCTGAAATAAGTGAAATTTCTGCAATTTTGCCCCAAAATAAGGGAAATTTCTACAATTTTGCCAAATGTACAGGATATTTCTACAATTTTCCTCAAAATAAGAGGAATTTCTGACATTTGCTCCGAAAAAAAGGAGATTTTCTGTCTTTTTGCCCCAAAATAAGGAGAATTTCTGCTTTTTTGCCCGAAAATTATGAGAATTTCTGCAAATTTGCTTTAAAACACGGGGAATTTCTGCCTTTTAGCCCAAAATAAATGGATTTTCTGAATTTTCCCCCAATATTTGGGGAATCTCTGCATTTTACCTCTAAATAAGGGGAATTTCTGCATTTTACCTCAAAATAAGAAGGATTTCTGCCTTTTGCCCCAAAATATGGCTAATTTCTGCCTTTATGTTCAAAAATAAGGAAAATTTCTTCAATTTTGTATCATAATAAAAGAAATTTCTGCTTTTTGCCCCAAAATAAGGGGAATTTCTGACTTTTTGCCCTGAAATAAATGAAATTTCTGCAATTTTGCCCGAAAATAAGGGAAATTTGTGCCTTTTTTCCCCAAATTAAGGGGAATTTCAGCCTTTGTTCCAAAATATGGGGAATTTCAACATTTTACCTCAAAATAAGGGGAATTTCAGCCTTTTTGCACCAAAATATGGAGAATTTCTGCCTTTTTGCCCCAAAATAAAGGGAATTTCTGCATTTTTACACCAATATTAGGGGAATTTCTGCAATTTTGCTCCAAAATACGGGTCATTTCTGCCTTTTTGCCCGAAATTAAGTGGAATTTCTGCCTTTTTGTCCCGAAATAAGTGAAATTTCTTCAATTTTAGCCAAAAATTAGGGATTTCATCTTTTTGCCCCAAAATAAGTGGAATTTCTGCCATTTTGCCCTGAAATATTTGAAATTTCTGCAATTTTACCACAAAATAAGGGGAATTTCTGCCTTTTTGCCCCAAAATAAGGGGAATTTCAGCCTTTTTACCTCATAATAATGGGAATCTCTGCCTTTTTGCCCTAAAATATGGAAAATTTCTGTATTTTTGCCCCAAAATAAAGAAAATTTCTGCAATTTTGTACCAAAATAAAAGTAATTTCTGCATTTTGTCCCAAAATAAGAGAAATTTCCGTGTTTTTTACCTGAAATAAGTGAAATTTCTGTAATTTTGCCCCAAAATAAGGGGAATTTCTGACTTTTTGCCCTGAAATAAGGAGAATTTCTGTCTTTTTGCCCCAAAATAATGTTAATTTCTGCATTTTCCTTCAAAATTAGAGGAATATGTGCAATTTTGCTCAAAATACGTGGAATTTCTGCCTTATTGCAACAAAATAAAGGGAATTTCTGCATTTTTGCACCAATATAAGGGGAATTTCTGAAATTTTGCTCCAAAATACGGGGAATTTTAACCTTATTGCCCGAAATAAAGTGGAATTTCTGCCTTTTTGCCCTGAAATATTTGAAATTTCCGCAATTTTACCCCAAAATAAGGGGAATTTCTGTTTTTGGCCCCAAAATTACAAGAATTTCTGCTTTTTGCCCCAAAATAAGGCAAATTTCTGACTTTTTGCCCTGAAATAAGTGAAATTTCTGCAATTTTGCCCCAAAATAAGGGGAATTTCTGCCTTTTTGCCAAAATAAGGGGAATTTCAGCATTTTACCTCCAAATAAGGAGAATTTCTGCCTTTTTCCCACATAATATGGGGAATTTCTGCCTATTGCCCCCAAATAAGAAAAATTTTTGCTTTTCTGCCCCAATTAACAGGAATTTCCTTCTTTTTGCCACAAAGTAAAGGGAATTTCTGCCTTTTTGCTCCAAAATAACGAAAATTTCATCTTGTTACCTCAAAATAAGGGGAATTTCTGCCTTTTGCCCACAATATGGGGAATTTCTGAATTTTTGTTCCAAAATAAGGAAAATTTCTTCAATTTTGTACCAAAATAAAAGTAATTTCTGACTTTTTGCCCTGAAATAAATGAAATTTCTGCAATTTTGCCCGAAAAAAAGGGAAATTTGTGTCTTTTTGCCCCAAAATGAGGGGAATTTCTGCCTATTTGCCACAAAATATAGGGAATTTCAGCATTTTACCTCAAAATAAGGGGAATTTCAGCCTTTTGGCAACAAAATATGGGGAATTACTGCCTTTTTGCCACAAAATAAGAAAAATTTCTGCAATTCTGTACCAAAATAAAATAAATTTTTACAATTTTGCCCGAAAATAAGGGAAATTTCTGATTTTTGCCCCGAAATAAGGAGAATTTCTGTATTTTTGCCCCAAAATAAGGGGAATTTCTGCCTTTTTGCCCCAAAATTAGAGGAGTTTTTGCAATTTTGCTTCAAAATACAGGAAATTTCTGCCTCTTTTCCCAAAAATAAGAGGAACTTCTTCCGATTTGCCCCAAATGAAAGGAATTTCTGAATTTTTCCCCAATATTAAAGGAATTTCTGCAATTTTGCTCTAAAATACAAGGAATTTCTGCCTTTTTGCCTGAAATTGAGGAGATTTTCTGCAATTTTGCCCCCAAACAAGGGAAATTTCTGAAATTTTATCCCAAATAAGGGGAATTTCTGCCTTTTTGCCCCAATATAATGGGAATTTCTGCCTTTTTGCCCCACAATAAAAAAATTTTTGCTTTTTTTCTCTGAAATAAGTGAAATTTCTGCAATTTTGCCTTAAAATAAAAGAAATTTCTTCAATTTTTTTCCATAATATAGGAATTTTCTGCAATTTTGCCCCAAAATAAAGGGAATTTCTGTTTTTTGTCCCCAAATAAGAAAAATTTCTGCAATTTTGTTCTAAATTAAGGGGAATTTCTGCCTTTTGCCTCAAAATAAGAGGAATTTTTACCTTTTTGCCCCAAAATAAAGAAAATTACTGCATGTTTTACCCCAAAATTAGGTGAATTTCTGCAATTTTGCTCCAAAATACGGGGAATTTCTGCTTTTTTGCCCGAAAATAAAGAGAATGTATACCTTTTTGCCATAAAAAAAGGAAATTTCTTCATTTTTACCCTAAAATAAGGGGATTTTCCGCATTTTTGACAAAAAATAAGTGCAATTTCTGACTTTTCCCCAAAAATAAACGGAATTTCTGTCTTTTTGCCCCAAAATAAGCGGAATTTCTGACGTTTTGCCCTGAAATAAGTTAAATTTCTAAAAATTTTCCCCAAAATAATGGAAATGTCTGCTTTTTGCCCCAAAATAAGGGGAATTTCTGCCTTTTTGCCCCAAAATAAGGGGAATTTCTGCATTTTTGCCCCAAAATAAGGGGAATTTCAGCCTTTCTACCTCAAAATAATGAGAATTTCTGCATTTCTGCCCCAAAATATGGAAAATTTCTGGCTTTTTGCCCAAAAATAAGAAAAATTTCTGAAGTTTGGAACTAAAGTAAAAGAAATTTTTGCCTTTTTGCCCCAAAATAAGAAAATTTCTGCTTTTTTTCCCTGAAATAAGTGAAATTTCTGCAATTTTGCCCCAAAATAAGGGAAATTTCTACAATTTTGCCAAATGTACAGGATATTTCTACAATTTTCCTCAAAATAAGAGGAATTTCTGACATTTGCTCCGAAAAAAAGGAGATTTTCTGTCTTTTTGCCCCAAAATAAGGAGAATTTCTGCTTTTTTGCCCGAAAATTATGAGAATTTCTGCAAATTTGCTTTAAAACACGGGGAATTTCTGCCTTTTAGCCCAAAATAAATGGATTTTCTGAATTTTCCCCCAATATTTGGGGAATCTCTGCATTTTACCTCTAAATAAGGGGAATTTCTGCATTTTACCTCAAAATAAGAAGGATTTCTGCCTTTTGCCCCAAAATATGGCTAATTTCTGCCTTTATGTTCAAAAATAAGGAAAATTTCTTCAATTTTGTATCATAATAAAAGAAATTTCTGCTTTTTGCCCCAAAATAAGGGGAATTTCTGACTTTTTGCCCTGAAATAAATGAAATTTCTGCAATTTTGCCCGAAAATAAGGGAAATTTGTGCCTTTTTTCCCCAAATTAAGGGGAATTTCAGCCTTTGTCCCAAAATATGGGGAATTTCAACATTTTACCTCAAAATAAGGGGAATTTCAGCCTTTTTGCACCAAAATATGGAGAATTTCTGCCTTTTTGCCCCAAAATAAAGGGAATTTCTGCATTTTTACACCAATATTAGGGGAATTTCTGCAATTTTGCTCCAAAATACGGGTCATTTCTGCCTTTTTGCCCGAAATTAAGTGGAATTTCTGCCTTTTTGTCCCGAAATAAGTGAAATTTCTTCAATTTTAGCCAAAAATTAGGGATTTCATCTTTTTGCCCCAAAATAAGTGGAATTTCTGCCATTTTGCCCTGAAATATTTGAAATTTCTGCAATTTTACCACAAAATAAGGGGAATTTCTGCCTTTTTGCCCCAAAATAAGGGGAATTTCAGCCTTTTTACCTCATAATAATGGGAATCTCTGCCTTTTTGCCCTAAAATATGGAAAATTTCTGTATTTTTGCCCCAAAATAAAGAAAATTTCTGCAATTTTGTACCAAAATAAAAGTAATTTCTGCATTTTGTCCCAAAATAAGAGAAATTTCCGTGTTTTTTACCTGAAATAAGTGAAATTTCTGTAATTTTGCCCCAAAATAAGGGGAATTTCTGACTTTTTGCCCTGAAATAAGGAGAATTTCTGTCTTTTTGCCCCAAAATAATGTTAATTTCTGCATTTTCCTTCAAAATTAGAGGAATATGTGCAATTTTGCTCAAAATACGTGGAATTTCTGCCTTATTGCAACAAAATAAAGGGAATTTCTGCATTTTTGCACCAATATAAGGGGAATTTCTGAAATTTTGCTCCAAAATACGGGGAATTTTAACCTTATTGCCCGAAATAAAGTGGAATTTCTGCCTTTTTGCCCTGAAATATTTGAAATTTCCGCAATTTTACCCCAAAATAAGGGGAATTTCTGTTTTTGGCCCCAAAATTACAAGAATTTCTGCTTTTTGCCCCAAAATAAGGCAAATTTCTGACTTTTTGCCCTGAAATAAGTGAAATTTCTGCAATTTTGCCCCAAAATAAGGGGAATTTCTGCCTTTTTGCCAAAATAAGGGGAATTTCAGCATTTTACCTCCAAATAAGGAGAATTTCTGCCTTTTTCCCACATAATATGGGGAATTTCTGCCTATTGCCCCCAAATAAGAAAAATTTTTGCTTTTCTGCCCCAATTAACAGGAATTTCCTTCTTTTTGCCACAAAGTAAAGGGAATTTCTGCCTTTTTGCTCCAAAATAACGAAAATTTCATCTTGTTACCTCAAAATAAGGGGAATTTCTGCCTTTTGCCCACAATATGGGGAATTTCTGAATTTTTGTTCCAAAATAAGGAAAATTTCTTCAATTTTGTACCAAAATAAAAGTAATTTCTGACTTTTTGCCCTGAAATAAATGAAATTTCTGCAATTTTGCCCGAAAAAAAGGGAAATTTGTGTCTTTTTGCCCCAAAATGAGGGGAATTTCTGCCTATTTGCCACAAAATATAGGGAATTTCAGCATTTTACCTCAAAATAAGGGGAATTTCAGCCTTTTGGCAACAAAATATGGGGAATTACTGCCTTTTTGCCACAAAATAAGAAAAATTTCTGCAATTCTGTACCAAAATAAAATAAATTTTTACAATTTTGCCCGAAAATAAGGGAAATTTCTGATTTTTGCCCCGAAATAAGGAGAATTTCTGTATTTTTGCCCCAAAATAAGGGGAATTTCTGCCTTTTTGCCCCAAAATTAGAGGAGTTTTTGCAATTTTGCTTCAAAATACAGGAAATTTCTGCCTCTTTTCCCAAAAATAAGAGGAACTTCTTCCGATTTGCCCCAAATGAAAGGAATTTCTGAATTTTTCCCCAATATTAAAGGAATTTCTGCAATTTTGCTCTAAAATACAAGGAATTTCTGCCTTTTTGCCTGAAATTGAGGAGATTTTCTGCAATTTTGCCCCCAAACAAGGGAAATTTCTGAAATTTTATCCCAAATAAGGGGAATTTCTGCCTTTTTGCCCCAATATAATGGGAATTTCTGCCTTTTTGCCCCACAATAAAAAAATTTTTGCTTTTTTTCTCTGAAATAAGTGAAATTTCTGCAATTTTGCCTTAAAATAAAAGAAATTTCTTCAATTTTTTTCCATAATATAGGAATTTTCTGCAATTTTGCCCCAAAATAAAGGGAATTTCTGTTTTTTGTCCCCAAATAAGAAAAATTTCTGCAATTTTGTTCTAAATTAAGGGGAATTTCTGCCTTTTGCCTCAAAATAAGAGGAATTTTTACCTTTTTGCCCCAAAATAAAGAAAATTACTGCATGTTTTACCCCAAAATTAGGTGAATTTCTGCAATTTTGCTCCAAAATACGGGGAATTTCTGCTTTTTTGCCCGAAAATAAAGAGAATGTATACCTTTTTGCCATAAAAAAAGGAAATTTCTTCATTTTTACCCTAAAATAAGGGGATTTTCCGCATTTTTGACAAAAAATAAGTGCAATTTCTGACTTTTCCCCAAAAATAAACGGAATTTCTGTCTTTTTGCCCCAAAATAAGCGGAATTTCTGACGTTTTGCCCTGAAATAAGTTAAATTTCTAAAAATTTTCCCCAAAATAATGGAAATGTCTGCTTTTTGCCCCAAAATAAGGGGAATTTCTGCCTTTTTGCCCCAAAATAAGGGGAATTTCTGCATTTTTGCCCCAAAATAAGGGGAATTTCAGCCTTTCTACCTCAAAATAATGAGAATTTCTGCATTTCTGCCCCAAAATATGGAAAATTTCTGGCTTTTTGCCCAAAAATAAGAAAAATTTCTGAAGTTTGGAACTAAAGTAAAAGAAATTTTTGCCTTTTTGCCCCAAAATAAGAAAATTTCTGCTTTTTTTCCCTGAAATAAGTGAAATTTCTGCAATTTTGCCCCAAAATAAGGGAAATTTCTACAATTTTGCCAAATGTACAGGATATTTCTACAATTTTCCTCAAAATAAGAGGAATTTCTGACATTTGCTCCGAAAAAAAGGAGATTTTCTGTCTTTTTGCCCCAAAATAAGGAGAATTTCTGCTTTTTTGCCCGAAAATTATGAGAATTTCTGCAAATTTGCTTTAAAACACGGGGAATTTCTGCCTTTTAGCCCAAAATAAATGGATTTTCTGAATTTTCCCCCAATATTTGGGGAATCTCTGCATTTTACCTCTAAATAAGGGGAATTTCTGCATTTTACCTCAAAATAAGAAGGATTTCTGCCTTTTGCCCCAAAATATGGCTAATTTCTGCCTTTATGTTCAAAAATAAGGAAAATTTCTTCAATTTTGTATCATAATAAAAGAAATTTCTGCTTTTTGCCCCAAAATAAGGGGAATTTCTGACTTTTTGCCCTGAAATAAATGAAATTTCTGCAATTTTGCCCGAAAATAAGGGAAATTTGTGCCTTTTTTCCCCAAATTAAGGGGAATTTCAGCCTTTGTCCCAAAATATGGGGAATTTCAACATTTTACCTCAAAATAAGGGGAATTTCAGCCTTTTTGCACCAAAATATGGAGAATTTCTGCCTTTTTGCCCCAAAATAAAGGGAATTTCTGCATTTTTACACCAATATTAGGGGAATTTCTGCAATTTTGCTCCAAAATACGGGTCATTTCTGCCTTTTTGCCCGAAATTAAGTGGAATTTCTGCCTTTTTGTCCCGAAATAAGTGAAATTTCTTCAATTTTAGCCAAAAATTAGGGATTTCATCTTTTTGCCCCAAAATAAGTGGAATTTCTGCCATTTTGCCCTGAAATATTTGAAATTTCTGCAATTTTACCACAAAATAAGGGGAATTTCTGCCTTTTTGCCCCAAAATAAGGGGAATTTCAGCCTTTTTACCTCATAATAATGGGAATCTCTGCCTTTTTGCCCTAAAATATGGAAAATTTCTGTATTTTTGCCCCAAAATAAAGAAAATTTCTGCAATTTTGTACCAAAATAAAAGTAATTTCTGCATTTTGTCCCAAAATAAGAGAAATTTCCGTGTTTTTTACCTGAAATAAGTGAAATTTCTGTAATTTTGCCCCAAAATAAGGGGAATTTCTGACTTTTTGCCCTGAAATAAGGAGAATTTCTGTCTTTTTGCCCCAAAATAATGTTAATTTCTGCATTTTCCTTCAAAATTAGAGGAATATGTGCAATTTTGCTCAAAATACGTGGAATTTCTGCCTTATTGCAACAAAATAAAGGGAATTTCTGCATTTTTGCACCAATATAAGGGGAATTTCTGAAATTTTGCTCCAAAATACGGGGAATTTTAACCTTATTGCCCGAAATAAAGTGGAATTTCTGCCTTTTTGCCCTGAAATATTTGAAATTTCCGCAATTTTACCCCAAAATAAGGGGAATTTCTGTTTTTGGCCCCAAAATTACAAGAATTTCTGCTTTTTGCCCCAAAATAAGGCAAATTTCTGACTTTTTGCCCTGAAATAAGTGAAATTTCTGCAATTTTGCCCCAAAATAAGGGGAATTTCTGCCTTTTTGCCAAAATAAGGGGAATTTCAGCATTTTACCTCCAAATAAGGAGAATTTCTGCCTTTTTCCCACATAATATGGGGAATTTCTGCCTATTGCCCCCAAATAAGAAAAATTTTTGCTTTTCTGCCCCAATTAACAGGAATTTCCTTCTTTTTGCCACAAAGTAAAGGGAATTTCTGCCTTTTTGCTCCAAAATAACGAAAATTTCATCTTGTTACCTCAAAATAAGGGGAATTTCTGCCTTTTGCCCACAATATGGGGAATTTCTGAATTTTTGTTCCAAAATAAGGAAAATTTCTTCAATTTTGTACCAAAATAAAAGTAATTTCTGACTTTTTGCCCTGAAATAAATGAAATTTCTGCAATTTTGCCCGAAAAAAAGGGAAATTTGTGTCTTTTTGCCCCAAAATGAGGGGAATTTCTGCCTATTTGCCACAAAATATAGGGAATTTCAGCATTTTACCTCAAAATAAGGGGAATTTCAGCCTTTTGGCAACAAAATATGGGGAATTACTGCCTTTTTGCCACAAAATAAGAAAAATTTCTGCAATTCTGTACCAAAATAAAATAAATTTTTACAATTTTGCCCGAAAATAAGGGAAATTTCTGATTTTTGCCCCGAAATAAGGAGAATTTCTGTATTTTTGCCCCAAAATAAGGGGAATTTCTGCCTTTTTGCCCCAAAATTAGAGGAGTTTTTGCAATTTTGCTTCAAAATACAGGAAATTTCTGCCTCTTTTCCCAAAAATAAGAGGAACTTCTTCCGATTTGCCCCAAATGAAAGGAATTTCTGAATTTTTCCCCAATATTAAAGGAATTTCTGCAATTTTGCTCTAAAATACAAGGAATTTCTGCCTTTTTGCCTGAAATTGAGGAGATTTTCTGCAATTTTGCCCCCAAACAAGGGAAATTTCTGAAATTTTATCCCAAATAAGGGGAATTTCTGCCTTTTTGCCCCAATATAATGGGAATTTCTGCCTTTTTGCCCCACAATAAAAAAATTTTTGCTTTTTTTCTCTGAAATAAGTGAAATTTCTGCAATTTTGCCTTAAAATAAAAGAAATTTCTTCAATTTTTTTCCATAATATAGGAATTTTCTGCAATTTTGCCCCAAAATAAAGGGAATTTCTGTTTTTTGTCCCCAAATAAGAAAAATTTCTGCAATTTTGTTCTAAATTAAGGGGAATTTCTGCCTTTTGCCTCAAAATAAGAGGAATTTTTACCTTTTTGCCCCAAAATAAAGAAAATTACTGCATGTTTTACCCCAAAATTAGGTGAATTTCTGCAATTTTGCTCCAAAATACGGGGAATTTCTGCTTTTTTGCCCGAAAATAAAGAGAATGTATACCTTTTTGCCATAAAAAAAGGAAATTTCTTCATTTTTACCCTAAAATAAGGGGATTTTCCGCATTTTTGACAAAAAATAAGTGCAATTTCTGACTTTTCCCCAAAAATAAACGGAATTTCTGTCTTTTTGCCCCAAAATAAGCGGAATTTCTGACGTTTTGCCCTGAAATAAGTTAAATTTCTAAAAATTTTCCCCAAAATAATGGAAATGTCTGCTTTTTGCCCCAAAATAAGGGGAATTTCTGCCTTTTTCCCCCAAATAAGGGGAATTTCTGCATTTTTGCCCCAAAATAAGGGGAATTTCAGCCTTTCTACCTCAAAATAATGAGAATTTCTGCATTTCTGCCCCAAAATATGGAAAATTTCTGGCTTTTTGCCCAAAAATAAGAAAAATTTCTGAAGTTTTGAACCAAAGTAAAAGAAATTTTTGCCTTTTTGCCCCAAAATAAGAAAATTTCTGCTTTTTTTCCCTGAAATATGTGAAATTTCTGCAATTTTGCCCCAAAATAAGGGAAATTTCTACAATTTTGCCAAATGTACAGGATATTTCTACAATTTTCCTCAAAATAAGAGGAATTTCTGACATTTGCTCCGAAAAAAAGGAGATTTTCTGTCTTTTTGCCCCAAAATAAGGAGAATTTCTGCCTTTTTGCCCGAAAATTATGAGAATTTCTGCAAATTTGCTTTAAAACACGGGGAATTTCTGCCTTTTAGCCCAAAATAAATGGATTTTCTGAATTTTCTCCCAATATTTGGGGAATCTCTGCATTTTACCTCTAAATAAGGGAATTTCTGCATTTTACCTCAAAATAAGAAGGATTTCTGACTTTTGCCCCAAAATATGGCTAATTTCTGCCTTTATGTTCAAAAATAAGGAAAATTTCTTCAATTTTGTATCATAATAAAAGAAATTTCTGCTTTTTGCCCCAAAATAAAGGGAATTTCTGACTTTTTGCCCTGAAATAAATGAAATTTCTGCAATTTTGCCCGAAAATAAGGGAAATTTGTGCCTTTTTTCCCCAAATTAAGGGGAATTTCTGCCTTTGCCCCAAAATATGGGGAATTTCAACATTTTACCTCAAAATAAGGGGAATTTCAGCCTTTTTGCACCAAAATATAGAGAATTTCTGCATTTTTGCCCCAAAATAAAGGGAATTTCTGCATTTTTGCACCAATATTAGGGGAATTTCTGCAATTTTGCTCCAAAATACGGGTCATTTCTGCCTTTTTGCCCGAAATTAAGTGGAATTTCTGCCTTTTTGTCCCGAAATAAGTAAAATTTCTTCAATTTTAGCCAAAAATTAGGGATTTCATCTTTTTGCCCCAAAATAAGTGGAATTTCTGCCATTTTGCCCTGAAATATTTGAAATTTCTGCAATTTTACCACAAAATAAGGGGAATTTCTGCCTTTTTGGCCCAAAATAAGGGGAATTTCAGCCTTTTTACCTCATAATAAAGGGAATCTCTGCCTTTTTGCCCTAAAATATGGAAAATTTCTGTATTTTTGCCCCAAAATAAAGAAAATTTCTGCAATTTTGTACCAAAATAAAAGTAATTTCTGCATTTTGTCCCAAAATAAGAGAAATTTCCGTGTTTTTTACCTGAAATAAGTGAAATTTCTGTAATTTTGCCCCAAAATAAGGGGAATTTCTGACTTTTTGCCCTGAAATAAGGAGAATTTCTGTCTTTTTGCCCCAAAATAATGTTAATTTCTGCATTTTCCTTCAAAATTAGAGGAATATGTGCAATTTTGCTCAAAATACGTGGAATTTCTGCCTTATTGCAACAAAATAAAGGGAATTTCTGCATTTTTGCACCAATATAAGGGGAATTTCTGAAATTTTGCTCCAAAATACGGGGAATTTTAACCTTATTGCCCGAAATAAAGTGGAATTTCTGCCTTTTTGCCCTGAAATATTTGAAATTTCTGCAATTTTACCCCAAAATAAGGGGAATTTCTGTTTTTGGCCCCAAAATTACAAGAATTTCTGCTTTTTGCCCCAAAATAAGGAAAATTTCTGACTTTTTGCCCTGAAATAAGTGAAATTTCTGCAATTTTGCCCGAAAAAAAGGGAAATTTGTGTCTTTTTGCCCCAAAATGAGGGGAATTTCTGCCTTTTTGCCACAATATATAGGGAATTTCAGCATTTTACCTCAAAATAAGGAGAATTTCGGCCTTTTTGCAACAAAATATGGGGAATTTCTGCCTTTTTGCCACAAAATAAGAAAGATTTCTGCAATTCTGTACCAAAATAAAATAAATTTTTACAATTTTGCCCGAAAATAAGGGAAATTTCTGATTTTTGCCCCGAAATAAGGAGAATTTCTATATTTTTGCCCCAAAATAAGGGGAATTTCTGCCTTTTTGCCCCAAAATTAGAGGAGTTTTTGCAATTTTGCTTCAAAATACAGGAAATTTCTGCCTCTTTTCCCAAAAATAAGAGGAACTTCTTCCGATTTGCCCCAAATAAAGGAAATTTCTGCATTTTTCCCCAATATTAGGGGAATTTCTGCAATTTTGCTCTAAAATACAAGGAATTTCTGCCTTTTTGCCTGAAATTAAGGAGATTTTCTGCATTTTTGCCCCCAAACAAGGGAAATTTCTGCAATTTTATCCCAAATAAGGGGAATTTCTGCCTTTTTGCCCCAATATAATGGGAATTTCTGCCTTTTTGCCCCACAATAAGAAAAATTTTTGCTATTTTTCTCTGAAATAAGTGAAATTTCTGCAATTTTGCCTTAAAATAAAAGAAATTTCTTCAATTTTTTTCCATAATATAGGAATTTTCTGCAATTTTGCCCCAAAATAAAGGGAAACTCTGTTTTTTGTCCCCAAATAAGGGAAATTTCTGCAATTTTGTTCTAAATTAAGGGGAATTTCTGCCTTTTGCCTCAAAATAAGGGGAATTTTTACCTTTTTGCCCCAAAATAAAGAAAATTACTGCATGTTTTACCCCAAAATTAGGTGAATTTCTGCAATTTTGCTCCAAAATACGGGGAATTTCTGCCTTTTTGCCCGAAAATAAAGAGAATGTATACCTTTTTGCCATAAAAAAGGGAAATTTCTTCATTTTTACCCTAAAATAAGGGGATTTTCCGCATTTTTGACAAAAAATAAGTGCAATTTCTGACTTTTCCCCAAAAATAAACGGAATTTCTGTCTTTTTGCCCCAAAATAAGCGGAATTTCTGACGTTTTGCCCTTAAATAAGTTAAATTTCTAAAATTTTTCCCCAAAATAATGGAAATGTCTGCTTTTTGCCCCAAAATAAGGGGAATATCTGCCTTTTTGCCCCAAAATAAGGGGAAATTCTGCATTTTTGCCCCAAAATAAGGGGAATTTCAGCCTTTCTACGTCAAAATAATGAGAATTTCTGCATTTCTGCCCCAAAATATGGAAAATTTCTGGCTTTTTGCCCAAAAATAAGAAAAATTTCTGAAATTTGGAAACAAAGTAAAAGAAATTTCTGCAATTTTCCCCCAAAATAAGGGAAATTTCTACAATTTTGCCAAATGTACAGGAAATTTCTACAATTTTCCTCAAAATAAGAGGAATTTCTGACTTTTTGCTCCAAAAAAAAGGAGATTTTCTGTCTTTTTGCCCCAAAATAAGGAGAATTTCCTCCTTTTTGCCCAAAAATTATGAGAATTTCTGCAAATTTGCTTTAAAATACGGGGAATTTCTGCCTTTTAGCCCAAAATAAAGGGATTTTCTGAATTTTCCCCCAATATTTGGGGAATTTCTGCATTTTACCTCTAAATAAGGGGAATTTCTGCATTTTACCTCAAAATAAGAAGGATTTCTGCCTTTTGCCCCAAAATATGGCTAATTTCTGCCTTTATGTTCAAAAATAAGGAAAATTTCTTCAATTTTGTATCATAATAAAATAAATTTCTGCCTTTTGCCCCAAAATAAGGGGAATTTCTGACTTTTTGCCCTGAAATAAATGAAATTTCTGCAATTTTGCCCGAAAATAAGGGAAATTTGTGCCTTTTTTCCCCAAATTAAGGGGAATTTCAGCCTTTGTCCCAAAATATGGGGAATTTCAACATTTTACCTCAAAATAAGGGGAATTTCAGCCTTTTTGCACCAAAATATGGAGAATTTCTGCATTTTTGCCCCAAAATAAAGGGAATTTCTGCATTTTTGCACCAATATTAGGGGAATTTCTGCAATTTTGCTCCAAAATACGGGTCATTTCTGCCTTTTTGCCCGAAATTAAGTGGAATTTCTGCCTTTTTGTCCCGAAATAAGTGAAATTTCTTCAATTTTAGCCAAAAATTAGGGATTTCATCTTTTTGCCCCAAAATAAGTGGAATTTCTGCCATTTTGCCCTGAAATATTTGAAATTTCTGCAATTTTACCACAAAATAAGGGGAATTTCTGCCTTTTTACCCCAAAATAAGGGGAATTTCAGCCTTTTTACCTCATAATAATGGGAATCTCTGCCTTTTTGCCCTAAAATATGGAAAATTTCTGTATTTTTGCCCCAAAATAAAGAAAATTTCTGCAATTTTGTACCAAAATAAAAGTAATTTCTGCATTTTGTCCCAAAATAAGAAAAATTTCCGTGTTTTTTACCTGAAATAAGTGAAATTTCTGTAATTTTGCCCCAAAATAAGGGGAATTTCTGACTTTTTGCTCTGAAATAAGGAGAATTTCTGTCTTTTTGCCCCAAAATAATGTTAATTTCTGCATTTTCCTTCAAAATTAGAGGAATATGTGCAATTTTGCTCAAAATACGTGGAATTTCTGCCTTATTGCAACAAAATGAAGGGAATTTCTGCATTTTTGCCCCAATATAAGGGGAATTTCTGAAATTTTGCTCCAAAATACGGGGAATTTTAACCTTATTGCCCGAAATAAAGTGGAATTTCTGCCTTTTTGCCCTGAAAAATTTGAAATTTCCGCAATTTTACCCCAAAATAAGGGGAATTTCTGTTTTTGGCCCCAAAATTACAAGAATTTCTGCTTTTTGCCCTAAAATAAGGCAAATTTCTGACTTTTTGCCCTGAAATAAGTGAAATTTCTGCAATTTTGCCCCAAAATAAGGGGAATTTCTGCCTTTTTGCCAAAATAAGGGGAATTTCAGCATTTTACCTCCAAATAAGGGGAATTTCTGCCTTTTTCCCACATAATATGGGGAATTTCTGCCTATTGCCCCCAAATAAGAAAAATTTTTGCTTTTCTGCCTCAATTAACAGGAATTTCCTCCTTTTTGCCACAAAGTAAAGGGAATTTCTGCCTTTTTGCCCCAAAATAACGGGAATTTTAGCTTGTTACCTCAAAATAAGGGGAATTTCTGCCTTTTGCCCACAATATGGGGAATTTCTGAATTTTTGTTACAAAATAAGGAAAATTTCTTCAATCTTGTACCAAAATAAAAGTAATTTCTGAGGTTTTGCCCTGAAATAAATGAAATTTCTGCAATTTTGCCCGAAAAAAAGGGAAATTTGTGTCTTTTTGCCCCAAAATGAGGGGAATTTCTGCCTTTTTGCCACAATATATAGGGAATTTCAGCATTTTACCTCAAAATAAGGGGAATTTCAGCCTTTTGGCAACAAAATATGGGGAATTTCTGCCTTTTTGCCCCAAAATTAGAGGAGTTTTTGCAATTTTGCTTCAAAATACAGGAAATTTCTGCCTCTTTTCCCAAAAATAAGAGGAACTTCTTCCGATTTGCCCCAAATAAAGGAAATTTCTGCATTTTTCCCCAATATTAGGGGAATTTCTGCAATTTTGCTCTAAAATACAAGGAATTTCTGCCTTTTTGCCTGAAATTAAGGAGATTTTCTGCATTTTTGCCCCCAAACAAGGGAAATTTCTGCAATTTTATCCCAAATAAGGGGAATTTCTGCCTTTTTGCCCCAATATAATGGGAATTTCTGCCTTTTTGCCCCACAATAAGAAAAATTTTTGCTATTTTTCTCTGAAATAAGTGAAATTTCTGCAATTTTGCCTTAAAATAAAAGAAATTTCTTCAATTTTTTTCCATAATATAGGAATTTTCTGCAATTTTGCCCCAAAATAAAGGGAAATTCTGTTTTTTGTCCCCAAATAAGGGAAATTTCTGCAATTTTGTTCTAAATTAAGGGGAATTTCTGCCTTTTGCCTCAAAATAAGGGGAATTTTTACCTTTTTGCCCCAAAATAAAGAAAATTACTGCATGTTTTACCCCAAAATTAGGTGAATTTCTGCAATTTTGCTCCAAAATACGGGGAATTTCTGCCTTTTTGCCCGAAAATAAAGAGAATGTATACCTTTTTGCCATAAAAAAGGGAAATTTCTTCATTTTTACCCTAAAATAAGGGGATTTTCCGCATTTTTGACAAAAAATAAGTGCAATTTCTGACTTTTCCCCAAAAATAAACGGAATTTCTGTCTTTTTGCCCCAAAATAAGCGGAATTTCTGACGTTTTGCCCTGAAATAAGTTAAATTTCTAAAATTTTTCCCCAAAATAATGGAAATGTCTGCTTTTTGCCCCAAAATAAGGGGAATTTCTGCCTTTTTGCCCCAAAATAAGGGGAAATTCTGCATTTTTGCCCCAAAATAAGGGGAATTTCAGCCTTTCTACGTCAAAATAATGAGAATTTCTGCATTTCTGCCCCAAAATATGGAAAATTTCTGGCTTTTTGCCCAAAAATAAGAAAAATTTCTGAAATTTGGAAACAAAGTAAAAGAAATTTCTGCAATTTTCCCCCAAAATAAGGGAAATTTCTACAATTTTGCCAAATGTACAGGAATTTTCTACAATTTTCCTCAAAATAAGAGGAATTTCTGACTTTTTGCTCCAAAAAAAGGAGATTTTCTGTCTTTTTGCCCCAAAATAAGGAGAATTTCCTCCTTTTTGCCCGAAAATTATGAGAATTTCTGCAAATTTGCTTTAAAATACGGGGAATTTCTGCCTTTTAGCCCAAAATAAAGGGATTTTCTGAATTTTCCCCCAATATTTGGGGAATTTCTGCATTTTACCTCTAAATAAGGGGAATTTCTGCATTTTACCTCAAAATAAGAAGGATTTCTGCCTTTTGCCCCAAAATATGGCTAATTTCTGCCTTTATGTTCAAAAATAAGGAAAATTTCTTCAATTTTGTATCATAATAAAATAAATTTCTGCCTTTTGCCCCAAAATAAGGGGAATTTCTGACTTTTTGCCCTGAAATAAATGAAATTTCTGCAATTTTGCCCGAAAATAAGGGAAATTTGTGCCTTTTTTCCCCAAATTAAGGGGAATTTCAGCCTTTGTCCCAAAATATGGGGAATTTCAACATTTTACCTCAAAATAAGGGGAATTTCAGCCTTTTTGCACCAAAATATGGAGAATTTCTGCATTTTTGCCCCAAAATAAAGGGAATTTCTGCATTTTTGCACCAATATTAGGGGAATTTCTGCAATTTTGCTCCAAAATACGGGTCATTTCTGCCTTTTTGCCCGAAATTAAGTGGAATTTCTGCCTTTTTGTCCCGAAATAAGTGAAATTTCTTCAATTTTAGCCAAAAATTAGGGATTTCATCTTTTTGCCCCAAAATAAGTGGAATTTCTGCCATTTTGCCCTGAAATATTTGAAATTTCTGCAATTTTACCACAAAATAAGGGGAATTTCTGCCTTTTTACCCCAAAATAAGGGGAATTTCAGCCTTTTTACCTCATAATAATGGGAATCTCTGCCTTTTTGCCCTAAAATATGGAAAATTTTTGTATTTTTGCCCCAAAATAAAGAAAATTTCTGCAATTTTGTACCAAAATAAAAGTAATTTCTGCATTTTGTCCCAAAATAAGAAAAATTTCCGTGTTTTTTACCTGAAATAAGTGAAATTTCTGTAATTTTGCCCCAAAATAAGGGGAATTTCTGACTTTTTGCTCTGAAATAAGGAGAATTTCTGTCTTTTTGCCCCAAAATAATGTTAATTTCTGCATTTTCCTTCAAAATTAGAGGAATATGTGCAATTTTGCTCAAAATACGTGGAATTTCTGCCTTATTGCAACAAAATGAAGGGAATTTCTGCATTTTTGCCCCAATATAAGGGGAATTTCTGAAATTTTGCTCCAAAATACGGGGAATTTTAACCTTATTGCCCGAAATAAAGTGGAATTTCTGCCTTTTTGCCCTGAAAAATTTGAAATTTCCGCAATTTTACCCCAAAATAAGGGGAATTTCTGTTTTTGGCCCCAAAATTACAAGAATTTCTGCTTTTTGCCCTAAAATAAGGCAAATTTCTGACTTTTTGCCCTGAAATATGTGAAATTTCTGCAATTTTGCCCCAAAATAAGGGGAATTTCTGCCTTTTTGCCAAAATAAGGGGAATTTCAGCATTTTACCTCCAAATAAGGGGAATTTCTGCCTTTTTCCCACATAATATGGGGAATTTCTGCCTATTGCCCCCAAATAAGAAAAATTTTTGCTTTTCTGCCTCAATTAACAGGAATTTCCTCCTTTTTGCCACAAAGTAAAGGGAATTTCTGCCTTTTTGCCCCAAAATAACGGGAATTTTAGCTTGTTACCTCAAATTAAGGGGAATTTCTGCCTTTTGCCCACAATATGGGGAATTTCTGAATTTTTGTTACAAAATAAGGAAAATTTCTTCAATCTTGTACCAAAATAAAAGTAATTTCTGAGGTTTTGCCCTGAAATAAATGAAATTTCTGCAATTTTGCCCGAAAAAAAGGGAAATTTGTGTCTTTTTGCCCCAAAATGAGGGGAATTTCTGCCTTTTTGCCACAAAATATAGGGAATTTCAGCATTTTACCTCAAAATAAGGGGAATTTCAGCCTTTTGGCAACAAAATATGGGGAATTTCTGCCTTTTTGCCACAAAATAAGAAAAATTTCTGCAATTCTGTACCAAAATAAAATAAATTTTTACAATTTTGCCCGAAAATAAGGAAAATTTCTGATTTTTGCCCCGAAATAAGGAGAATTTCTGTATTTTTGCCCCAAAATAAGGGGAATTTCTGCCTTTTTGCCCCAAAATTAGAGGAGTTTTTGCAATTTTGCTTCAAAATACAGGAAATTTCTGCCTCTTTTCCCGAAAATAAGAGGAACTTCTTCCGATTTGCCCCAAATAAAGGGAATTTCGGCATTTTTCCCCAATATTAGGGGAATTTCTGCAATTTTGCTCTAAAATACAAGGAATTTCTGCCTTTTTGCCTGAAATTAAGGAGATTTTCTGCATTTTTGCCCCCAAACAAGGGAAATTTCTGCAATTTTATCCCAAATAAGGGGAATTTCTGCCTTTTTGCCCCAATATAATGGGAATTTCTGCCTTTTTGCCCCACAATAAGAAAAATTTTTGCTTTTTTTCTCTGAAATAAGTGAAATTTCTGCAATTTTGCCTTAAAATAAAAGAAATTTCTTCAATTTTTTTCCAAAATATACGAATTTTCTGCAATTTTGCCCCAAAATAAAGGGAATTTCTGTTTTTTTGTCCCCAAATAAGGGAAATTTCTGCAATTTTGTTCTAAATTAAGGGGAATTTCTGCCTTTTGCCTCAAAATAAGGAGAATTTTTACATTTTTGCCCCAAAATAAAGAAAATTACTGCATGTTTTACCCCAAAATTAGGTGAATTTCTGCAATTTTGCTCAATAATACGGGGAATTTCTGCCTTTTTGCCCGAAAATAAAGAGAATGTATACCTTTTTGCCATAAAAAAGGGAAATTTCTTCATTTTTACCCTAAAATAAGGGGATTTTCCGCATTTTTGACAAAAAAATAAGTGCAATTTCTGACTTTTCCCCAAAATAAACGGAATTTCTGTCTTTTTGCCCCAAAATAAGCGGAATTTCTGACCTTTTGCCCTGAAATAAGTTAAATTTCTAAAATTTTTCCCCAAAATTAGGAAATTGTCTGCTTTTTGCCCCAAAATAAGGGGAATTTCTGCCTTTTTGCCCCAAAATAAGGGGAATTTCTGCATTTTTGCGCCAAAATAAGGGAAATTTCAGCCTTTCTACCTCAAAATAATGGGAATTTCTGCATTTCTGCCCCAAAATATGGAAAATTTCTGGCTTTTTGCCCAAAAATAAAAAAATTTCTGAAATTTGGAGCCAAAATAAAAGAAATTTCTGCCTTTTTGCCCCAAAATAAGAAAATTTCTGCTTTTTTTCCCTGAAATAAGTGAAATTTCTGTAATTTTGCCCCAAAATAAGGGAAATTTCTACAATTTTGCCAAATGTACAGGAAATTTCTACAATTTTCCTCAAAATAAGAGGAATTTCTGACTTTTTGCTCTGAAAAAAAGGAGATTTTCTGTCTTTTTGCCCCAAAATAAGGAGAATTTCTGCCTTTTTGCCCGAAAATTATGAGAATTTCTGCAAATTTGCTTTAAAATACGGGGAATTTGTGCCTTTTAGCCCAAAATAAAGGGATTTTCTGAATTTTCCCCCAATATTTGGGGAATTTCTGCATTTTACCTCTAAATAAGGGGAATTTCTGCATTTTACCTCAAAATAAGAAGGATTTCTGCCTTTTGCCCCAAAGTATGGCTAATTTCTGCCTTTATGTTCAAAAATAAGGAAAATTTCTTCAATTTTGTATCATAATAAAAGAAATTTCTGCTTTTTGCCCCAAAATAAGGGGAATTTCTGACTTTTTGCCCTGAAATAAATGAAATTTCTGCAATTTTGCCCGAAAATAAGGGAAATTTGTGCCTTTTTTCCCCAAATTAAGGGGAATTTCTGCCTTTGCCCCAAAATATGGGGAATTTCAACATTTTACCTCAAAATAAGGGGAATTTCAGCCTTTTTGCACCAAAATATGGAGAATTTCTGCCTTTTTGCCCCAAAATAAAGGGAATTTCTGCATTTTTCCACCAATATTAGGGGAATTTCTGCAATTTTGCTCCAAAATACGGGTCATTTCTGCCTTTTTGCCCGAAATTAAGTGGAATTTCTGCCTTTTTGTCCCGAAATAAGTGAAATTTCTTCAATTTTAGCCAAAAATTAGGGATTTCATCTTTTTGTCCCAAAATAAGTGGAATTTCTGCCATTTTGCCCTGAAATATTTGAAATTTCTGCAATTTTACCACAAAATAAGGGGAATTTCTGCCTTTTTGCCCCAAAATAAGGGGAATTTCAGCCTTTTTACCTCATAATAATGGGAATCTCTGCCTTTTTGCCCTAAAATATGGAAAATTTCTGTATTTTTGCCCCAAAATAAAGAAAATTTCTGCAATTTTGTACCAAAATAAAAGTAATTTCTGCATTTTGTCCCAAAATAAGAGAAATTTCCCTGTTTTTTACCTGAAATAAGTGAAATTTCTGTAATTTTGCCCCAAAATAAGGGGAATTTCTGACTTTTTGCCCTGAAATATGGAGAATTTCTGTCTTTTTGCCCCAAAATAATGTTAATTTCTGCATTTTCCTTCAAAATTAGGGGAATATGTGCAATTTTGCTCAAAATACGTGGAATTTCTGCCTTATTGCAACAAAATAAAGGGAATTTCTGCATTTTTGCACCAATATAAGGGGAATTTCTGAAATTTTGCTCCAATATACGGGGAATTTTAACCTTATTGCCCGAAATAAAGTGGAATTTCTGCCTTTTTGCCCTGAAATATTTGAAATTTCCGCAATTTTACCCCAAAATAAGGGGAATTTCTGTTTTTGGCCCCAAAATTACAAGAATTTCTGCTTTTTGCCCCAAAATAAGGCAAATTTCTGACTTTTTGCCCTGAAATAAGTGAAATTTCTGCAATTTTGCCCCAAAATAAGGGGAATTTCTGCCTTTTTGCCAAAATAAGGGGAATTTCAGCATTTTACCTCCAAATAAGGGGAATTTCTGCCTTTTTCCCACATAATATGGGGAATTTCTGCCTATTGCCCCCAAATAAGAAAAATTTTTGCTTTTCTGCCCCAATTAACAGGAATTTCCTCCTTTTTGCCACAAAGTAAAGGGAATTTCTGCCTTTTTGCCCCAAAATAACGGGAATTTCAGCTTGTTACCTCAAAATAAGGGGAATTTCTGAATTTTTGTTCCAAAATAAGGAAAATTTCTTCAATTTTGTACCAAAATAAAAGTAATTTCTGAGTTTTTGCCCTGAAATAAATGAAATTTCTGCAATTTTGCCCGAAAAAAAGGGAAATTTGTGTCTTGTTGCCCCAAAATGAGGGGAATTTCTGCCTTTTTGCCACAAAATATAGGGAATTTCAGCATTTTACCTCAAAATAAGGGGAATTTCAGCCTTTTGGCAACAAAATATGGGGAATTTCTGCCTTTTTGCCACAAAATAAGAAAAATTTCTGCAATTCTGTACCAAAATAAAATAAATTTTTACAATTTTCCCCGAAATAAGGGAAATTTCTGATTTTTGCCCCGAAATAAGGAGAATTTCTGTGTTTTTGCCCCAAAATAAGGGGAATTTCTGCCTTTTTGCCCCAAAATTAGAGGAGTTCTTGCAATTTTGCTTCAAAATACAGAAAATTTCTGCCTCTTTTCCCGAAAATAAGAGGAACTTCTTCCGATTTGCCCCAAATAAAGGGAATTTCTGCATTTTTCCCCAATATTAGGGGAATTTCTGCAATTTTGCTCTAAAATACAAGGAATTTCTGCCTTTTTGCCTGAAATTAAGGAGATTTTCTGCATTTTTGCCCCCAAACAAGGGAAATTTCTGCAATTTTATCCCAAATAAGGGGAATTTCTGCCTTTTGCCTCAAAATAAGGGGAATTTTTACCTTTTTGCCCCAAAATAAAGAAAATTACTGCATGTTTTACCCCAAAATTAGGTGAATTTCTGCAATTTTGCTCCAAAATACGGGGAATTTCTGGCTTTTTGCCCGAAAATAAAGAGAATGGATACCTTTTTGCCATAAAAAAGGGAAATTTCTTCATTTTTACCCTAAAATAAGGGGATTTTCTGCATTTTTGACAAAAAATAAGTGCAATTTCTGACTTTTCCCCAAAAATAAACGGAATTTCTGTCTTTTTGCCCCAAAATAAGCGGAATTTCTGACATTTTGCCCTGAAATAAGTTAAATTTCTAAAATTTTTCCCCAAAATAAGGAAAATGTCTGCTTTTTGCCCCAAAATAAGGGGAATTTCTGCCTTTTTGCCCCAAAATTGGGAGAATTTCTGCATTTTTGCCCCAAAATAAGGGGAATTTCAGCATTTCTACCTCAAAAATTTGGGAATTTCTGCATTTCTGCCCCAAAATATGGAAAATTTCTAGCTTTTTGCCCAAAAATAAGAAAAATTTTTGAAATTTGGAACCAAAATAAAAGAAATTTCTGCCTTTTTGCCTCAAAATAAAAAAATTTCTGCTTTTTTTCCCTGAAATAAGTGAAATTTCTGCAATTTTGCCCCAAAATAAGGAAAATTTCTACAATTTTGCCAAATGTACAGGAAATTTCTACAATTTTCCTCAAAATAAGAGGAATTTCTGACTTTTTGCTCCGAAAAAAGGAGATTTTCTGTCTTTTTGCCCCAAAATAAGGAGAATTTCTGCCTTTTTGCCCGAAAATTATGAGAATTTCTGCAAATTTGCTTTAAAATACGGGGAATTTCTGCCTTTTAGCCCAAAATAAAGGGATTTTCTGAATTTTCCCCCAATATTTGGGGAATTTCTGCATTTTACCTCTAAATAAGGGGAATTTCTGCATTTTACCTCAAAATAAGAAGGATTTCTGCCTTTTGCCCCAAAGTATGGCTAATTTCTGCCTTTATGTTCAAAAATAAGGAAAATTTCTTCAATTTTGTATCATAATAAAAGAAATTTCTGCTTTTTGCTCCAAAATAATGGGAATTTCTGACGTTTTGCCCTGAAATAAATGAAATTTCTGCAATTTTGCCCGAAAATAAGGGAAATTTGTGCCTTTTTTCCCCAAATTAAGGGGAATTTCTGCCTTTGCCCCAAAATATGGGGAATTTCAACATTTTACCTCAAAATAAGGGGAATTTCAGCCTTTTTGCACCAAAATATGGAGAATTTCTTCCTTTTTGCCCCAAAATAAAGGGAATTTCTGCATTTTTGAACCAATATTAGGGGAATTTCTGCAATTTTGCTCCAAAATACGGGTCATTTCTGCCTTTTTGCCCGAAATTAAGTGGAATTTCTGCCTTTTTGTCCCGAAATAAGTGAAATTTCTTCAATTTTAGCCAAAAATTAGGGATTTCATCTTTTTGCCCCAAAATAAGTGGAATTTCTGCCATTTTGCCCTGAAATATTTGAAATTTCTGCAATTTTACCACAAAATAAGGGGAATTTCTGCCTTTTTGCCCCAAATAAGGGGAATTTCAGCCTTTTTACCTCATAATAATGGGAATCTCTGCCTTTTTGCCCTAAAATATGGAAAATTTCTGTATTTTTGCCCCAAAATGAAGAAAATTTCTGCAATTTTGTACCAAAATAAAAGTAATTTCTGCATTTTGTCTCAAAATAAGAGAAATTTCCGTGTTTTTTTACCTGAAATAAGTGAAATTTCTGTAATTTTGCCCCAAAATAAGGGGAATTTCTGACTTTTTGCCCTGAAATAAGGAGAATTTCTGTCTTTTTGCCCCAAAATAATGTTAATTTCTGCATTTTCCTTCAAAATTAGGGGAATATGTGCAATTTTGCTCATAATACGTGGAATTTCTGCCTTATTGCAACAAAATAAAGGGAATTTCTGCATTTTTGCACCAATATAAGGGGAATTTCTGAAATTTTGCTTTAAAATACGGGGAATTTTAACCTTATTGCCCGAAATAAAGTGGAATTTCTGCCTTTTTGCCCTGAAATATTTGAAATTTCCGCAATTTTACCCCAAATTAAGGGGAATTTCTGTTTTTGGCCCCAAAATTACAAGAATTTCTGCTTTTTGCCCCAAAATAAGGCAAATTTCTGACTTTTTGCCCTGAAATAAGTGAAATTTCTGCAATTTTGCCCCAAAATAAGGGGAATTTCTGCCTTTTTGCCAAAATAAGGGGAATTTCAGCATTTTACCTCCAAATAAGGGGAATTTCTGCCTTTTTCCCACATAATATGGGGAATTTCTGCCTATTGCCCCCAAATAAGAAAAATTTTTGCTTTTCATCCCCAATTAACAGGAATTTCCTCCTTTTTGCCACAAAGTAAAGGGAATTTCTGCCTTTTTGCCCCAAAATAACGGGAATTTCAGCTTGTTACCTCAAAATAAGGGGAATTTCTGAATTTTTGTTCCAAAATAAGGAAAATTTCTTCAATTTTGTACCAAAATAAAAGTAATTTCTGACTTTTTGCCCTGAAATAAATGAAATTTCTGCAATTTTGCCCGAAAAAAAGGGAAATTTGTGTCTTTTTGCCCCAAAATGAGGGGAATTTCTGCCTTTTTGCCACAAAATATAGGGAATTTCAGCATTTTACCTCAAAATAAGGGGAATTTCAGCCTTTTGGCAACAAAATATGGGGAATTTCTGCCTTTTTGCCACAAAATAAGAAAAATTTCTGCAATTCTGTACCAAAATAAAATAAATTTTTACAATTTTCCCCGAAATAAGCAAAATTTCTGATTTTTGCCCCGAAATAAGGAGAATTTCTGTATTTTTGCCCCAAAATAAGGGGAATTTCTGCCTTTTTACCTCAAAATAAGTAAAATTTCTGCCTTTTTACCCAAAAATAAACGGAATTTCTGTCTTTTTGCCCCAAAATAAAAGGAATTTTTGAATTTTGCCCTGAAATAAGTGAAATTTATGCAATTTTACCCCAAAATAAGGGAAATTTCTGTAATTTTGCCCCAAAATAAGTGGAATTTCTGAGTTTTTTCCCAAAATAAGGAGAATTTCTGTCTTTTTGCCCCAACATATAGGGAATTTCTGCCTTTTTGCCCCACAATTAGGGGATTTTCTGCAATTTTGCTCCGAAATACGGGGAATTTCTGCTTTTTTGCCCGAAAATAAGGGGAATGTATACCTTTTGCCACAAAAAAGGGAAATTTCTTCATTTTTGCCCCAAAATAAGAGGAATTTCTTGCTTTCTACCTCAAATTAAATGAAATTTCTGACTTTTTACCCAAAAATAAACGGAATTTCTGTCTTTTTGCCCCAAAATAAAAGAAATTTTTGGATTTTGCAGTGAAATAAGTGAAATTTCTGCAATTTTGCCCAAAAATAAGTGAAATTTCTGCAATTTTGCCCCAAAATAAGGGAAATTTCTGGAATTTTCCCCAAAATAAATGGAATTTCTGAGTTTTACCCCAAAATAAAAAGAATTTCTGTGTTTTTGCCCCAACATATAGGGAATTTCTGCCTTTTTGCCCCACAACTAGGGGAATTTCTGCAATTTTGCTCCAAAATACGGGGAATTTCTGCTTTTTTCCCCAATAATAATAGGAATGTATACCTTTTGCCACAAAAAAGGGAAATTTCTTCATTTTTGCCCCAAAATAAGAGGAATTTCTGCCTTTTAACCTCAAAATAAGTGAAATTTCTGCCTTTCTACCCAAAAATAAACGGAATTTCTGTCATTTTGCCCTGAAATAAAAAGAATTTTTAAATTATGCCCTAATAAGTAAAATTTATGCAATTTTACCCCAAAATAAAAGAAATTCTGCCTTTTTTCCACAAAATAAAAGGAATTTCTGTCCTTTTGCCCAAAAATAAGGGAAATTTCTGCCTTTTTGTTCCAAAATAAGGGGAATTTCAGCCCTTTTACCTCAAAATAAAGGGAATTTCTGCATTTTTGCCACAAAATATTGAGAATTTCTGCCATTTTGCTCCAAAATATCGAAAATTTCTGCCTTTTTTTCCTGAAATAAGTGAAATTTCTGCAATTTTGCCCCAAAATAAGTGAAATTTCTGCAATTTAGCCCCAAAATAAGGAAAATTTTTGGAATTTTCCCCAAAATAAATGGAATTTCGGGGTTTTGCCCCAAAATAAAGAATTTCTGACTTTTTGCCCCAACATATAGGGAATTTCTGCATTTTTGCCACACAATTAGGGGGTTTTCTGCAATTTTGCTCCAAAATACGTGGAATTTTTGCTTTTTTGCCCGAAAATAAGGGGAATGTATACCTTTTGCCACAAAAAAGGGAAATTTCTTCATTTTTGCCCCAAAATAAGAGGAATTTCTTCCTTTTTACCTCAAAATAAGTAAAATTTCTGCCTTTTTACCCAAAAATAAACGGAATTTCTGTCTTTTTGCCCCAAAATAAAAGGAATTTTTGAATTTTGCACTGAAATAAGTGAAATTTATGCAATTTTACCCCAAAATAAGGGAAATTTCTGTAATTTTGCCCCAAAATAAGTGGAATTTCTGAGTTTTTTCCCAAAATAAGGAGAATTTCTGTCTTTTTGCCCCAACACATAGGGAATTTCTGCCTTTTTGCCCCACAATTAGGGGATTTTCTGCAATTTTGCTCCGAAATACGGGGAATTTCTGCTTTTTTGCCCGAAAATAAGGGGAATGTATACCTTTTGCCACAAAAAAGGGAAATTACTTCATTTTTGCCCCAAAATAAGAGGAATTTCTTGCTTTCTACCTCAAATTAAGTGAAATTTCTGACTTTTTACACAAAAATAAACGGAATTTCTGTCTTTTTGCCCCAAAATAAAAGAAATTTTTGAATTTTGCAGTGAAATAAGTGAAATTTCTGATTTTGCCCAAAAATAAGTGAAATTTCTGCAATTTTGCCCCAAAATAAGGGAAATTTCTGGAATTTTCCCCAAAATAAATGGAATTTCTGAGTTTTACCCCAAAATAAAAAGAATTTCTGTGTTTTTGCCCCAACATATAGGGAATTTCTGCCTTTTTGCCCCACAACTAGGGGAATTTCTGCAATTTTGCTCAAAAATACGGGGAATTTCTGCTTTTTTTCCCAATAATAATAGGAATGTATACCTTTTGCCACAAAAAAGGGAAATTTCTTCATTTTTGCCTCAAAATAAGAGGAATTTCTGCCTTTTAACCTCAAAATAAGTGAAATTTCTGCCTTTCTACCCAAAAATAAACGGAATTTCTGTCATTTTGCCCTGAAATAAAAAGAATTTTTAAATTATGCCCTAATAAGTAAAATTTATGCAATTTTACCCCAAAATAAAAGAAATTCTGCCTTTTTTCCACAAAATAAAAGGAATTTCTGTCCTTTTGCCCAAAAATAAGGGAAATTTCTGCCTTTTTGTTCCAAAATAAGGGGAATTTCAGCCCTTTTACCTCAAAATAAAGGGAATTTCTGCCTTTTTGCCACAAAATATTGAGAATTTCTGCCATTTTGCTCCAAAATATCGAAAATTTCTGCCTTTTTTTCCTGAAATAAGTGAAATTTCTGCAATTTTGCCCCAAAATAAGTGAAATTTCTGCAATTTAGCCCCAAAATAAGGAAAATTTTTGGAATTTTCCCCAAAATAAATGGAATTTCGGGGTTTTTCCCCAAAATAAAGAATTTCTGACTTTTTGCCACAACATATAGGGAATTTCTGCATTTTTGCCACACAATTAGGGGGTTTTCTGCAATTTTGCTCCAAAATACGTGGAATTTTTGCTTTTTTGCCCGAAAATAAGGGGAATGTATACCTTTTGCCACAAAAAAGGGAAATTTCTTCATTTTTGCCTCAAAATAAGAGGAATTTCTTCCTTTTTACCTCAAAATAAGTAAAATTTCTGCCTTTTTACCCAAAAATAAACGGAATTTCTGTCTTTTTGCCCCAAAATAAAAGGAATTTTTGAATTTTGCACTGAAATAAGTGAAATTTATGCAATTTTACCCCAAAATAAGGGAAATTTCTGTAATTTTGCCCCAAAATAAGTGGAATTTCTGAGTTTTTTCCCAAAATAAGGAGAATTTCTGTCTTTTTGCCCCAACATATAGGGAATTTCTGCCTTTTTGCCCCACAATTAGGGGATTTTCTGCAATTTTGCTCCGAAATACGGGGAATTTCTCCTTTTTTGCCCGAAAATAAGGGGAATGTATACCTTTTGCCACAAAAAAGGGAAATTTCTTCATTTTTGCCCCAAAATAAGAGGAATTTCTTGCTTTCTACCTCAAATTAAATGAAATTTCTGACTTTTTACCCAAAAATAAACGGAATTTCTGTCTTTTTGCCCCAAAATAAAAGAAATTTTTGGATTTTGCAGTGAAATAAGTGAAATTTCTGCAATTTTGCCCAAAAATAAGTGAAATTTCTGCAATTTTGCCCCAAAATAAGGGAAATTTCTGGAATTTTCCCCAAAATAAATGGAATTTCTGAGTTTTACCCCAAAATAAAAAGAATTTCTGTGTTTTTGCCCCAACATATAGGGAATTTCTGCCTTTTTGCCCCACAACTAGGGGAATTTCTGCAATTTTGCTCCAAAATACGGGGAATTTCTGCTTTTTTTCCCAATAATAATAGGAATGTATACCTTTTGCCACAAAAAAGGGAAATTTCTTCATTTTTGCCCCAAAATAAGAGGAATTTCTGCCTTTTAACCTCAAAATAAGTGAAATTTCTGCCTTTCTACCCAAAAATAAACGGAATTTCTGTCATTTTGCCCTGAAATAAAAAGAATTTTTGAATTATGCCCTAATAAGTAAAATTTCTGCAATTTTACCCCAAAATAAAAGAAATTTCTGCCTTTTTGCCACAAAATAAAAGGAATTTCTGTCTTTTTGCCCAAAAATAAAGGAAATTTCTGCCTTTTTGTTCCAAAATAAGGGGAATTTCAGCCCTTTTACCTCAAAATAAAGGGAATTTCTGCCTTTTTGCCACAAAATATTGAGAATTTCTGCCATTTTGCTCCAAAATATCGAAAATTTCTGCCTTTTTTTCCTGAAATAAGTGAAATTTCTGCAATTTTGCCCCAAAATAAGTGAAATTTCTGCAATTTAGCCCCAAAATAAGGAAAATTTTCGGAATTTTCCCCAAAATAAATGGAATTTCGGGGTTTTTCCCCAAAATAAAGAATTTCTGACTTTTTGCCCCAACATATAGGGAATTTCTGCATTTTTGCCACACAATTAGGGGGTTTTCTGCAATTTTGCTCCAAAATACGTGGAATTTTTGCTTTTTTGCCCGAAAATAAGGGGAATGTATACCTTTTGCCACAAAAAAGGGAAATTTCTTCATTTTTGCCCCAAAATAAGAGGAATTTCTTCCTTTTTACCTCAAAATAAGTAAAATTTCTGCCTTTTTACCCAAAAATAAACGGAATTTCTGTCTTTTTGCCCCAAAATAAAAGGAATTTTTGAATTTTGCACTGAAATAAGTGAAATTTATGCAATTTTACCCCAAAATAAGGGAAATTTCTGTAATTTTGCCCCAAAATAAGTGGAATTTCTGAGTTTTTTCCCAAACTAAGGAGAATTTCTGTCTTTTTGCCCCAACACATAGGGAATTTCTGCCTTTTTGCCCCACAATTAGGGGATTTTCTGCAATTTTGCTCCGAAATACGGGGAATTTCTGCTTTTTTGCCCGAAAATAAGGGGAATGTATACCTTTTGCCACAAAAAAGGGAAATTTCTTCATTTTTGCCCCAAAATAAGAGGAATTTCTTGCTTTCTACCTCAAATTAAGTGAAATTTCTGACTTTTTACACAAAAATAAACGGAATTTCTGTCTTTTTGCCCCAAAATAAAAGAAATTTTTGAATTTTGCAGTGAAATAAGTGAAATTTCTGATTTTGCCCAAAAATAAGTGAAATTTCTGCAATTTTGCCCCAAAATAAGGGAAATTTCTGGAATTTTCCCCAAAATAAATGGAATTTCTGAGTTTTACCCCAAAATAAAAAGAATTTCTGTGTTTTTGCCCCAACATATAGGGAATTTCTGCCTTTTTGCCCCACAACTAGGGGAATTTCTGCAATTTTGCTCCAAAATACGGGGAATTTCTGCTTTTTTTCCCAATAATAATAGGAATGTATACCTTTTGCCACAAAAAAGGGAAATTTCTTCATTTTTGCCCCAAAATAAGAGGAATTTCTGCCTTTTAACCTCAAAATAAGTGAAATTTCTGCCTTTCTACCCAAAAATAAACGGAATTTCTGTCATTTTGCCCTGAAATAAAAAGAATTTTTAAATTATGCCCTAATAAGTAAAATTTATGCAATTTTACCCCAAAATAAAAGAAATTCTGCCTTTTTGCCACAAAATAAAAGGAATTTCTGTCCTTTTGCCCAAAAATAAGGGAAATTTCTGCCTTTTTTTTCCAAAATAAGAAGAATTTCAGCCCTTTTACCTCAAAATAAAGGGAATTTCTGCATTTTTGCCACAAAATATTGAGAATTTCTGCCATTTTGCTCCAAAATATCGAAAATATCTGCCTTTTTTTCCTGAAATAAGTGAAATTTCTGCAATTTTGCCCTAAAATAAGTGAAATTTCTGCAATTTAGCCCCAAAATAAGGGAAATTTTTGGAATTTTCCCCAAAATAAATGGAATTTCGGGGTTTTGCCCCAAAATAAAGAATTTCTGACTTTTTGCCCCAACATATAGGGAATTTCTGCATTTTTGCCACACAATTAGGGGGTTTTCTGCAATTTTGCTCCAAAATACAAGGAATTTTTGCTTTTTTGCCCGAAAATAAGGGGAATGTATACCTTTTGCCACAAAAAAGGGAAATTTCTTCATTTTTGCCCCAAAATAAGAGGAATTTCTTACTTTTTACCTCAAAATAAGTAAAATTTCTGCCTTTTTACCCAAAAATAAACGGAATTTCTGTCTTTTTGCCCCAAAATAAAAGGAATTTTTGAATTTTGCCCTGAAATAAGTGAAATTTATGCAATTTTACCCCAAAATAAGGGAAATTTCTGTAATTTTGCCCCAAAATAAGTGGAATTTCTGAGTTTTTTCCCAAAATAAGGAGAATTTCTGTCTTTTTGCCCCAACATATAGGGAATTTCTGCCTTTTTGCCCCACAATTAGGGGATTTTCTGCAATTTTGCTCCGAAATACGGGGAATTTCTGCTTTTTTGCCCGAAAATAAGGGGAATGTATACCTTTTGCCACAAAAAAGGGAAATTTCTTCATTTTTGCCCCAAAATAAGAGGAATTTCTTGCTTTCTACCTCAAATTAAATGAAATTTCTGACTTTTTACCCAAAAATAAACGGAATTTCTGTCTTTTTGCCCCAAAATAAAAGAAATTTTTGGATTTTGCAGTGAAATAAGTGAAATTTCTGCAATTTTGCCCAAAAATAAGTGAAATTTCTGCAATTTTGCCCCAAAATAAGGGAAATTTCTGGAATTTTCCCCAAAATAAATGGAATTTCTGAGTTTTACCCCAAAATAAAAAGAATTTCTGTGTTTTTGCCCCAACATATAGGGAATTTCTGCCTTTTTGCCCCACAACTAGGGGAATTTCTGCAATTTTGCTCCAAAATACGGGGAATTTCTGCTTTTTTTCCCAATAATAATAGGAATGTATACCTTTTGCCACAAAAAAGGGAAATTTCTTCATTTTTGCCCCAAAATAAGAGGAATTTCTGCCTTTTAACCTCAAAATAAGTGAAATTTCTGCCTTTCTACCCAAAAATAAATGGAATTTCTGTCATTTTGCCCTGAAATAAAAAGAATTTTTGAATTATGCCCTAATAAGTAAAATTTCTGCAATTTTACCCCAAAATAAAAGAAATTTCTGCCTTTTTGCCACAAAATAAAAGGAATTTCTGTCTTTTTGCCCAAAAATAAGGGAAATTTCTGCCTTTTTGTTCCAAAATAAGGGGAATTTCAGCCCTTTTACCTCAAAATAAAGGGAATTTCTGCCTTTTTGCCACAAAATATTGAGAATTTCTGCCATTTTGCTCCAAAATATCGAAAATTTCTGCCTTTTTTTCCTGAAATAAGTGAAATTTCTGCAATTTTGCCCCAAAATAAGTGAAATTTCTGCAATTTAGCCCCAAAATAAGGAAAATTTTTGGAATTTTCCCCAAAATAAATGGAATTTCGGGGTTTTGCCCCAAAATAAAGAATTTCTGACTTTTTGCCCCAACATATAGGGAATTTCTGCATTTTTGCCACACAATTAGGGGGTTTTCTGCAATTTTGCTCCAAAATACGTGGAATTTTTGCTTTTTTGCCCGAAAATAAGGGGAATGTATACCTTTTGCCACAAAAAAGGGAAATTTCTTCATTTTTGCCCCAAAATAAGAGGAATTTCTTCCTTTTTACCTCAAAATAAGTAAAATTTCTGCCTTTTTACCCAAAAATAAACGGAATTTCTGTCTTTTTGCCCCAAAATAAAAGGAATTTTTGAATTTTGCACTGAAATAAGTGAAATTTATGCAATTTTACCCCAAAATAAGGGAAATTTCTGTAATTTTGCCCCAAAATAAGTGGAATTTCTGAGTTTTTTCCCAAACTAAGGAGAATTTCTGTCTTTTTGCCCCAACACATAGGGAATTTCTGCCTTTTTGCCCCACAATTAGGGGATTTTCTGCAATTTTGCTCCGAAATACGGGGAATTTCTGCTTTTTTGCCCGAAAATAAGGGGAATGTATACCTTTTGCCACAAAAAAGGGAAATTTCTTCATTTTTGCCCCAAAATAAGAGGAATTTCTTGCTTTCTACCTCAAATTAAGTGAAATTTCTGACTTTTTACACAAAAATAAACGGAATTTCTGTCTTTTTGCCCTGAAATAAAAAGAATTTTTAAATTATGCCCTAATAAGTAAAATTTATGCAATTTTACCCCAAAATAAAAGAAATTCTGCCTTTTTGCCACAAAATAAAAGGAATTTCTGTCCTTTTGCCCAAAAATAAGGGAAATTTCTGCCTTTTTGTTCCAAAATAAGAAGAATTTCAGCCCTTTTACCTCAAAATAAAGGGAATTTCTGCATTTTTGCCACAAAATATTGAGAATTTCTGCCATTTTGCTCCAAAATATCGAAAATATCTGCCTTTTTTTCCTGAAATAAGTGAAATTTCTGCAATTTTGCCCTAAAATAAGTGAAATTTCTGCAATTTAGCCCCAAAATAAGGGAAATTTTTGGAATTTTCCCCAAAATAAATGGAATTTTGGGGTTTTGCCCCAAAATAAAGAATTTCTGACTTTTTGCCCCAACATATAGGGAATTTCTGCATTTTTGCCACACAATTAGGGGGTTTTCTGCAATTTTGCTCCAAAATACGTGGAATTTTTGCTTTTTTGCCCGAAAATAAGGGGAATGTATACCTTTTGCCACAAAAAAGGGAAATTTCTTCATTTTTGCCCCAAAATAAGAGGAATTTCTTCCTTTTTACCTCAAAATAAGTAAAATTTCTGCCTTTTTACCCAAAAATAAACGGAATTTCTGTCTTTTTGCCCCAAAATAAAAGGAATTTTTGAATTTTGCCCTGAAATAAGTGAAATTTATGCAATTTTACCCCAAAATAAGGGAAATTTCTGTAATTTTGCCCCAAAATAAGTGGAATTTCTGAGTTTTTTCCCAAAATAAGGAGAATTTCTGTCTTTTTGCCCCAACATATAGGGAATTTCTGCCTTTTTGCCCCACAATTAGGGGATTTTCTGCAATTTTGCTCCGAAATACGGGGAATTTCTGCTTTTTTGCCCGAAAATAAGGGGAATGTATACCTTTTGCCACAAAAAAGGGAAATTTCTTCATTTTTGCCCCAAAATAAGAGGAATTTCTTGCTTTCTACCTCAAATTAAATGAAATTTCTGACTTTTTACCCAAAAATAAACGGAATTTCTGTCTTTTTGCCCCAAAATAAAAGAAATTTTTGGATTTTGCAGTGAAATAAGTGAAATTTCTGCAATTTTGCCCAAAAATAAGTGAAATTTCTGCAATTTTGCCCCAAAATAAGGGAAATTTCTGGAATTTTCCCCAAAATAAATGGAATTTCTGAGTTTTACCCCAAAATAAAAAGAATTTCTGTGTTTTTGCCCCAACATATAGGGAATTTCTGCCTTTTTGCCCCACAACTAGGGGAATTTCTGCAATTTTGCTCCAAAATACGGGGAATTTCTGCTTTTTTTCCCAATAATAATAGGAATGTATACCTTTTGCCACAAAAAAGGGAAATTTCTTCATTTTTGCCCCAAAATAAGAGGAATTTCTGCCTTTTAACCTCAAAATAAGTGAAATTTCTGCCTTTCTACCCAAAAATAAACGGAATTTCTGTCTTTTATCCCTGAAATAAAAAGAATTTTTGAATTATGCCCTAATAAGTAAAATTTCTGCAATTTTACCCCAAAATAAAAGAAATTTCTGCCTTTTTGCCACAAAATAAAAGGAATTTCTGTCTTTTTGCCCAAAAATAAAGGAAATTTCTGCCTTTTTGTTCCAAAATAAGGGGAATTTCAGCCCTTTTACCTCAAAATAAAGGGAATTTCTGCCTTTTTGCCACAAAATATTGAGAATTTCTGCCATTTTGCTCCAAAATATCGAAAATTTCTGCCTTTTTTTCCTGAAATAATTGAAATTTCTGCAATTTTGCCCCAAAATAAGTGAAATTTCTGCAATTTAGCCCCAAAATAAGGAAAATTTTTGGAATTTTCCCCAAAATAAATGGAATTTCGGGGTTTTGCCCCAAAATAAAGAATTTCTGACTTTTTGCCCCAACATATAGGGAATTTCTGCATTTTTGCCACACAATTAGGGGGTTTTCTGCAATTTTGCTCCAAAATACGTGGAATTTTTGCTTTTTTGCCCGAAAATAAGGGGAATGTATACCTTTTGCCACAAAAAAGGGAAATTTCTTCATTTTTGCCCCAAAATTAGAGGAATTTCTTCCTTTTTACCTCAAAATAAGTAAAATTTCTGCCTTTTTACCCAAAAATAAACGGAATTTCTGTCTTTTTGCCCCAAAATAAAAGGAATTTTTGAATTTTGCCCTGAAATAAGTGAAATTTATGCAATTTTACCCCAAAATAAGGGAAATTTCTGTAATTTTGCCCCAAAATAAGTGGAATTTCTGAGTTTTTTCCCAAAATAAGGAGAATTTCTATCTTTTTGCCCCAACACATAGGGAATTTCTGCCTTTTTGCCCCACAATTAGGGGATTTTCTGCAATTTTGCTCCGAAATACGGGGAATTTCTGCTTTTTTGCCCGAAAATAAGGGGAATGTATACCTTTTGCCACAAAAAAGGGAAATTTCTTCATTTTTGCCCCAAAATAAGAGGAATTTCTTGCTTTTTACCTCAAATTAAGTGAAATTTCTGACTTTTTACCCAAAAATAAGCGGAATTTCTGTCTTTTTGCCCCAAAATAAAAGAAATTTTTGAATTTTGCAGTGAAATAAGTGAAATTTCTGCAATTTTGCCCAAAAATAAGTGAAATTTCTGCAATTTTGCCCCAAAATAAGGGAAATTTCTGGAATTTTCCCCAAAATAAATGGAATTTCTGAGTTTTACCCCAAAATAAAATGAATTTCTGTGATCTTGCCCAAACATATAGGGTATTTCTGCCTTTTTGCCCCACAACTAGGGGAATTTCTGCAATTTTGCTCCAAAATACGGAGAATTTCTGCTTTTTTTCCCAAAATTAAGAGGAATGTATACCTTTTGCCACAAAAAAGGGAAATTGCTTCATTTTTGCCCCAAAATAAGAGGAATTTCTGCTTTTTAACCTCAAAATAAGTGAAATTTCTGCCTTTTTACCCAACAATAATCGGAATTTCTGTCTTTTTTCCCCAAAATAAAAGGAATTTTTGAATTATGCCCTGAAATAAGTGATATTTCTGAAATTTTTCCCCAAAATAAAAGAAATTTCTGCCTTTTTGCCACAAAATAAGGGGAATTTCTGTCTTTTTGCCCCAAAATAAGGGAAATTTATCTCTTTTTGCCACCAAATAAGGGAAATTTCAACCTTTTCACCTCAAAATAAGGGGAATTTCTGCAATTTTGCCACAAACTATTAGGAATTTCTGCCTTTTTGCTCCAAAATAAAGAAAATTTCTGCCTTTTTTCCATGAAATATGTGAAATTTCTGAAATTTTGCCCCAAAATAATTGAAATTTCTGCAATTTTGCCCCAAAATAAGGGAAATTTCTGGAATTTTGCCCCAAAATAAGTGGAATTTATGAGTTTTGGCCCAAAATATAGAGAATTTCTGTCTTTTTGCACAAACATAGAGGGAATTTCTGCCTTTTTGCCCCAAATTTAGGGAAATTTCTCTAATTTTGCTCCAAAATACAAGGAATTTCTGCCTTTTTACCCGAAAATAAGAAGAATGCATACGTTTTTGCCATAAAAAAGGGAAATTTCTTCATTTTTGCTCCAAAAAAGGGGAATTTCTGCATTTTTGCCTCTAAATAAGTGGATTTTTTCTTTTCCCGCAAAACAAAGGGAATTTCTCTCTTTTTTACACCAAAATAAGGAAATTTCTGACTTATTACCCTGAAGTAAGTGAAATTTCTGCAATTTTGCCCCAAAATAAGGGAAATTTCTGCCTTTTTGCCCCCAAATAAGGGGAATTTCAGCCTTTTTACCTCAAAATAAGGGGAATTTCTTCAGTTTTGTCACAAAATATAAGAATTTCTGCATTTTTCCCCAAAATAAGAAAAATTTCTGCCTTTTTTATCTCAAATAAGTGAAATTTCTGCAATTTTGCCCCAAAATAAGTGAAATTTCTGCAATTTCGCCCCAAAATAAGAGAAAATTTCTGCAATTTTTCCCCAAAATAAGTGGAATTTCTGAGTTTTGCCCCAAAATAAAGAGAATTTATGTCTTTTTGCCCCAACATATAGGGAATTTCTGGCTTTTTGCCCCACAATTAGGGGAATTTCTGCAATTTTGCTCCAAAATACGGGGAATTTCTGCCTTTTTGCCCAAAAATAAGAAGAATGCATACCTTCTTGCCATAAAAAAAGGGTAATTTCTTCATTTTTGCTCCAAAATAAGGGGAATTTCTGCTTTTTTACCTCTAAACAAGTGGAATTTCTGTCTTTTTCCCCCAAAACAAAGGGAATTCGTCACTTTTTGCCACAAAATAAAGAAAATTTCTGACTTATTATCCTGAAATAAGTGAAATTTCTGCAATTTTGCATTAAAAAAAAGAAATTTCTGCTTTTTTGCTCCAAAATAAAAGGAATTTCAGCCTTTTTACCTCAAAATAAGGGGAATTTCTGTATTTTTGCCAAAAAATATAGGAAATTTCTGCCCTTTTGCCCCCATATAAGAAAATTTCTGCTTTTTTTCTGAAATAAGTGAAATTTCTGCAATTTTGCCCCAAAATAAGTGAAATTTCTGCAATTTTGCCCCAAAACAAGGAAAATTTCTGGAATTTTGCCCCAAAATAAGTGGAATTTCTGAGTTTTGCCCCAAAATGAAGAGAATTTCTGTATTTTTGCCCCAACATATAGGGAATTTCTGACTTTTTGCCCCACAATTAGAGGAATTTCCGCAATTTTGCTCCAAAATAAAAGGAATTTCTGCTTTTTTGCCTCAAAATAAGAGGAATTTCTGTCTTTTTCTCCCAAACAAAGGGAATATCTGTCTTTTTTGCCCCAAAATAAACAAAAATTCTGACTTATTAAACCTGAAATAAGTAAAATTTCTGCAATTTTGCCCCAAAATAAGGGAAATTTCTGCCTTTTTGCCCCCAAATAATGGGAATTTCAGCATTTTTACCTCAAAATAATGGAAAATTCTGCATTTTTGCCCAAAATAAGTGAAATTTCTGCCTTTTTGCCCCAAAATAAGAAAAATTTCTGCAATTTTGTACCAAAATAAAAGAAATTTCTGCTTTTTGCCCCAAAATAAGAAAATTTCTGCTTTTTTTCTGAAATAAGTGAAATTTCTGCAATTTTTCCCCAAAATAAGTGGAATTTCTGAGTTTTGCCCCAAAATAAGGAGAATTTCTGTCTTTTTGCCCCATCATATAGGGAATTTCTGCCTTTTTGCACCACAATTAGGGGAATTTCTGCAATTTTGCTCAAAAATATGGGGAATTTCTGCATTTTGCCTATAAAATAAGAAGAATGCATACCTTTTTGACATAAAAAAGGGAAATTTCTACAATTTTGCTCCAAAATAAGGGAAATTTCTGCCTTTTTGCCCCCAAATAATGGGAATTTCAACCTTTATACCTCAGAATAAGGAGAATTTCTGCATTTTTGCCCCAAAATGTGGGAAATTTCTGCCTTTTTGGCCCAAAATAAGAAAAATTTCTGCAATTTTGTACCAAAATAAAAGAAATTTTTGCCTTTTTGCCCCAAAATAAGAAAATTTCTGCAATTTTGCCCCAAAATAATGGAAATTTCTGCCTTTTCCCCCCAAATAAAAGGAATTTAAGCCTTTTTACCTCAAAATAAGGGGAATTTCTGCATTTTTGCCACAAAATATTAGGAATTTCTGCCTTTTTGCCCCAAAATGAGGAAAATTTTTGCCTTTTTCCCTGAAATAAGTGAAATTTCTGCAATTTTGCTTCATAATAAGGAAAATTTCTGCCTTTTTGCCCCCAAATAAGGGGAATTTCAGTCTTTTTACCTCAATATAAAGAGAATTTCTGCATTTTTGCCCCAAAATATGGGAAATTACTGCCTTTTTGCCCCAAAATAAGAAAAATTTCTGCAATTTTGTACCAAAATAAAAGAAATTTCTGCCTTTTTGACCCAAAATAGGAAAATTTCTCTTTTTTCTCTGAAATAAGTGAAATTTCTGCAATTTTGCCCCAAAATAAGTGAAATTTCTTCAATTTTGCCCCAAAACAAGGAAAATTTCTGGAATTTTGCCCCAAAATAAGTGGAATTTCTGAGTTTTGCCCCAAAATAAAGAGAATTTCTGTCTTTTTGCCCCAACATATAGGGAATTTCTGACTTTTTGCCCCACAATTAGGGGAATTTCTGCAATTTTGCTCCAAAATACGGGGAATTTCTGCCTTTTTCCCGAAAATAAGAAGAATGCATACCTTTGTGCCATAAAAAGTGGAAATTTCTTTATTTTTGCTCCAAAATAAGGGGAATTTCTGCTTTTTTGCCTCAAATTAAGTGGAATTTCTGTCTTTTTCCCCAAAAAGAGGTAATTTCTGTCTTGTTTGCCCCAAAATATGGAAAATTTCTGACTTATTACCCTTAAATAAGTGAAATTTCTGCAATTTTGCCCCAAAATAAGTGAAAATTCTGCCCGTTTGTCCCCAAATAAGGGGAATTTCAGCCTTTTTACCTCAAAATAAGGGGAATTTCTGCATTTTTGCCCCAAAATATGGGAAATTTCTTCCATTTTGCCCCAAAATAAGAAAAATTTCTGCAATTTTGTACCAAAATAAAAGAAATTTCTGCCTTTTGCTCCAAAATAAGAAAATTTCAACTTTTTTTCTGAAATAAGTGAAATTTCTGCAATTTTGCCCGAAAATAAGGGAAATTTCTGGAATTTTGCCCCAAATTAAGTGGAATTTCTGAGTTTTGCCCCAAAATAAGGAGAATTTCTGTCTTTTTGCCCCAACATATAAAGAATTTCTGCCTTTTTGCCCCACAATATAGGGGAATTTCTGCAATTTTGCTCCAAAATACGAGGAATTTCTGCCTTTTTGCCCGCAAATAAGAAGAATGCATACCTTTTTGCCATAAAAAAAGAAAATTTCTTCATTTTTGCTCCATATTAATGGGAATTTCTGCTTTTTTGCCTCTAAATAAGTGGAATTTTTTTTCCCTCAAAACAAAGAAAATTTCTGTCTTTTTTGCACCAAAATAAGGAAATTTCTGACTTATTACCCTGAAGTAAGTGAAATTTCTGCAATTTTGCCCCAAAATAAAGGGAAATGTCTTTCTTTTTGCCCCCAAATAAGGGGAATTTCACTCTTTTTACCTCAAAATAAGGGGAATTTCTGCAGTTTTGCCACAAAATATAAGAATTTCTGCTTTTTTGCCCCAAAATAAGGAAAATTTCTGCCTTTTTTCCCTGAAATATGTGAAATTTCTGCAATTTTGCCCCAAAATAAGTGAAATTTCTGCAATTTTGCCCCAAAATAAGAGAAATTTCTGGAATTTTGCTCCAAAATAAGTGGAATTTCTGAGTTTTGCACCAAAATAAGGCGAATTTCTGTCTTTTTGCCCCAACATATAGAGAATTTAATGCCTTTTTGCCCTACAATTAGATGAATTTCTGCAATTGTGCTCCAAAATACGGGGAATTTCTGCCTTTTTGCCCAAAAATAAGAAGAATGCATACCTTTTTGCCATAAAAAAAAAGGGAAATTTCTTCATTTTTGCTCCAAAATAAGGGGAATTTCTCCTTTTTTGCCTCTAAACAAGTGGAATTTCGGTTTTTTTCCCCCAAAACAAAGGGAATTTCTGTCTTTTTTGCCCCCAAAAAAAGGAAAATTTCTGCCTTTTTTCCTGAAATAAGAGAAATTTTTGCAATTTTGCCACAAAATAAGGGAAATTTCTGCAATTTTGCCCCAAAATAAGGGAAATATCTGGAATTTTGCCCCAAAATAAGTGGAATTTCTGAGTTTTGCCCCAAAATAAGGAGAATTTCTTTTTTTGCCCTAACATTTAGGGAATTTCTGCATTTGCCCCACAGTTAGGGGAATTTCTGCAATTTTGCTCCAAAATACAGGGAATTTCTGCCTTTTTGCCCGAAAATAAAAAGAATGCATACCTTTTTACCATAAAAAAATGAAATTTCTTCATTTTTGCTCCAAAATAAGGGGAATTTCTGCTTTTTTGTCTCTAAATAAGTGGAATTTCTGTCTTTTTCCCCCAAAACAAAGGGAATTCCTGTATTTTTTGCCCCAAAATAAGGAAAATTTCTGACTTATTACCCTGAAATAAGTGTAATTTCTGCAATTTTGCCCCAAAATACTGGAAATTTCTGCTTTTTTGCCCCAAAATAAGGGGAATTTCAGCCTTTTTACCTCAAAATAAGGGGAATTTCTGCATTTTTGCCACAAAACATTAGGAATTTCTGCGTTTTTGCCCCAAAATAAGGAAAATTTCTGACTTTTTTTCCTGAAATATGTGAAATTTCTGCAATTTTGCCCCAAAATAAGTGAAATTTCTGCAATTTTGCCCCAAAATAAGGGAAATTTCTGGAATTTTGCAACAAAATAAGTGGAATTTCTGAGTTTTGCCCCAAAATAAGGGGAATTTCTGTATTTTTGCCCCAACATATAGGGAATTTCTGCCTTTTTGCCCCACAATTAGGGGAATTTCTGCAATTTTGCTACAAAATATGGGGAATTTCTGCCTTTTTGCCCCAAAATAAAAAAAATTTCTGCAATTTTGTAGCAAAATAATAAAAATTTCTGCCTTTTTGCCCCCAAATAAGAAAATTTCTGCATTTTTTCTGATATAAGTGAAATTTCTGGAATTTTGTTTCAAAATAAGTGAAATTTTTGCAATTTTGCCCCAAAATATGTGAAATTTCTGAAATTTTCCCCGAAAATAAGTGGAATTTTTGAGTTTTGCCCCAAAATAAAGAGAATTTCTGTTTTTTTGCCCCAACATATAGGGTATTTCTGCCTTTTTGCCCACATTTAGGGGAATTTCTGCAATTTTGCTCCAAAATAAGGGGAATTTCTGCTTTTTTGCCTCTAAATAAGTGGAATTTCTGTCTTTTTCCCCCAAAACAAATGAATTTCTGTATTTTTTCCCAAAATAAGGAAAATTTCTTACTTATTACCCTGAAATAAGTGAAATTTCTGCAATTTTGCCCCAAAATAAGGGAAATTTCTGCCTTTTTGCCCCCAAATAAAGGGAATTTCAGCCTTTTTACCTCAAAATAAGGGGAATTTCTGCATATTTACCCCAAAATAAGAACAATTTCTGCAATTTTGTACCAAAATAAAAGAAATTTCTACCTTTTTGCCCCAAAATAAGAAAATTTCTGCTTTTTTTCCTTAAATAAGGGAAATTTCTGCAATTTTGCCCCAAAATAAGTAAAATTTCTGAGTTTTGCCTAAAAATAAGGAGAATTTCTGTATTTTTGCCACAACATATACGGAATTTCTGCCTTTTTACCCCACAATTAGGGGAATTTCTGCAATTTTGCTCCAAAATACGGGGAATTTCTGCCTTTTTGCCCGAAAATAAGAAGAATGCATAACTTTTTGCCATAAAAAAGGGAAATTTCTTCATTTTTGCTCCATATTAAGGGGAATTTCTGCTTTTTTTTCCTCTAAATAAGTGGAATTTCTGTCTTTTTCCCCAAAGAAAAAAAGAATTTCTGTCTTTTTTGCCCAAAAATAAAGAAAATTTCTGACTTATTACCCTGAAATATGTGAAATTTCTGAAATTTTGCCCCAAAATAAGGGAAAATTCAGCCTTTTTGCCCCAAAATAAAAGGAATTTCTGCCTTTTTACCTCAAAATAAGGGGAATTTCTGCATTTTTGCCACAAAATATTAGGAATTTTAGAATTTTTGACCCAAAATAAGGAAAATTTCTGCTTTTTTTCCCTGAAATAAGTGAAATTTCTGCAATTTTGCCCCAAAATAAGTGAAATTTCTGCAATTTTGCTACAAAATAAAAGAAATTTCTGAAATTTTGCCCCAAAATAAGTGGAATTTCTGAGTTTTGACCCAAAATAAAGAGAATTTCTTCTTTTTGCCCTAACATATAGGGAATTTCTGCCTTTTTGCCCCACAATTAGAAGAATTTCTGCAATTTTGCTCCAAAATACGGGGAATTTCTGCCTTTTTGTCCGAAAATAAAAAGAATGCATACCATTTTGCCATAAAAAAAGGGAAATTTCTTCATTTTTGCTCCAAAATAAGGGGAATTTCTCCTTTTTGCCTCTAAATAAGTGGAATTTCTGTTTTTTTCCCCCAAAACAAAGGGAATTCCTGTCTTTTTTGCCCCAAAATAAAGAAAATTACTGACTTATTACTTACCCTAAAATAAGTAAAATTTCTGCAATTTTGCCCCAAAATAATGGAAATTTCTGCTTTTTTGCCCCTAAATATAGGGAATTTCAGCCTTTTTACCTCAAAATAAGGGGAATTTCTGCATTTTTGCCACAAAATATTAGGAATTTCTGTCTTTTTGCCCCAAAATAAGAAATTTTTCGGCCTTTTTTCCCTAAAATAAGTGAAATTTCTGCAATTTTGCCCCAAAATAAGTGAAATTTCTGCAATTTTGCCCCAAAATAAGATAAATTTCTGGAATTTTTCAACAAAATAAGTGGAATTTCTGAGTTTTGCCCCAAAATAAGGAGAATTTCTGTCTTTTTACCCCAACATATAGGGAATATCTGCCTTTTTGCCCCTCAATTGGGGGAATTTCTGCAATTTTGCTACAAAATATGGGGAATATCTGCCTTTTTGCTCAAAAATAAAAAGAATGCATACATTTTTGCCATAAAAAAGAGAAATTTCTTCATTATTGCTCCAAAATAAGGGGAATTTCTGTTTTTTGCCGCTAAATAAGTGGAATTTCTGTCTTTTTCCTCCAAAACAAAGGGAATTTCTGTCTTTTTTGCCCCAAAATAAGGAAAAATTCTGACTTATTACCCTGACATAAGTGAAATTTCTGCAATTTTGCCCCAAAATAAGGAAAATTTCTGCCTTTTTTTCCTGAATTAAGTGAAATTTCTGCAATTTTGCTCCAAAATAAGTGAAAATTCTGCCTTTTTGCCCCCAAATAAGGGGAATTTCAACCTTTTTACCTCAAAATAATGGGAATTTCTGCATTTTTGCCCCAAAATATGGGAAATTTCTGCCTTTTTGCCCCAAAATAAGAAAAATTTCTGCAATTTTGTAGCAAAATAATAGAAATTTCTGCCTTTTTGCCCCCAAATAAGAAAATTTCTGCATTTTTTTCTGAAATAAGTGAAATTTCTGCTATTTTGCCCCAAAATAGTGAAATTTCTGCAATTTTGCCCCAAAATATGTGAAATTTCTGAAATTTTCCCCGAAATAAGTGGATTTTTTGAGTTTTGGCCATAAATAAGGAGAATTTCTGTCTTTTTGCCCCAACATATAGGGAATTTCTGCTTTTTGCCCACATTTAGGGGAATTTCTGCAATTTTGCTGCAAAATAAGGGGAATTTCTGCTTTTTTGCCTCTAAATAAGTGGAATTTCTGTCTTTTTCCCCCAAAACAAATGAATTTCTGTATTTTTTTTCCCAAAATAAGGAAAATTTCTGACTTATTACCCTGAAATAAGTGAAATTTCTGCAATTTTGCCCCAAAATAAGGGAAATTTCTGCCTTTTTGCCCCCAAATAAAGGGAATTTCAGCCTTTTTACCTCAAAATAAGGGGAATTTCTGCATTTTTACCCCAAAATATGGGAAATTTCTGCCTTTTTGCCCCAAAATAAGAAAAATTTCTGCAATTTTGTACAAAAATAAAAGAAATTTCTGCCTTTTTGGCTCAAAATAAGAAAATTTCTGCTTTTTTTCCTGAAATAAGTGAAATTTTTGCAATTTTGCCCCAAAATAAGTGGAATTTCTGAGTTTTGCCCCAAAATAAGGAGAATTTCTGTCTTTTTGCCCCAACATATATGGAATTTCTGCCTTTTTGCCCCACAATTAGGGGAATTTCTGCAATTATGCTTCAAAATATAAGGAATTTTTACCTTTTTGCCCAAAAATAAAAAGAATGCATACATTTTTGCCATAAAAAAGGGAAATTTCTTCATTATTGCTTCAAAATAAAAGGAATTTCTGCATTTTTGCTTCTAAATAAGTGTTATTTCTGTCTTTTTCCCCCAAAACAAAGGGAATTTCTGTGTTTTTTGCCCCAAAATAAAGAAAATTTCTGACTTATTACCCTGAAATAAGTGAAATTTCTGCAATTTTGCCCCAAAATAAGGGAAATTTCTGCCTTTTTGCCACCAAATAAGGGGAATTTCAGCCTTTTTACCTCAAAATAAGGGGAATTTCTGCATTTTTGCCACAAAATATTAGAAATTTCTGCATTTTTGCCTAAAAATAAGGAAAATTTTTGCCATTTTCCCTGAAATAAGTGAAATTTCTGCAATTTTGCCCAAAAATAAGTGAAATTTCTGCTTTTTTGCCCCCAAATAAGGGGAAATTCAGCCTTTTTACTTCAAAATAAAAGAAATTTCTGCATTTTTGCCCCAAAAAATGTTAAATTTCTGCCCTTTTGCCCCAAAATAAGAAAAATTTCTGCAATTTTGTACCAACATAATAGAAATTTCTGCCTTTTTGCCCCCAAATAAGAAAGTTTCTGCTTTTTTTTCTGAAATAAGTGCAATTTCTGCAATCTTGCCCCAAAATAAGTAAAATTTCTGCAATTTTGCCCCAAAATACGTGAAATTTCTGGATATTTTCCCAAAAATAAGTGGAATTTCTGAGTTTTGCCCCAAAATAAGGAGAATATCTGTCTTTTTGCCCTAACATATAGGGAATTTCTGCATTTTTGCCCCACTATTAGAGGAATTTCTGCAATTTTGCTCCAGAATACCAGGAATTTCTGCCTTTAGCCCGAAAATAATAGAATGCATACCTTTCTGCCATATAAAAGGGAAATTTCTTCATTTTTGCTACATAATAAAGGGAATTTCTGCTTTTTTGCCTCTAAATAAGTGGAATTTCTTTCTTTTCCCCCCCAAAAAAGGAAATATTGTATTTTTGCCAGAAATAAGGAAAATTTCTGACTTATTACCCTGAAATAAGTGAAATTTCTGCAATTTTGCCCCAAAATAAGGGAAATTTCTGCCTTTTTGCCCCCAAATAAGGGGAATTTCTGAGTTTTACCCCAAAATAAGGAGAATTTCTGTCTTTTTACCCAAACATATAGGGAATTTCTGCTTTTTGGCCCCACAATTGGGGGAATTTCTGATATTTTGCTACAAAATACGAGGAATTTCTGCCTTTTTGCCCAAGAATAAGAAGAATGCACAACTATTTGCCATAAAAAAGGGAAATTTCTTCATTTTTGCTCCAAAATAAAGGGAATTTCTGCTTTTTTGCCTGTAAATAAGTGGAATTTCTGTCTTTTTCCCCCAAAACAAAGAAAATTTCTGTCTTTTTAGCCCCAAAATACAGAAAATTTCTGACTTATAACCCTGAAATAAGTGAAATTTCTGCAATTTTGCCCCAAAAAAATGGAAATTTCTGCCTTTTTGCCCCAAAATAAGGGGAATTTCAGCCTTTTACCACAAAATAATGGGAATTTCTGCATTTTTGCCACAAAATATTAGTAATTTCTGCGTTTTTGCCCCGAAATAAGGAAAATTTCTGACTTTTTTCCCTGAATAAGTGAAATTTCTGCAATTTTGCCCCAAAATACGTGAAATTTCTGCAATTTTGCCCCAAACTAAGGGAAATTTCTGAAATTTTGCCCCAAAATAAGTGGAATTTCTGAGTTTTGCCCCAAAAAAAGGAGAATTTCTGTCTTTTTGCCCCAACATATAGGGAATTTCTGCCTTTTTGCCTCACAATTAAAGGAATTTCTGCAATTTTGCTACAAAATATGGGGAATTTTTGCTTTTTTGCCCAAAAATATAAAGAATGCATACATTTTTGCCATAAAAAAGGGAAATTTCTTCATTATTGCTCCAAAATAAGGGGAATTTCTGCTTTTTTGCCTCTAAATAAGTGTTATTTCTGTCTTTTTCCCCCAAAACAAAGGGAATTTTTGTATTTTTTGCCCCAAAATAAGGAAAATTTCTGAGTTATTACCCTGAAATAAGTGAAATTTCTGCAATTTTGCCCCAAAATAAGGGAAATTTCTGCCTTTTTGCCCCCAAATAAGGGGAATTTCAGCCTTTTTACCTCAAAATAAGGGGAATTTCTGCATTTTTGCCAAAAAATATTAGAAATTTCTGCATTTTTGCCTAAAAATAAGGAAAATTTTTGCCTTTTTTCCCTTAAATAAGTGAAATTTCTGCAATTTTGTCCAAAAATAAGTGAAATTTCTGCCTTTTTGCCCCCAAATACGAAGAAATTCAGCCTTTTTACCTCAAAATAAAAGAAATTTCTGCATTTTTGCCTCAAAATATGGGAAATTTCTGCCTTTTTGCCCCAAAATAAGAAAAATTTCTGCAATTTTGTACCAACATAATAGAAATTTCTGCCTTTTTGCCCCAAATAAGAAAATTTCTGTTTTTTTATTTGAAATAAGTGCAATTTCTGCAATTTTGCCCCAAAATAAGTGAAATTTCTGCAATTTTGCCCTAAAATAAGTGAAATTTCTTGACATTTGCCCAAAAATAAGTAGAATTTCTGAGTTTTGTTCCAAAATAAGGAGAATTTCTGTTTTTTGCCCCCAAATAAGGGGAATTTCGGCCTTTTTACCTCAAAATAAGGGGAATTTCTGCATTTTTGCCTAAAAATAAAAAAAATTTTTGACTTATTACCCGGAAATAAGTAAAATTTCTGCTATTTTGCCCCAAAATAAAGGAATTTTCTGCATTTTTGCTTCCAAATAAGCGGAATTTCGGCCTTTTTACCTCAAAATAAGGCGAATTTCTGCATTTTTGCCACAAAATATTAGGAATTTCTGCCTTTTTGCCTCAAAATAAGAAAAATTTCTGCCTTTTTCCCTAAAATAAGTGAAATTTCTGCAATTTTGCCCCAAAATAAGTGAAATTTCTGCAATTTTGCCCCAAAATAAGGGAAATTTCTGGAATTTTGCCCCAAAATAAGTGGAATTTCTGAGTTTTGCCCCAAAATAAGGAGAATATCTGTCTTTTTGCCCTAACATATAGGGAATTTCTGCATTTTTGCCCCACAATTAGGGGAATTACTGCAATTTTGCTCCAAAATACCGAGAATTTCTGCCTTTTTGCCCGAAAATAAGAATGCATAAGTTTTTGCCATAAAAAAGGGAAATTTCTTCATTTTTGCTCCAAAATAAGTGGAATTTCTGCTTTTTTGCCTCTAAATAAGTAAAATTTCTGTCTTTTCCCCCCAAAAAAGGGAATTTTTGTATTTTTGCCAGAAATAAGGAAAATTTCTGACTTATTGCCCTGAAATAAGTGAAATTTCTTCAATTTTGCCCCAAAATAAGGGAAATTTCTGCCTTTTTGCCCCCAAATAATGGGAATTTCAGCCTTTTTACCTCAAACTAAGGGTAATTTCTGTATTTGCCACAAAATATTAGGAATTTCTGCCTTTTTGCCCCAAAATTAGGAAAATTTCTGCCTTATTTCCCTGAAATAAATGAAATTTCTGCCATTTTGACACAAAATAAGTGAAATTTCTGCAATTCTGCCCCAAAATAAGGGAAATTTCTGGAATTTTGCCCCAAAATAAGTGGAATTTCTGAGTTTTGCCCCAAAATAAGAAGAATTTCTGTCTTTTTGCCACAACATATAGGGAATTTCTGCCTTTTTGCCCCACAATTAGGGAAATTTCTGCAATTTTGCTCCTAAATACGGGGAATTTCTGCATTTTTGCCCGAAAATAAGAAGAATGCATACCTTTTTGCCATAAAAAAAGAAAATGTCTTCATTTTTGCTCCAAAAAAATGGGAATTTCTGCTTTTTTGCCTCTAAATAAGTGGAATTTCTGTTTTTTCCCCCAAAACAAAGGGAATTACTGTCTTTTTTGCCCCAAAATAAAAAAAATTTTTGAATTATTACCCTGAAATAAGTGAAATTTCTGCAATTTTGCCCCAAAATAAAGGAAATTTCTGCATTTTTGCCCCCAAATAAGGGGAAATTCAGACTTTTTACCTCAAAATAAGCGTCATTTCTGCATTTTTACCACAAAATATTAGGAATTTCTGCCTTTTTGCCCCCAAATAAGAAAATTTCTGCTTATTTTCCCTGAAATAATTGAAATTTCTGCAATTTTGCCCCAAAATAAGTGAAATTTCTGCAATTTTGCCCCAAAGTAAGGGAAATTTCTGGAATTTTGCCCCAAAATAAGTGGAATTTTTGAGTATTGCCCCAAAATAAGAAGAATTTCTGTCTTTTTGCCCCAACATATAGGGAATTTTTGCCTTTTTGCCCCACAATTAGGGGAATTTCTGCAATTTTGCTCCAAAATACGGAGAATTTCTGCCTTTTTGCCCGAAAATAAGAAGAATGCATAACTTTTTACCATAAAAAAGGGAAATTTCTTCATTTTTGCTCGAAAATAAGAAGAATTTCTGCTTTTTTGCCTCTAAATAAGTGGAATTTCTGTCTTTTTCCCCAAAAAGAAACAGAATTTCTGTCTTTTTTGCCACAAAATAAGGAAAAATTCTGACTTATTACCCTAAGGTAAGTGAAATTTCTGCAATTTTGCCCCAAAATAAGAGAAATTTCTGCCTTTTTGCCCCCAAATAAAAGGAATTTCAGCCTTTTTACTACAAAATAAGAGGAATTTTTGCATTTTTGCCACAAAATATTAGGAATTTCTTTTTTTTTGCCCCAAAATAAAGAAAATTTCTGCCTTTATTCCCTGAAATAAGTGAAATTTCTGGAATTTTGCCCCAAAATAAGGGAAATTTCTGCCTTTTTGCCCCAAATAAGGGGATTTTCAGCCTTTTTACCTCAAAATAAGGGGAATTTCTGCATTTTTGCCACAAAATATTATGAATTTCTGCTTTTTTGCCCCAAAATAAGAAAATTTCTGCTTTTTTTCTTAATTAAGTGAAATTTCTGCTATTTTGCCCCAAAATAATTGAAATTTCTGCAATTTTGCCTCAAAATAATGGAAATTTCTGGAATTTTGCCCCAAAATAAGGAGAATTTCTGTCTTTTTGCCCCACAATTAGGGGAATTTCTGCAATTTTGCTTTAAAATAGGAGGAATTTCTGCCTTATTGCCCGAAAATAAGAAGAATGCATAACTTTTTGCCATTAAAAAGGGAAATTTCTTCATTTTTGCTCCAGAATAAAGGGAATTTCTGCTTTTTTGCCTCTAAATAAGTGGAATTTCTGTCTTTTTCCCTTAAACAAAGTAAATTTCTGTCTTTTTTGCCAGAAAAATAAAGAAAATTTGTGACTTATTACCCTGAAATAAGTGAAATTTCTGCAATTTTGCCCCAAAATAAGGGAAATTTTTGCATTTTTGCCCCCAAATAAGGGGAATTTCAGCCTTTTTACCTCAAAATAAGAGGAATTTCTTCATTTTTGCCACAAAATATTAGGAATTTCTGCCTTTTTGTCCCAAAATAAGGAAATTTTCTGCCTTTTTTCCCTGAAATAAGTGAAATTTCTGCAATTTTGCCCTAAAATAAGTGAAATTTCTGCAATTTTGCCCCAAAATAAGGGAAATTTCTGGAATTTTGCCCCAAAATAAGTGGAATTACTGAGTTTTTCCCCAAAATAAGGAGAATTTCTGTCTTTTTGCCCCAACATATAGAAAATTTCTGCCTTTTTGCCTCACAATTAGGGAAATTTCTGCAATTTTGCTCCTAAATACGAGGAATTTCTGCCTTTTTGCCCGAAAATAAGAAAAATGCATACCTTTTTGCCATAAAAAAGGAAAATGTCTTCATTTTTGCTCCAAAATAAGAGGAATTTCTGATTTTTTGCCTCTAAATAAGTGGAATTTCTGTCTTTTTCTCCCAAAAGAAAGGAAATTTCTGTCTTCTTTGCCGCAAAATAAGGAAAAATTCTGACTTATTACCCTGAAGTAAGTGAATATTCTGCAATTTTTTTTCCCAAAATAAGGGAAATTTTTGCCTTTTTGCCCCCAAATAAGGGGAATTTAAGCCTTTTTACCTCAAAATAAGGGGAATTTCTGCATTTTTGCCAAAAAATATTATGAATTTCTCCCTTTTTGCCCCAAAATAAGGAAAATTTCTGCCTTTTATCTCTGAAATAAGTGAAATTTCTGCAATTTTGCCACAAAATAAGTGAAATTTCTGCAATTTTGCCCCAAAATAAAGGAAATTTCTGCATTTTTGCCCTCAAATAAGGGGAAATTCAGACTTTTTACCTCAAAATAAGCGTCATTTCTGCATTTTTACCACAAAATATTAGGAATTTCTGCCTTTTTGCCCCAAAATAAGAAAATTTCTGCTTATTTTCCCTGAAATAATTGAAATTTCTGCAATTTTGCCCCAAAATAAGTGAAATTTCTGCAATTTTGCCCCAAAGTAAAGGAAATTTCTGGAATTTTGCCCCAAAATAAGTGGAATTTTTGAGTATTGCCCCAAAATAAGAAGAATTTCTGTCTTTTTGCCCCAACATATAGGGAATTTTTGCCTTTTTGCCCCACAATTAGGGGAATTTCTGCAATTTTGCTCCAAAATACGGAGAATTTCTGCCTTTTTGCCCGAAAATAGGAAGAATGCATAACTTTTTACCATAAAAAAGGGAAATTTCTTCATTTTTGCTCCAAAATAAGAAAAATTTCTGCTTTTTTGCCTCTAAATAAGTGGAATTTCTGTCTTTTTCCCCAAAAAGAAACAGAATTTCTGTCTTTTATGCGACAAAATAAGGAAAAATTCTGACTTATTACCCTAAGGTAAGTGAAATTTCTGCAATTTTGCCCCAAAATAAGAGAAATTTCTGCCTTTTTGCCCCCAAATAAAAGGAATTTCAGCCTTTTTACTACAAAATAAGAGGAATTTTTGCATTTTTGCCACAAAATATTAGGAATTTCTTCCTTTTTGCCCCAAAATAAAGAAAATTTCTGCCTTTTTTTCCTGAAATAAGTGAAATTTCTGGAATTTTGCCCCAAAATAAGGGAAATTTCTGCCTTTTTGCCCCAAATAAGGGGATTTTCAGCCTTTTTACCTCAAAATAAGTGGAATTTCTGCATTTTTGCCACAAAATATTATGAATTTCTGCTTTTTTGCCCCAAAATAAGAAAATTTCTGCTTTTTTTCTTAAATAAGTGAAATTTCTGCAATTTTGCCCCAAAATAATTGAAATTTCTGCAATTTTGCCTCAAAATAATGGAAATTTCTGGAATTTTGCCCCAAAATAAGGAGAATTTCTGGAATTTTGCCCCAAAATAAGTGGAATTACTGAGTTTTGCCCCAAAATAAGGAGAATTTCTGTCTTTTTGCCCCAACATATAGAAAATTTCTGCCTTTTTGCCTCACAATTAGGGAAATTTCTGCAATTTTGCTCCTAAATACGAGGAATTTCTGCCTTTTGCCCGAAAATAAGAAGAATGCATACCTTTTTGCCATAAAAAAGGAAAATGTCTTCATTTTTGCTCCAAAATAAGAGGAATTTCTGATTTTTTGCCTCTAAATAAGTGGAATTTCTGTCTTTTTCTCCCAAAAGAAAGGAAATTTCTGTCTTTTTTGCCGCAAAATAAGGAAAAATTCTGACTTATTACCCTGAAGTAAGTGAATATTCTGCAATTTTTTTCCCCAAAATAAGGGAAATTTCTGCCTTTTTGCCCCCAAATAAGGGGAATTTAAGCCTTTTTACCTCAAAATAAGGGGAATTTCTGCATTTTTGCCAAAAAATATTATGAATTTCTCCCTTTTTGCCCCAAAATAAGGAAAATTTCTTCCTTTTATCTCTGAAATAAGTGAAATTTCTGCAATTTTGCCCCAAAATAAGTGAAATTTCTGCAATTTTGCCCATAAATAAGTGAAATTTCTTCAATTTTGCCCAAAAAAAAGGAAATTTCTGGAATTTTGCCCCAAAATAAGTGGAATTTCTGAGTTTTGCCTCAAAATAAGGAAATTTCTGTCTTTTTGCCCCAACATATAGAGTATTTCTGCTTTTACCCCACAATTAGGGGAATTTCTGAAATTTTGCTCAAAAATACAGAGAATTTCTGCCTTTTTGCCCGAAATTAAGAAGAATGCATATCTTTTTGCCATAAAAAAAAGAAATTTCTTTATTTTTGCTCCAAAATAATGGGAATTACTGCTTTTTTGCCTCTAAATAAGTGGAATTTCTGTCTTTTTCCCCCAAAACAAAGAGAATTACTGTCTTTTTTGCCCCAAAATAAAAAAAAATTCTAACTTATTACCCTGAAATAAGTGAAATTTCTGCAATTTTGCCCCAAAAAAGGGAAAATTCTGCCTTTTTTTCTCAAATAAAGGAAAATTCAGCCGTTTTACCTTAAAATAAGGGAAATTTCTGCATTTTTTGCCAGAAAATATTAGGAATTTCTGCTTTTTGCCCCAAAATAAGAAAATTTCTGCTTATTTTCCCTGGAACAAGTGAAATTTCTGGAATTTTGCCCCAAAATAAGTGAAATTTCTGCAATTTTGCCGCAAAGTAAGGGAAATTTCTGGAATTTTGCACCCAAATAAGGGGAATTCCAGCCTTTTTACCTCAAAATAAGGGGAATTTCTGCATTTTTGCCACAAAATATTAGGAATTTCTGCCTTTTTGCCTCATAATAAGAAAATTTCTGGTTTTTTTTGAAATAAGTGAAATTTATGCAATTTTTCCCCAAAATAATTGAAATTTCTGCAATTTTGCCTCAAAATAATGGAAATTTCTAGAATTTTGCCCGAAAATAAGGTGAATTTCTGAGTTTTGCCCCAAAATAAGGAGAATTTCTGTCTTTTTGCCCCACAATTAGGGGAATTTCTGCAATTTTGCTTTAAAATTAGAGGAATTTCTGCCCTTTTGCCCGAAAATGAGAAGAATGCATACCTTTTTGCCATTAAAAAGGGAAATTTCTTCATTTTTGCTCCAGAATAAAGGGAATTTCTGCTATTTTGCCTCTAAATAAGTGGAATTTCTGTCTTTTTTCCCTAAAACAAAGGGAATTTCTGTCTTTTTTGCCACAAAAATAAAGAAAATTTCTGACTTATTACCCTGAAATAAGTGAAATTTCTGCAATTTTGCCCCAAAATAAGGGAAATTTCTGCATTTTTGTCCCCAAATAAATGGAATTTCAGCCTTTTTACCTCAAAATAAGGGGAATTTCTTCATTTTTGCCACAAAATATTAGGAATTTCTGCCTTTTGGCCCCAAAATGAGGAAATTTTCTGCCTTTTTTTCTGAAATAAGTGAAATTTCTGTAATATTGCCCTAAAATAAGTGAAATTTCTGCAATTTTGCCCCAACATAAGGGAAATTTCTGGAATTTTGCCCCAAAATAAGTGGAATTTCTGAGTTTTGCCCCAAAATAAGGAGAATTTCTGTCTTTTTGCCACAACATATAGGGAATTTCTGCCTTTTTGCCCCACAATTAGGGAAATTTCTGCAATTTTGCTCCTAAATACAGGGAATTTCTGCAATTTGCCCGAAAATAAGAAGAATGCATATCTTTTTGCCATAAAAAAAAGAAATTTCTTTATTTTTGCTCCAAAATAATGGGAATTACTGCTTTTTTGCCTCTAAATAAGTGGAATTTCTGTCTTTTTCCCCCAAAACAAAGAGAATTACTGTCTTTTTTGCCCCAAAATAAAAAAAATTTCTGACTTATTACCCTGAAATAAGTGAAATTTCTGCAATTTTGCCCCAAAAAAGGGAAAATTCTGCCTTTTTTTTCTCAAATAAAGGAAAATTCAGCCTTTTTACCTTAAAATAAGGGAAATTTCTGCATTTTTGCCAGAAAATATTAGGAATTTCTGCTTTTTGCCCCAAAATAAGAAAATTTCTGCTTATTTTCCCTGGAACAAGTGAAATTTCTGGAATTTTGCCCCAAAATAAGTGAAATTTCTGCAATTTTGCCGCAAAGTAAGGGAAATTTCTGGAATTTTGCACCCAAATAAGGGGAATTCCAGCCTTTTTACCTCAAAATAAGGGGAATTTCTGCATTTTTGCCACAAAATATTAGGAATTTCTGCCTTTTTGCCCCATAATAAGAAAATTATTGGTTTTTTTTGAAATAAGTGAAATTTATGCAATTTTTCCCCAAAATAATTGAAATTTCTGCAATTTTGCCTCAAAATAATGGAAATTTCTAGAATTTTGCCCGAAAATAAGGTGAATTTCTGAGTTTTGCCCCAAAATAAGGAGAATTTCTGTCTTTTTGCCCCACAATTAGGGGAATTTCTGCAATTTTGCTTTAAAATTAGAGGAATTTCTGCCTTTTTGCCCGAAAATAAGAAGAATGCATACCTTTTTGCCATTAAAAAGGGAAATTTCTTCATTTTTGCTCCAGAATAAAGGGAATTTCTGCTATTTTGCCTCTAAATAAGTGGAATTTCTGTCTTTTTTCCCTAAAACAAAGGGAATTTCTGTCTTTTTTGCCACAAAAATAAAGAAAATTTCTGACTTATTACCCTGAAATAAGTGAAATTTCTGCAATTTTGCCCCAAAATAAGGGAAATTTCTGCATTTTTGCCCCCAAATAAATGGAATTTCAGCCTTTTTACCTCAAAATAAGGGGAATTTCTTCATTTTTGCCACAAAATATTAGGAATTTCTGCCTTTTGGCCCCAAAATGAGGAAATTTTCTGCCTTTTTTTTCTGAAATAAGTGAAATTTCTGTAATATTGCCCTAAAATAAGTGAAATTTCTGCAATTTTGCCCCAACATAAGGGAAATTTCTGGAATTTTGCCCCAAAATAAGTGGAATTTCTGAGTTTTGCCCCAAAATAAGGAGAATTTCTGTCTTTTTGCCACAACATATAGGGAATTTCTGCCTTTTTGCCCCACAATTAGAGAAATTTCTGCAATTTTGCTCCTAAATACGGGGAATTTCTGCATTTTTGCCCGAAAATAAGAAGAATGCATACCTTTTTGCCATCAAAAAAGAAAATGTCTTCATTTTTGCTCCAAAAAAATGGGAATTTCTGCTTTTTTGCCTCTAAATAAGTGGAATTTCTGTCTTTTTCCCTCAAAACAAAGGGAATTACTGTCTTTTTTGCCCCAAAATAAAAAAAATTTCTGACTTATTACTCTGAAATAAGTGAAATTTCTGCAATTTTGCCCCAAAATAAAGGAAATTTCTGCATTTTTGCCCCCAAATAAGGGGAAATTCAGACTTTTTACCTCAAAATAAGCGTCATTTCTGCATTTTTACCACAAAATATTAGGAATTTCTGCCTTTTTGCCCCAAAATAAGAAAATTTCTGCTTATTTTCCCTGAAATAATTGAAATTTCTGCAATTTTGCCCCAAAATAAGTGAAATTTCTGCAATTTTGCCCCAAAGTAAGGGAAATTTCTGGAATTTTGCCCCAAAATAAGTGGAATTTTTGAGTATTGCCCCAAAATAAGAAGAATTTCTGTCTTTTTGCCCCAACATATAGGGAATTTTTGCCTTTTTGCCCCACAATTAGGGGAATTTCTGCAATTTTGCTCCAAAATACGGAGAATTTCTGCCTTTTTGCCCGAAAATAAGAAGAATGCATACCTTTTTACCATAAAAAAGGGAAATTTCTTCATTTTTGCTCCAAAATAAGGGGAATTTCTGCTTTTTTGCCTCTAAATAAGTGGAATTTCTGTCTTTCCCCCAAAAAGAAACAAAATTTCTGTCTTTTTTCCCACAAAATAAGGAAAAATTCTGACTTATTACCCTAAGGTAAGTGAAATTTCTGCAATTTTGCCCCAAAATAAGAGAAATTTCTGCCTTTTTGCCCCCAAATAAGGGGAATTTCAGCCTTTTTACTACAAAATAAGAGGAATTTTTGCATTTTTGCCACAAAATATTAGGAATTTCTTTCTTTTTGCCCCAAAATATAGAAAATTTCTGCCTTTTTTCCCAGAAATAAGTGAAATTTCTGGAATTTTGCCCCAAAATAAGGGAAATTTCTGTCCTTTTGCCCCCAAATAAGGGAATTTCAGACTTTTTACCTCAAAATAAGGGGAATTTCTGCATTTTTGCCACAAAATATTAGGAATTTTTGCTTTTTTGCCCCAAAATAAGAAAATTTCTGCTTTTTTTTCTGAAATAAGTGAAATTTCTGCAATTTTGCCCCAAAATAATTGAAATTTCTGCAATTTTGCCTCAAAATAATGGAAATTTCTGGAATTTTGCCCCAAAATAAGGTGAATTTCTGAGTTTTTCCCCAAAATAAGGAGAATTTCTGTCTTTTTGCCCCACAATTAGGGGAATTTCTGCAATTTTGCTTTAAATTACGAGGAATTTCTGCCTTTTTGCCCTAAAATAAGAAGAATGCATACCTTTTTGCCATTTATAAGGGAAACTTCCTCATTTTTGCTCCAGATAAAGGGGAATTTCTGCTTTTTTGCCTCTAAATAAGTGGAATTTCTGTCTTTTTCCCCTAAAACAAAGGGAATTTCTGTCTTTTTTCCACAAAAATAAAAAAAATTTCTGACTTCTTACCCCTAAATAAGTGAAATTTCTGCAATTTTGCCCCAAAATAAGGGAAATTTCTGCCTTTTTTCCTCGAAATAAGGGGAATTTCAGCCTTCTTACCTCAAAATAAAAGGAATTTCTGATTTTTGCCACAAAATATTAGGAATTTCTGCCTTTTTGCCCCAAAATAATGTAATTTTCTGCTTTTTTTCCCTGAAATAAGTGAAATTTCTGCAATTTTTCCCCAAAATAAGTGAAATTTCTGCAATTTTGCCCCAAAATAATGGAAATTTATGGAATTTTGCCCCAAAATAATTGGAATTTCTGAGTTTTGCCCCAAAATAAGGAGAATTTCTGTCTTTTTGCCCTAACGTATAGGGAATTTCTCCCTTTTTGCCCCACAATTAGGGGAATTTCTGCAATTTTGCTCCAAAATACGGGGAATTTCTGCCTTTTTGCCCGAAAATAAGAGAATGCATAACTTTTTGCCATTAAAAAGGGAAATGTCTTCATTTTTGCTCCAAAATAAGGAGAATTTCTGCTTTTTTGCCTCTATATAAGTGGAATTTCTGTCTTTTTCCTTAAAAACAAAGAAAATTCTTGTATTCTTGCCCCAAAATAAGAAAAATTTCTGACTTATTACCCTGAAAAAGGTGAAATTTCTGAAATTTGGCCCCAAAATAAGGGAAATTTCTGGAATTTTGCCCCAAAATAAGTGGATTTTCTGAGTTTTGCCCCAAAATAAAGAAAATTTCTGTCTTTTTGCCCCAACATATAGGGAATTTCTCCCTTTTTGCCCCACAATTAGGGGAATTTCTGCAATTTTGCTCAAAAATACGGGGAATTTCTGCCTTTTTGCCCGAAAATAAGAATAATGCATATCTTTTTGCCATCAAAAAAAGAAATTTCTTCATTTTTGCTCCAAAATAAGGGGAATTTCTGCTTTTTTGCCTCTAAATAAGTGGAATTTCTGTCTTTTCCCCCAAAACAAAGGGAATTCCTGTATTTTTGACCCAAAATAAGAAAAATTTTTGACTTATTACCCTGAAATAAGTGAAATTTCTGCAATTTTGCCCCAAAATAAGGGAAATTTCTGCCTTTTTGCCCTCAAATAAGGGGAATTTCAACCTTTTTACTTCAAAATAAGGGGAATTTCTGCATTTTTGCCAGAAAATATTAGGAATTTCTTCCTTTTTGCCCCAAAATAAGAAAATTTCTGCTTTTTTTTCTCTGAAATAAGTGAAATTTCTGCAATTTTGCCCCAACATAAGTCCCAAAATTTGGGAAATTTCTGAAATAGTGTTCCAAAATAAGTGGATTTTCTGAGTTTTGCCCAAAAATAAAAAAAATGTCTTTCTTTTTGCCCCAACATATAGGGAATTTCTGCCTTTTTGCCCCGCAATTAGGGGAATTTCTGCAATTTTGCTCCTAAATACGGGGAATTTCTTCCTTTTTGCCTGAAAATAAGAAGAATGCATACCTTTTTGCCATAAAAAAGGAAAATGTCTTCATTTTTGCTCCAAAATAAGGGGAATTTCTGTTTTTGCCTCTAAATAAGTAGAATTTCTGTCTTTTCCCCCCAAAACAAAGGAAATTTCTGTCTTTTTGCCGCAAAATAAGGAAAAATTCTGACTTATTACCCTTAAGTAAGTGAAATTTCTGCCATTTTTTTCCCCAACATAAGGGAAATTTCTGCTTTTTGCCCCCAAATAAAGGGAATTTAAGCATTTTTACCTCAATATAAAAGAAATTTATGCATTTTTGCCACAAAATATTATGAATTTCTGCTTTTTTGCCCCAAAATAAGGAAAATTTCTGCCTTTTTTCCCTGAAATAAGTGAAATTTCTAAAATTTTGCCCCAAAATAAGTGAAATTTCTGCAATTTTGCCCAAAAATAAGTGAAATTTTTTCAATTTTGCCCAAAAAAAGGGAAATTTCTGGAATTTTTCTCCAAAATAAGTGGAATTTCTGAATTTTGCCCCAAAATAAGGAAATGAAATTTCTGTCTATTTAGCCCAACATATAGAGTATTTCTGCTTTTGCCCCACAATTAGGGGAATGTCTGAAATTTTGCTCAAAAATACGGGGAATTTCTGCCTTTTTGCCCGAAATTAAGAAGAATGCATATCTTTTTGCCAAAAAAAACAGAAATTTCTTCATTTTTGCTCCACAATAATGGGAATTTCTACTTTTTTGCCTCTAAATAAGTGGAATTTCTGTCTTTTTCCCCCAAAACAAAGGGAATTACTGTCTTTTTTGCCCCAAAATAAAAAAAAATTCTGACTTATTACCCTGAAATAAGTGAAATTTCTGCAATTTTGCCCAAAATAAGGGAAATTTCTGCCTTTTTTTTCTAAATAAGGGAAAATTCAGCCTTTTTACCTTAAAATAAGGGTAATTTCTGCATTTTTGCCAGAAAATATTAGGAATTTCTGCCTTTTTGCCCAAAAATAAGAAAATTTCTGCTTATTTTCCCTGACATAAGTGAAATTTCTGGAATTTTGCCCAAAAATTAGTGAAATTTCTGCAATTTTGCCGCAAAGTAAGGGAAATTTCTGGAATTTTGCCCCCAAATAAGGGGAATTCCAGCCTTTTTACCTCAAAATAAGGGGAATTTCTGCATTTTTGCCACAAAATATTAGGAATTTCTGCCTTTTTGCCCCAAAATAAGAATATTTCTGCTTTTTTCTGAAATAAGTGAAATATATGCATTTTTGCCCCAAAATAATTGAAATTTCTGCAATTTTGCCTCAAAATAATGGAAATTTCTAGAATTTTGCCCCAAAATAAGGTGAATTTTTGAGTTTTGCCCCAAAAAAAAAGGAGAATTTCTGTCTTTTTGCCCCACAATTAGGGGAAATTCTGCAATTTTGCTATAAAATAGGAGGAATTTCTGCCTTTTTGCCCGAAAATAAGAAGAATGCATACCTTTTTGCCATTAAAAAGGGAAATTTCTTCATTTTTGCTCCACAATAAAGGGAATTTCTGCTTTTTTGCCTCTAAATAAGTGGAATTTCTGTCTTTTTCCCCTAAAACAAAGGGAATTTCTGTCATTTTGGCCACAAAAATAAAGATAATTTCTGACTTATTACCCAGAAATAAGTGAAATTTCTGCAATTTTTTCCCCAAAATAAGGGAAATTTCTGCATTTTTGCCCACAAATAAGGGGAATTTCAGCTTTTTTACCTCAAAATAAGGGGAATTTCTTCATTTTTGCCACAAAATATTAGGAATTTCTGCCTTTTTTGCCCCAAAATAAGGAAAATTTATGCCTTTTTTCTCTGAAATAAGTGAAATTTCTGCAATTTTGCCCCAAAATAAGTGAAATTTCTGCAATTTTGCCACAAAATAAGTGAAATTTCTTCAATTTTGCCCAAAAAAAGGGAAATTTCTGGAATTTTTCCACAATATAAGTGGACTTTCTGAGTTTTGCCCCAAAATAAGGAGAATTTCTGTCTTTTTGCCCCAACATATAGAGAATTTCTGCCTTTTTGCCCCACAATTAGGGGAATTTCTGAAATTTTGCTCCATTTACGGGGAATTTCTGCCTTTTTGCCCAAAATTAAGAAGAATGCATATCTTTTTGCCATAAAAAGAGAAATTTCTTCATTTTTGCTCCAAAAAATGGAAATTTCTGCTTTTTTGCCTCTAAATAAGTGGAATTTCTGTCTTTTTCCCCCGAAACAAAGAGAATTACTGTCTTTTTCGCCCCAAAGTAAAAAAAAAATTTCTGACTTATTACCCTGAAATAAGTGAAATTTCTGCAATTTTGCCCCAAAATAAAGGAAATTTCTGCCTTTTTGCCCCCAAATAAGGGGAAATTCAGACTTTTTACCTCAAAATAAGGGGCATTTCTTCATTTTTGCCACAAAATATTAGGAATTTCTGCCTTTTTGCCCCAAAATAAGAACATTTCTGCTTATTTTCCCTAAAATAAGTGAAATATCTGCAATTTTGCCCCAAAATAAGTGAAATTTCTGCAATTTTGCCCCAAAGTAAGGGAAATTTCTGGAATTTTGCCCCAAAATAATTGGAATTTTTGAGTTTTGCCCCAAAATAAGAAGAATTTCTGTCTTTTTGCCCCAACATATAGAGAATTTTTTTCCTTTTTGCCCCACAATTAGCGGAATTTCTAATATTTTGCTCCAAAATACGGAGAATTTCTGCCTTTTTGCCCGAAAATAAGAAGAAGACATACCTTTTTACCATAAAAAAGGGAAATTTCTTCATTTTTGCTCCAAAATAAGGGGAATTTCTGCTTTTTTGCCTCTAAATAAGTGGAATTTCTGTCTTTTTCCCCAAAAACAAACAGAATTTCTGTCTTTTTTGCCCCAATATAAGGAAAAATTCTGACTTATTACCGTAAGGTAAGTGGAATTTCTGCAATTTTGCCCCAAAATGAGTGAAATTTCTGGAATTTTGCCCCAAAATAAGGGAAATTTCTGCCTTTTTGCCCCTAAATAAGGAGAATTTCATCTTTATTACCTCAAAATAAGTGTAATTTCTGCATTTTTGCCACAAAATATTAGGAATTTCTGCTTTTTTGCACCAAAATATGAAAATTTCTGCTTTTTTTCTGAAATAAGTGAAATTTCTGCAATTTTGCCCCAAAATAATTTAAATTTCTGCAATTTTGCCTCAAAATAATGGAAATTTCTAAAATTTTGCCCCAAAATAAGGTGAATTTCTGAGTTTTGCCCCAAAATAAGGAGAATTTCTGTATTTTTGCCCCACAATTAGGGGAATTTCTGTAATTTTGCTTTATAATACTAGGAATTTCTGCCTTTTTGCCCGAAAATAAGAAGAATGCATAACTTTTTGCCATTAAAAAGGGAAATTTCTTCATTTCTGCTCCAGAAAAAGGGGAATTTCTGCTTTTTTGCCTCTAAATAAGTGGAATTTCTGTTTTTTTCCCCTAAAACAAAAGGAATTTCTGTTATTTTTGCAACAAAAATAAAGAAAATTTCTGACTTATTACCCCTAATAAGTGAAATTTCTGCAATTTTGCGCCAAAATAAGGAAAATTTCTGCCTTTTTGCCCCCAAATAAGGGGAATTTCAGCCTTTCTACCTCAATATAAGGGGAATTTCTGCATATTTACCACAATATATTAGGATTTTCTGCCTTTTTGCCCCAAAATAAGGTAATTTTCTGCCTTTTTTCCCTGAAATAAGTGAAATTTCTGCAATTTTGCCCCAAAATAAGTGAAATTTCTGCAATTTTGCCCCAAAATAAGGGAAATTTCTGGAATTTTGGCCCAAAATAAGTGGAATTTCTGAGTTTTGCCCCAAAATAAGGAGAATTTTTGACTTTTTGCCCTAACGTATAGAGAATTTCTCTTTTTTTGCCCCACAATTAGGGGAATTTCTGAAATTTTTCTCCAAAATACGGGGAATTTCTGCCTTTTTGCCCGAAAATAAGAGAATGCATATCTTTTTGCCATTAAAAAGGGAAATTTCTTCATTTTTGCTCCAAAATAAAGGGAATTTTTGCTTTTTTTGCCTCTAAATAAGTGGAATTTCTGTCTTTTTCCCCCAAAACAAAAGGAATTCCTGTATTTTTGCCCCAAAAAAAGAAAAATTTCTGATTTATTACCCTGAAAAAGGTGAAATTTCTGCAACTTTGCCCCAAAATAAGGGAAATTTCTGGACTTTTGCCCCAAAATAAGTGGATTTTCTGAGTTTTGTCCCAAAAAAAAGAAAATTTCTGTCTTTTTGCCCCAAAATATAGGGAATTTCTCCCTTTTTGCCCCATAATTAGGGGAATTTCTGCAATTTTGCTCCAAAATACAGGGAATTTCTTCCTTTTTGCCCAAAAATAAGAAGAATGCATACCTTTTTTCCATTAAAAAGAAAATTTCTTCATTTTTGCTCCAGAAAAAGGGGAATTTCGGCTTTTTTGCCTCTAAATAAGTGGAATTTCTGTCTTTTTCCCCTAAAACAAAAGGAATTTCTGTTATTTTTGCAACAAAAATAAAGAAAATTTCTGACTTATTACCCCAAAATAAGTGAAATTTCTGCAATTTTGCGCCAAAATAAGGAAAATTTCTGCCTTTTTGCCCCCAAATAAGGGGAATTTCAGCCTTTCTACCTCAAAATAAGGGGAATTTCTGCATATTTACCACAAAATATTAGGATTTTTTGCCTTTTTGCCCCAAAATAAGTTAATTTTCTGCCTTTTTTCCCTGAAATAAGTGAAATTTCTGCAATTTTGCCCCAAAATAAGTGAAATTTCTGCAATTTTGCCCCAAAATAAGGGAAATTTCTGGAATTTTGGCCCAAAATAAGTGGAATTTCTGAGTTTTGCCCCAAAATAAGGAGAATTTCTGTCTTTTTGCCCTAACGTATAGAGAATTTCTCCCTTTTTGCCCCACAATTAGGGGAATTTCTGAAATTTTTCTCCAAAATACGGGGAATTTCTGCCTTTTTGCCCGAAAATAAGAGAATGCATATCTTTTTGCCATTAAAAAGGGAAATTTCTTCATTTTTGCTCCAAAATAAAGGGAATTTTTGCTTTTTTGCCTCTAAATAAGTGGAATTTTTGTCTTTTTCCCCCAAAACAAAAGGAATTCCTGTATTTTTGCCCCAAAATAAGAAAAATTTCTGACTTATTACCCTGAAAAAGGTGAAATTTCTGCAATTTTGCCCCAAAATAAGGGAAATTTCTGGAATTTTGCCCCAAAATAAGTGGATTTTCTGAGTTTTGTCCCAAAATAAAGAAAATTTCTGTCTTTTTGCCCCAAAATATAGGGAATTTCTCCCATTTTTGCCCCATAATTAGGGGAATTTCTGCAATTTTGCTCCAAAATACAGGGAATTTCTGCCTTTTTGCCCGAAAATAAGAAGAATGCATATCTTTTTGCCATAAAAAAGGGAAATGTCTTCATTTTTGCTCCAAAATAAGGGGAATTTCTGCTTTTTTGCCTCTAAATAAGTGGAATTTCTGTCTTTTTCCCCAAAAACAAACAGAATTTCTGTCTTTTTTGCCCCAAAATAAGGAAAAATTCTGACTTATTACCGTAAGGTAAGTGAAATTTCTGCAATTTTGCTTCAAAATAAGAGAAATTTCTGCTTTTTGCCCCCAAATAAGGGGAATTTCAGCCTTTTTACTTCAAAATAAAAGGAATTTTTGCATTTTTGCCACAAAATATTAGGAATTTCTTACTTTTTGCCCCAAAATAAAGAAAATTTCTGCCTTTTTTCCCTTAAATAAGTGAAATTTCTGCAATTTTGCCCCAAAATAAGTGAAATTTCTGGAATTTTTCCACAAAATAAGGGAAATTTCTGCCTTTTTGCCCCAAATAAGTTGAATTTCAGCCTTTTTACCTCAAAATAAAAAGAATTTCTGCATTTTTGCCACAAAATATTATGAATTTCTGCTTTTTTGCCCCAAAATAAGAAAATTTCTGCTTTTTTCTTAAATAAGTGAAATTTCTGCAATTTTGCCCCAAAATAATTGAAATTTCTGCAATTTTGCCTCAAAATAATGGAAATTTTTGGAATTTTGCCCCAAAAGAAGGAGAATTTCTGTCTTTTTGCCCCACAATTAGGGGAATTTCTGCAATTTTGCTTTAAAATAGGAGGAATTTCTTCCTTATCTCCCGAAAATAAGAAGAATGCATTACTTTTTGCCATTAGAAAGGGAAATTTCTTCATTTTTGCTCCAGAATAAAGGGAATTTCTGCTTTTTTGCCTCTAAATAAGTGGAATTTCTGTCTTTTTCACCTAAAACAAAAAGAATTTCTGTCTTTTTTGCCAGAAAAATAAAGAAAATTTCTGACTTATTACCCTGAAATAAGTGAAATTTCTGCAATTTTGCCCCAAAATAAGGGAAATTTTTGCATTTTTGCCCCCAAATAAGGGGAATTTCAGCTTTTTACCTCAAAATAAGAGGAATTTCTTCATTTTTGCCACAAAATATTAGGAATTTCTGCCTTTTTGTCCCAAAATAAGGAAATTTTCTGCCTTTTTTCCCTGAAATAAGTGAAATTTCTGCAATTTTGCCCCAAAATAAGTGAAATTTCTGCAATTTTACCCCAAAATAAGGGAAATTTCTGGAATTTTGCCCCAAAATAAGTGGAATTTTGAGTTTTGCCCCAAAATAAGGAGAATTTCTGTCTTTTTGCCCCAACATATAGAAAATTTCTGCCTTTTTGCATCACAATTAGGGAAATTTCTGCAATTTTTCTCCTAAATACGAGGAAAATCTGCCTTTTTGCCCGAAAATAAGAAGAATGCATACCTTTTTACCATAAAAAAGGGAAAATTCTTCATTTTTGCTCCAAATAAGGGGAATTTCTGCTTTTTTGCCTCTAAATAAGTGGAATTTCTGTCTTTTTCCCCAAAAACAAACAGAATTTCTGTCTTTTTTGCCCCAAAATAAGGAAAAATTCTGACTTATTACCGTAAAGTAAGTGAAATTTCTTCAATTTTGCCCCAAAATAAGAGAAATTTCTGCCTTTTTGCCCCCAAATAAGGGGAATTTCAGCCTTTTTACTACACAATAAGAAGAATTTTTGCATTTTTGCCACAAAATATTAGGAATTTCTTACTTTTTGCCCGAAAATAAAGAAAATTTCTGCCTTTTTTCCCTGAAATCAGTGAAATTTCTGCAATTTTGCCCCAAAGTAAGTGAAATTTCTGGAATTTTGCCCCAAAATAAGGAAAATTTCTGCCTTTTTGCCCCCAAATAAGGGGAATTTCAGCCTTATTACCTCAAAATAAGGGGAATTTCTGCATTTTTGCCACAAAATATTAGGAATTTCTGCTTTTTTGCCCCAAAATAAAAAATTTCTGCTTTTTTTCTGAAATAAGTGAAATTTCTGCAATTTTGCCCCAAAATAATTGAAATTTCTGCAATTTTGCCTCAAAATAATGGAAATTTCTAGAATTTTGCCCCAAAATAAAGTGAATTTCTGAGTTTTGCCCCAAAATAAGGAGAATTTCTGTCTTTTTGCCCCACAATTAGGGAAATTTCTGCAATTTTGCTTTAAAATACGAGGAATTTCTGCCTTTTTGCCCGAAAATAAGAAGAATGCATACATTTTTGCCATTAAAAAAGGAAATTTCTTCATTTTTGCTCCAGAAAAAAGGAATTTCTGCATATTTACCACAAAATATTAGGAATTTCTGCCTTTTTGCCCCAAAATAAGGTAATTTTCTGCCTCTTTTCCCTGAAATAAGTGAAATTTCTGCAATTTTGCCCCAAAATAAGTGAAATTTCTGCAATTTTGCTCCAAAATAAGGGAAATTTCTGGAATTTAGGCCCAAAATAAGTGGAATTTCTGAGTATTGCCCCAAAATAAGGGGAATTTCTGTCTTTTTGCACTAACGTATAGGGAATTTCTCTTTTTTGCCCCACAATTAGGGGAATTTCTGAAATTTTGCTCCAAAATACGGGGAATTTCTGCCTTTTTTCCCGAAATAAGATAATTCATACCTTTATGCCATTAAAAAGGGAAATTTCTTCATTTTTGCTCGAAAATAAGGGGAATTTCTGCTTTTTTGCCTCTAAATAAGTGGAATTTCTGTCTTTTTCCCTCAAAACAAAGGGAATTCCTGTATTTTTGCCCCAAAATAAGAAAAATTTCTGACTTATTACCCTGAAATAAGTGAAATTTCTGCAATTTTGCCCCAAAATAAAGGAAATTTCTGGAATTTTGCCCCAAAATAAGTGGATTTTCTGAGTTTTGCCCCAAAATAAAGAAAATTTCTGTCTTTTTGCCTCAAAATATAGGGAATTTCTCCCTTTTTGCCCCACAATTAGGGGAATTTCTGCAATTTTGCTTCAAAATACAAGGAATTTCTGCCTTTTTGCCCGAAAATAAGAAGATTGCATACCTTTTTGCCATAAAAAAGGAAAATGTCTTCATTTTTGCTCCAAAATAAGGGGAACTTCTGCTTTTTGCCTCTAAATATGTGGAATTTCTGTCTTTTCCCCCAAAACAAAGGAAATTTCTGTCTTTTTTGCCGCAAAATAAGGAAAAATTCTGACTTATTACCCTGAATTAAGTGAAATTTCTGCAATTTTTTCCCTAAAATAAGGGAAATTTCTGCCTTTTTGCCTCCAAATAAGGGGAATTTCAGCCTTTTTACCTCAAAATATGGGGAATTTCTGCATTTTTGCCACAAAATATTAGGAATTTCTGCCTTTTTGCCCCAAAATAAGGAAAATTTCTGTCTTTTTTCCCTGAAATAAGTGAAATTTCTGCAATTTTGCTCCAAATTACGTGAAATTTCTGCAATTTTTCCCCAATATACGTGAAATTTCTTCAATTTTGCCCAAAAAAAGGAAAATTTCTGGAATTTTTCCCCAATATAAGTGGAATTTCTGAGTTTTGTCCCAAAATAAGGAGAATTTCTGTCTTTTTGCCCGAACATATAGAGAATTTCTGCCTTTTTGCCCCACAATTATGGGAATTTCTGAAATTTTGCTCCATATACAGGGAATTTCTGACTTTTTGCCCAAAATTAAGAAGAATGCATATCTTTTTGCCATAAAAAGGGAAATTTCTTCATTTTTGCTCCAAAATAATGGGTATTTCTGCTTTTTTGCCTCTAAATAAGTGGAATTTCTGTCTTTTTCCCCCAAAACAAAGGGAATTCCTGTATTTTTTGCCCCAAAATAAGGAAAATTTCTGACTTATTACCCTGAAATTAGTGAAATTTCTGCAATTTTGCCCCCCAAATAAAGGAAATTTCTGCCTTTTTGCCCCCATATAAGGAGAAATTCAGTCTTTTTACCTCAAAATAAGGGTCATTTCTGCATTTTTGCCACAAATTATTAAGAATTTCTGCCTTTTTGCCCCAAAATAAGAAAATTTCTGCTTATTTTCCCTGAAATAAGTGAAATTTCTGCAATTTTGCCACAAAATAAGTGAAATTTCTGCAATTTTGCCCCAAAGTAAGGGAAGTTTCTGGAATTTTGCCCCAAAATAAGTGGAATTTTTGAGTTTTGCCCGAAAATAAGAAGAATTTCTGTCTTTTTGCCCCAACATATAGAGAATTTTTGCTTTTTGCCCCACAATTTGGGGAATTTCTGCAATTTTGCTCCAAAATACGGAGAATTTCTGCCTTTTTGCTTGAAAATAAGAAGAATGCATACCTTTTTACCATAAAAAAAGGAAATTTCTTCATTTTTGCTCCCAAATAAGGGGAATGTCTGCTTTATTGCCTCTAAATAATTGGAATTTCTGTCTTTTTCCACAAAAACAAACAGAATTTCTGTCTTTTTTGCCCCAAAAGAAGGAAAAATTCTGACTTATTACCCTAAGTTAAGTGAAATTTTTTCAATTTTGCTTCAAAATAAGAGAAATTTCTGCCTTTTTGCCCCCAAATAAGGGGAATTTAAGCCTTTTTACTTCAAAATAAGAGGAATTTTTGCATTTTTGCAACAAAATATTAGGAATTTCTTCCTTTTTGCCACAAAATATAGAAAATTTCTGCCTTTTTTTTCTGAAATAAGTGAAATTTCTGCAATTTTGCCCCAAATAAGTGAAATTTCTGGAATTTTGCCCCAAAATAAGGGAAATTTCTGCCTTTTTGCCCCAAATAAGGGGAATTTCAGCCTTTTTACCTCAAAATAAGGGGAATTTCTGCATTTTTGCCACAAAATATTAGGAATTTCTGCTTTTTTGCCCCAAAATAAGAAAATTTCTGCTTTTTTTCTGAAATAAGTGAAATTTCTGCAATTTTGCCCCAAAATAATTGAAATTTCTGCAATTTTGCCTCAAAATAATGGAAATTTCTGGAATTTTGCCCCAAAATAAGGTGAATTTCTGAGTTTTGCCCCAAAATAAGGAGAATTTCTGTCTTTTTGCCCCACAATTAGGGGAATTTCTGCAATTTTGCTTTAAAATACGAGGAAATTCTGCCTTTTTGCCCGAAAATAAGAAGAATGCATACCTTTTTGCCATTAAAAAGGGAAATTTCTTCATTTTTGCTCCAGAAAAAGGGGAATTTCTGCTTTTTTGCCTCTAAATAAGTGGAATTTATGTCTTTTTCCCCTAAATCAAAAGGAATTTCTGTTATTTTTGACACAAAAATAAGGAAAAATTTTGACTTATTACCCTAAGGTAAGTGAAATTTCTGCAATTTTGCCCCAAAATAAGGGAAATTTCTGCCTTTTTGCCCCCAAATAAGGGGAATTTCAGCCTTTCTACCTCAAAATACGGGTAATTTCTGCATATTTACTACAAAATATTAGGAATTTCTGCCTTTTTGCCCCAAAATAAGGTAATTTTCTGCCTTTTTTCCCTGAAATAAGTGAAATTTCTGCAATTTTGCCCCTAAATAAGTGAAATTTCTGCAATTTTGCCTTAAAATAAGGGAAATTTCTAGAATTTTGGCCCAAAATAAGTGGAATTTCTGAGTTTTGCCCCAAAATAAGGAGAATTTCTGTCTTTTTGCCCTAACGTATAGGGATTTTCTCCCTTTTTGCCCCACAATTAGGGGAATTTCTGAAATTTTGCTCCAAAATACGGGGAATTTCTGCCTTTTTGCCTGAAAATAAGAGAATGCATACCTTTTTGCCATTAAAAAGGGAAATTTCTTCATTTTTGCTCCAAAATAAGGGGAATTTCTGCTTTTTTGCCTCTAAATAAGTGGAATTTCTGTCTTTTCCAAAAAAACAATCAGAATTTCTGTCTTTTTTGCCCCAAAATAAGGAAAAATTCTGACTTATTACCCTAAGGTAAGTGAAATTTCTTCAATTTTGCTTCAAAATAAGAGAAATTTCTGCCTTTTTGCCCCCAAATAAGGGGAATTTCAGCATTTTACTTCAAAATAAGAGGAATTTTTGCATTTTTGCCACAAAATATTAGGAATTTCTTCCTTTTTGCCACAAAATAAAGAAAATTTCTGCCTTTTTTCCCTGAAATAAGTGAAATTTCTGCAATTTTGCCCCAAAATAAGTGAAATTTCTGGAATTTTGCCCCAAAATAAGGGAAATTTCTGCCTTTTTGTTCCAAATAAGGGGAATTTCAGCCGTTTTACCTCAAAATAAGGGGAATTTCTGCATTTTTGCCACAAAATATTAGGAATTTCTGCTTTTATGCCCCAAAATAAGAAAATTTCTGCTTTTTTTCTGAAATAAGTGAAAGTTCTGCAATTTTGCCACAAAATAATTGAAATTTCTGCAATTTTGCCTCAAAATAATAAAAATTTCTGAAATTTTGCCCCAAAATAAGGTGAATTTCTGAGTTTTGCCCCAAAATAAGGAGAATTTCTGTCTTTTTGCCTCACAATTAGGGGAATTTCTGCAATTTTGCTTTAAAATACGAGGAAATTCTGCCTTTTTGCCCGAAAATAAGAAGAATGCATACCTTTTTGCCATTAAAAAGGGAAATTTCTTCATTTTTGCTCCAGAAAAAGGGGAATTTCTGCTTTTTTGCCTCTAAATAAGTGGAATTTTTGTCTTTTTCTCCTTAAACAAAAGGAATTTCTGTTATTTTTGCCACAAAAATAAAGAAAATTTCTTATTTATTACCCCTAAATTAGTGAAATTTCTGCAATTTTGCCCCAAAATAAGGGAAATTTCTGCCTTTTTGCCCCCAAATAAGGGGAATTTCAGCCTTTCTACCTCAAAATAAGGGGAATTTCTGCATATTTACCACAAAATACTACGAATTTCTGCCTTTTTGCCCCAAAATAAGGTAATTTTCTGCCTTTTTTCCCTGAAATAAGTGAAATTTCTGCAATTTTTCTCCAAAATAAGTGAAATTTTTGCAATTTTGCCATAAAATAAGGGAAATTTCTGGAATTTTGGCCCAAAATAAGTGGAATTTCTGAGTTTTGCCCCAAAATAAGGAGAATTTCTGTCTTTTTGCCCTACGTATAGGGAATTTCTCCCTTTTTGCCCCACAATTAGGGGAATTTCTGAAATTTTGCTCCAAAATACGGGGAATTTCTGCCTTTTTGCCCGAGAATAAGAGAATGCATACCTTTTTGCCATTAAAAAAGAAAATTTCTTCATTTTTGCTCCAAAATAAGGGGAATTTCTGTTTTTATGTGTCTAAATAAGTGGAATTTCTGTCTTTTTCCCCCAAAACAAAGAGAATTTCTGTCTTTTTTGCCCCAAAATAAGAAAATTTCTGATTTATTACCTTGAAATAAGTGAAATTTCTGCAATTTTGCCCCAAAATAAAGAAAATTTCTGCCTTTTTGCCCCCAAGTAAGGGGAATTTCAGCCTTTTTACCTCAAAATGAGGGAAATTTCTGCATTTTTGCCACAAAATATTAGGAATTTCTGCATTTTGCTCCAAAATAAGGAAAATTTCTGCCTTTTTCCCCTGAAATAAGTAAAATTTCTTCAATTTTGCTCAAAAATAAGTGAAATTTCTGCAATTTTGCCCCAAAATAAGGGAAATTTCTGGAATTTTGCCCCAAAATAAGTGGAATTTCTGAGTTTTGCCCCAAAATAAGAAGAATTTCTGTCTTTTTGCCCTAACATATAGGGAATTCTGCCTATTTGCCCCACATTTAGGGGAATTTCTGCAATTTTGCTCCAAAATACGGGAAATTTCTGCCTTTTTGAACAAAAATAAGAAGAATGCATACCTTTTTGCCATAAAAAAGGGAAATTTCTTCATTTTTGCTCCAAAATAAGGGGAATTTCTGCATTTTGCCTCTAAATATTTGGATTTTCTTTCTTTTTCCCCCAAAACAAAAAGAATTTCTGTCTTTTTGGCCCCAAAATAAAAAAAATTTCTGACTTATTACCCTGAAGTAAGTGAAAATTCTGCAATTTTGCCCCAAAATAAGGGAAATTTCTGCCTTTGTGCTCCCAAAAAAGGGAAATTTCAGATTTTTACCTCAAAATAATGGGAATTTCTGCATTTTTGCCACAAAATATTAGGAATTTCTGCCTTTTTGCCCCAAAAATTAGAAAAATTTCTGCCTTTTTTTCCTGAAATAAGTGAAATTTCTGCAATTTTGCCCAAAAATAAGTGAAATTTCTGCAATTTTCCCAAAAATAAAGAAAATTTCTGCAATTTTGCCCCAAAATATGGGAAATTTCTGGAATTTTGCCCCAAAATAAGTGGAATTTCTGAGTTTTCCCTCAAAATAAGGAGAATTTCTGTCTTTTTGCCCTAACATATAGGGAATTTCTGCTTTTTGCCCCACAATTAGGGGAATTTCTGCAATTTTGCTCCAAAATACGGGGAATTTCTGCCTTTTTGCCCGAAAATAAGAAGAATGCATACCTTTTTGCCATAAAAAAGGGAAATTTCTTCATTTTTGCTCCAAAATAAGGGGAATTTCTGCTTATTTGCCTCTAAATAAGTGGAATTTCTGTCTTTTTCCCTCAAAACAAAGGGAATTTCTGTCTTTTTTGCCCCAAAATAAAGAAAAATTCTGACTTATTACCCTGAAGTAAGTGAAATTTCTGCAATTTTTCCCCAAAATATGGGAAATTTCTGCATTTTTGCCCCCATATAAGAGGAATTTCAGCTATTTTACCTAAAAATAAGGGGAATTTCTACATTTTTGCCACAAAATATTAGGAATTTCTGCCTTTTTGCCCTGAAATAAGGAAAATTTCTGCCTTTTTTCCATGAAATAAGTGAAATTTCTGCAATTTTGCAAAAAATAAGTGAAATTTCTGCAATTTTGCAAAAAATAAGTGAAATTTCTGCAATTTTGCCCCAAAATAAGGGAAATTTCTGGAATTTTGCCCCAAAATAAGTGGAATTTCTGAGTTTTGCCCCAAAATAAGGAGAATTTCTGCTTTTTGCCCCACAATTAGGGAAATTTCTGCAATTTTGCTCCAAAATACGGGGAATTTCTTTTTTTTTTGTCCGAAAATAAGGAGAATGCATACCTTTTTGCCATAAAAAAGGGAAATGTCTTCATTTTTGCTCTAAAATAAGGGGAATTTCTGCTTTTTTGCCTCTAAATAAGTGGAATTTCTGTCTTTTTCTTCCAAAACAAAGGTTATTCATATCTTTTTGCCCCAAAAGAGGAAAAATTTCTGACTTATTATCCGTAAATAAGTGAAATTTCTGCAATTTTGCCCCAAAATAAGGGAAATTTCTGAATTTTTGCCCCAAAATTTGTGGAATTTCTGAGTTTTGCCCCAAAATAAGGAGAATTTCTGTCTTTTGGCCCCAACATATAGGGAATTTCAGCCTTTTTGCCCCACAATTAAGGCAATTTCTGCAATTTTGCTCCAAATTACGGGGAATTTCTGCCTTTTTGCCCGAAAATAAGAAGAATGCATATATTTTTGCCATAAAAAAGGGAAATTTCTTAATTTTTGCTCCAAAATAAAGAAAATTTCTGCTTTTATGCGTCTAAATAAGTGGAATTTCTGTCTTTTTCCCCCAAAACAAAGAGAATTTCTGTCTTTTTTGCCCCAAAATAAGAAACTTTCTGATTTATTACCTTGAAATAAGTGAAATTTCTGCAATTTTGCCCCAAAATAAAGAAAATTTCTGCCTTTTGGCCCCCAAATAAGGGGAATTTCAGCCTTTTTACATCAAAATGAGGGGAATTTCTGCATTTTTGCCACAAAATATTAAGAATTTCTGCATTTTGCTCCAAAATAAGGAAAATTTCTGCCTTTTTCCCCTGAAATAAGTGAAATTTCTGCAATTTTGCCTCAAAATAAGTGAAATTTCTGCAATTTTGCCCCAAAATAAGGGAAATTTCTGGAATTTTGCCCCAAAATAAGTGGAATTTCTGAGTTTTGCCTCAAAATAAGGAGAATTTCTGTCTTTTTGCCCTAACATATAGGGAATTTCTGCTTTTTGCCCCACAATTAAGGAATTTCTGCAATTTTGGTCAAAATACGGGGAATTTCTGCTTTTTTGCCTCTAAATAAGTGGAATTTCTGTCTTTTTTCACCCAAAACAAAGGGAATTTTTGTCTTTTTTGCCCCAAAATAAAGAAAAATTCTGACTTATTACCCTGAAGTAAGTGAAATTTCTTCAATTTTTCCCCAAAAAATGGGAAATTTCTGCATTTTTGCCCCCAAATAAGAAAAATTTCAGCCTTTTTACCTCAATATAAAGGGAATTTCTACATTTTTGCCACAAAATATTAGGAATTTCTGCCTTTTTGCCCTGAAATAAGGAAAATTTCTGCCTTTTTTCCATGAAATAAGTGAAATTTCTGCAATTTTGCAAAAAATAAGTGAAATTTCTGCAATTTTGCCCAAAAATAAGGGAAATTTCTGCAATTTTGCCCCAAAATAAAGGAAATTTCTGGAATTTTGCCCCAAAATAAGTGGAATTTCTGAGTTTTGCCCCAAAATAAGGAGAATTTCTGCTTTTTGCCCCACAATTAGGGGGATTTCTGCAATTTAACTCCATATACGGGGAATATCTGCCTTTTTGCCCGAAAATAAGGAGAATGCATACCTTTTTGCCATAAAAAAGGGAAATGTCTTCATTTTTGCTCCAAAATAAGGGGAATTTCTGCTTTTTGCCTCTAAATAAGTGTAATTTCTGTCTTTTTCTTCCAAAACAAAGGTTATTCATATCTTTTTGCCCCAAAATAGGAAAAATTTCTGACTTATTATCCTTAAATAAGTGAAATTTCTGCAATTTTGCCCCAAAATAAGGGAAATTTTTGGATTTTTGCCCCAAAATTTGTGGAATTTCTGAGTTTTGCCCCAAAATAAGGAGAATTTCTGTCTTTTGGCCCCAACATATAGGGAATTTCAGCCTTTTTGCTTCACAATTAAGGCAATTTCTGCAATTTTGCTCCAAATTACGGGGAATTTCTGCCTTTTTGCCCGAAAATAAGAAGAATGCATATATTTTTGCCATAAAAAAGGGAAATTTCTTAATTTTTGCTCCAAAATAAAGAAAATTTCTGCTTTTATGCGTCTAAATAAGTGGAATTTCTGTCTTTTCCCCCCAAAACAAAGAGAATTTCTGTTATTTTTGCCCCAAAATCAGAATATTTCTGATTTATTACCTTGAAATAAGTGAAATTTCTGCAATTTTGCCCCAAAATAAAGAAAATTTCTGCCTTTTTGCCCCCAAATAAGGGGAATTTCAGCCTTTTTACCTCAAAATGAGGGGAATTTCTGCATTTTTGCCACAAAATATTAGGAATTTCTGCATTTTGCTCCAAAATAAGGAAAATTTCTGCCTTTTTCCCCTGAAATAAGTGAAATTTCTGCAATTTTGCTCCAAAATAAGTGAAATTTCTGCAATTTTGCCCCAAAATAAGGGAAATTTCTGGAATTTTGCCCCAAAATAAGTGGAATTTCTGAGTTTTGCCCCAAAATAAGGAGAATTTCTGTCTTTTTGCCCTAACATATAGGGAATTCTGACTTTTTGCCCTACATTTAGGGGAATTTCTGCAATTTTGCTCTAAAATACAAGGAATTTCTGCCTTTTTGAACGAAAATAAGAAGAATGCATACCTTTTTGCCATAAAAAGAAAAATTTCTTCATTTTTGCTCCAAAATAAGGGGAATTTCTGCATTTTGCCTCTAAATAAGTGGAATTTCTGTCTTTTTCCCCCAAAACAAAGGGAATTTCTTTTTTTTGCCCCAAAATAAAGAAAAATTCTGACTTATTACCCTGAAGTAAGTGAAATTTCTGCAATTTTTCCCCAAAATATGGGAAATTTCTGCATTTTTGCCCCCAAATAAGAGGAATTTCAGCCTTTTTACCTCAAAATAAGGGGAATTTCTACATTTTTGCCACAAAATATTAGGAATTTTTGCCTTTTTAGCCCTGAAATAAGGAAAATTTCTGCCTTTTTTCCATGAAATAAGTGAAATTTCTGCAATTTTGCAAAAAATAAGTGAAATTTCTGCAATTTTGCCCAAAAATAAGGGAAATTTCTCCAATTTTGCCCCAAAATAAGGGAAATTTCTGGAATTTTGCCCCAAAATAAGTGGAATTTCTGAGTTTTGACCCAAAATAAGGAGAATTTCTGCTTTTTGCCCCACAATTAGGGGGATTTCTGCAATTTTGCTCCAAAATACGGGGAATTTCTGCCTTTTTGCCCGAAAATAAGGAGAATGCATACCTTTTTGCCATAAAAAAGGGAAATGTCTTCATTTTTGCTCCAAAATAATGGGAATTTCTGCTTTTTTGCCTCTAAATAAGTGGAATTTCTGTCTTTTTCTTCCAAAACAAAGGTTATTCATATCTTTTTGCCCCAAAATGGGAAAAAATTTCTGACTTATTATCCTTAAATAAGTGAAATTTCTGCAATTTTGCCCCAAAATAAGGGAAATTTCTGGATTTTTGCCCCAAAATTTGTGGAATTTCTGAGTTTTGCCCCAAAATAAGGAGAATTTCTGTCTTTTGGCCCCAACATATAGGGAATATCAGCCTTTTTGCCGCACAATTAAGGCAATTTCTGCAATTTTGCTCCAAATTATGGGGAATTTTTGCCTTTTTGCCCGAAAAAAAAAGAATGCATATATTTTTGCCATAAAAAAGGGAAATTTCTTCATTTTTGCTCCAAAATAAAGAAAATTTCTGCTTTATGCGTCTAAATAAGTGGAATTTCTGTCTTTTTCCCCCAAAAGAAAGAGAATTTCTGTCTTTTTTTGCCCCCAAATAAGAAAATTTCTGATTTATTACCTTGAAATAAGTGAAATTTCTGCAATTTTGCCACAAAATAAAGAAAATTTCTGCCTTTTTGCCCCCAAATAAGAGGAATTTCAGCCTTTTTACCTCAAAATGAGGGGAATTTCTGCATTTTTGCCACAAAATATTAGGAATTTCTGCATTTTGCTCCAAAATAAGGAAAATTTCTGCCTTTTTCCCCTGAAATAAGTGAAATTTCTGCAACTTTGCCCCAAAATAAGTGAAATTTCTGCAATTTTGCCCCAAAATAAGGGAAATTTCTGGAATTTTGCCCCAAAATAAGTGGAATTTCTGAGTTTTGCCCCAAAATAAGGAGAATTTCTGTCTTTTTGCCCTAACATATAGGGAATTTTGCCTTTTTGCCCCACATTTAGGGGAATTTCTGCAATTTTGCTCCAAAATACAAGGAATTTCTTCCTTTTTGAACGAAAATAAGAAGAATGCATACCTTTTTGCCATAAAAAGGGAAATTTCTTCATTTTTGCTCCAAAATAAGGGGAATTTCTGCATTTTGCCTCTAAATAAGTGGAATTTCTGTCTTTTTCCCCCAAAACAAAGGGAATTTCTGTCTTTTTGGCCCCAAAATAAAAAAAATTTCTGACTTATTACCCTGAAGTAAGTGAAATTTCTGCAATTTTGCCCCAAAATAAGAGAAATTTCTGCATTTTTGCCCCCAAATAAGAGGAATTTCAGCCTTTTTACCTCAAAATAAGGGGAATTTCTACATTTTTGCCACAAAATATTAGGAATTTTTGCCTTTTTGCCCTGAAATAAAGAAAATTTCTGCCTTTTTTCCATGAAATAAGTGAAATTTCTGCAATTTTGCAAAAAATAAGTGAAATTTCTGCAATTTTGCCCAAAAATAAGGGAAATTTCTGCAATTTTGCCCCAAAATAAGGGAAATTTCTGGAATTTTGCCCCAAAATAAGTGGAATTTCTGAGTTTTGCCCCAAAATAAGGAGAATTTCTGTCTTTTTGCCCTAACATATAGGGAATTCTGCATTTTTGCCCCACATTTAGGGGAATTTCTGCAATTTTGCTCCAAAATACGGGGAATTTCTTCCTTTTTGAACGAAAATATGAAGAATGCATACCTTTTTGCCATAAAAAGGGAAATTTCTTCATTTTTGCTCCAAAATAAGGGGAATTTCTGCATTTTGCCTCTAAATAAGTGGAATTTCTGTCTTTTTCCCCCAAAACAAAGGGAATTAATGTCTTTTTTGCCCCAAAATAAAGAAAAATTCTGACTTATTACCCTGAAGTAAGTGAAATTTCTGCAATTTTTCTCCAAAATATGGGAAATTTCTGCATTTTTGCCCCCAAATAAGAGGAATTTCAGCCTTTTTACCTCAAAATAAGGGGAATTTCTACATTTTTGCCACAAAATATTAGGAATTTCTGTCTTTTTGCACTGAACTAAGGAAAATTTCTGCCTTTTTTCCATGAAATAAGTGAAATTTCTGCAATTTTGCAAAAAATAAGTGAAATTTCTGCAATTTTGCCCAAAAATAAGGGAAATTTCTGCAATTTTGCTCCAAAATAAGGAAAATTTCTGGAATTTTGCCCCAAAATAAGAGGAATTTCTGAGTTTTGCCCCAAAATAAGGAGAATTTCTGCTTTTTGCCCCACAAATAACGGGATTTCTGCAATTTTGCTCCAAAATACGGGGAATTTCTGCCTTTTTGCCCGAAAATAAGGAGAATGCATACCTTTTTGCCATAAAAAAGGGAAATGTCTTCATTTTTGCTCCAAAATAAGGGGAATTTCTGCTTTTTTGCCTCTAAATAAGTGGAATTTCTGTCTTTTTCTTCCAAAACAAAGGTTATTCATATCTTTTTGCCCCAAAATAGGAAAAATTTCTGACATATTATCCCTAAATAAGTGAAATTTCTGCAATTTTGCCCCAAAATAAGGGAAATTTCTGGATTTTTGCCCCAAAATTTGTGGAATTTCTGAGTTTTGCCCCAAAATAAGGAGAATTTCTGTCTTTTGGCCCCAACATATAGGGAATTTCAGCCTTTTTGCCCCACCATTAAGGCAATTTCTGCAATTTTGCTCCAAATTACGGGGAATTTCTGCCTTTTTGCCCGAAAATAAGAAGAATGCATATATTTTTGCCATAAAAAAGGGAAATTTCTTCATTTTTGCTCCAAAATAAAGAAAATTTCTGCTTTTATGCGTCTAAATAAGTGGAATTTCTGTCTTTTTCCCCCAAAACAAAGAGAATTTCTGTCTTTTAACCCAAAATAAGAAAATTTCTGATTTATTACCTTGAAATAAGTGAAATTTCTGCAATTTTGCCCCAAAATAAAGAAAATTTCTGCCTTTTTGCCCCCAAATAAGGGGAATTTCCGCCTTTTTACCTCAAAATGAAGGGAATTTCTGCATTTTTGCCACAAAATATTAGGAATTTCTGCATTTTGCTCCAAAATAAGGAAAATTTCTGCCTTTTTCCCCTGAAATAAGTGAAATTTCTGCAATTTTGCCCCAAAATAAGTGAAATTTCTGGAATTCTGCCTCAAAATAAGTGGAATTTCTGAGTTTTGCCCCAAAATAAGGAGAATTTATGTCTTTTTGCCATAACATATAGGGAATTCTGCCTTTTTGCCACACATTTAGGGGAATTTCTGCAATTTTGCTCCAAAATACGGGGAATTTCTGTCTTTTTGAACAAAAATAAGAAGAATGCATACCTTTTTGCCATAAAAAAGGGAAATTTCTTCATTTTTGCTCCAAAATAAGGGGAATTTCTGCATTTTGCCTCTAAATATGTGGAATTTCTGTCTTTTTCCCCCAAAACAAAGGGAATTTCTGTCTTTTTGGCCCCAAAATAAAAAAAAAATAATGACTTATTACCCTTAAGTAAGTGAAATTTCTGCAATTTTGCCCCAAAATAAGGGAAATTTCTGCCTTTTTGCTCCCAAAAAAGGGGAATTTCAGACTTTTTACCTCAAAATAATGGGAATTTCTGCATTTTTGCCACAAAATATTAGGAATTTCTGCCTTTTTGCCCCAAAAATTAGAAAAATTTCTGCCTTTTTTCCCTGAAATAAGTAAAATTTCTGCAATTTTGCCCAAAAATATGTGAAATTTCTGCAATTTTGCCCAAAAATAAGGGAAATTTCTGCAATTTTGCCCCAAGATAAGGGAAATTTCTGGAATTTTGCCCCAAAATAAGTGGAATTTCTGAGTTTTTCCTCAAAATAAGGAGAATTTCTGTCTTTTTGCCCTAACATATAGGGAATTTCTGCTTTTTGCCCCACAATTAGGGGAATTTCTGCAATTTTGCTCCAAAATACGGGGAATTTCTGCCTTTTTGCCCGAAAATAAGAAGAATGCATACCTTTTTGCCATAAAAAAGGGAAATTTCTTCATTTTTGCTCCAAAATAAGGGGAATTTCTGCTTTTTTGCCTCTAAATAAGTGGAATTTCTCTCTTTTTCCCCCAAAACAAAGGGAATTTCTCTCTTTTTCGCCCCAAAATAAAAAAAAATTCTGACTTATTACCCAGAAGTAAGTGAAATTTCTGCAATTTTTCCCCAAAATATGGGAAATGTCTGCATTTTTGCCCCTAAATAAGAGGAATTTCAGCCTTTTTACCTCAAAATAAGGGGAATTTCTACATTTTTGCCACAAAATATTAGGAATTTCTGCCTTTTTGCCCTGAAATAAGGAAAATTTCTGCCTTTTTTCCATGAAATAAGTGAAATTTCTGCAATTTTGCAAAAAATAAGTGAAATTTCTGCAATTTTGCCCAAAAATAAGGGAAATTTCTGCAATTTTGCCCCCAAATAAGGGAAATTTCTGGAATTTTGCCCCAAAATAAGTGGAATTTCTGAGTTTTGCCCCAAAATAAGGAGAATTTCTGCTTTTTGCCCCACAATTAGGGGGATTTCTGCAATTTTGCTCCAAAATACGGGGAATTTCTGCATTTTTGCCCAAAAATAAGGAGAATGCATACCTTTTTGCCATAAAAAAGGGAAATGTCTTCCTTTTTGCTCCAAAATAAGGGGAATTTCGGCTTTTTTGCCTCTAAATAAGTGGAATTTCTGTCTTTTTCTTCCAAAACAAAGGTTATTCATATCTTTTTGCCCCAAAATAAAAAAAATTTCTGATTTTATCCTTAAATAAGTGAAATTTCTGCAATTTTGCCCCAAAATAAGGGAAATTTCTGGATTTTTGCCCCAAAATTTGTGGAATTTCTGAGTTTTGCCCCAAAATAAGGAGAATTTCTGTCTTTTGGCCCCAACATATAGGGAACTTCAGCCTTTTTGCCCCACAATTAAGGCAATTTTTGCAATTTTGCTCCAAATTACGGGATATTTCTTCCTTTTTGCCCGAAAATAAGAAGAATGCATATATTTTTGCCATAAAAAAGGGAAATTTCTTCATTTTTGCTCCAAAATAAAGAAAATTTCTGCTTTTATGCATCTAAATAAGTGGAATTTCTGTCTTTTTCCCCCAAAACAAAGAGAATTTCTGTCTTTTTTGCCCCAAAATAAGAAAATTTCTGATTTATTACCTTGAAATAAGTGAAATTTCTGCAATTTTGCCCCAAAATAAAGAAAATTTCTGCCTTTTTGCCCCCAAATAAGGGGAATTTCAGCCTTTTTACCTCAAAATGAGGGGAATTTCTGCATTTTTGCCACAAAATATTAGGAATTTCTGCATTTTGCTCCAAAATAAGGAAAATTTCTGCCTTTTTCCCCTGAAATAAGTGAAATTTCTGCAACTTTGCCCCAAAATAAGTGAAATTTCTGCAATTTTGCCCCAAAATAAGGGAAATTTCTGGAATTTTGCCCCAAAATAAGTGGAATTTCTGAGTTTTACCCCAAAATAAGGAGAATTTCTGTCTTTTTGCCCTAACATATAGGGAATTCTGCCTTTTTGCCCCACATTTAGGGGAATTTCTGCAATTTTGCTCCAAAATACGGGGAATTTCTGCCTTTTAGAACGAAAATAAGAAGAATGCATACCTTTTTGCCATAAAAAAGGGAAATTTCTTCATTTTTGCTCCAAAATAAGGGAAATTTCTGCATTTTGCCTCTAAATATGTGGAGTTTCTGTTTTTTTCCCCCAAAACAAAGGGAATTTCTGTCTTTTTGGCCCCAAAATAAAAAAAATTTCTTACTTATTACCCTGAAGTAAGTGAAAATTCTGCAATTTTACCCCAAAATAAGGGAAATTTCTGCCTTTTTTCTCCCAAAAAAAGGGGAATTTCAGAATTTTTACCTCAAAATAATGGGAATTTCTGCATTTTTGCCACAAAATATTAGGAATTTCTGCCTTTTTACCTAAAAAATTAGAAAAATTTCTGCCTTTTTTCCCAGAAATAAGTGAAATTTCTGCAATTTTGCCCAAAAATAAGTGAAATTTCTGCAATTGCCCAAAAATAAGGGAAATTTCTGCAATTTTGCCCCAAAATAAGGGAAATTTCTGGAATTTTGCCCCAAAATAAGTGGAATTTCTGAGTTTTGCCTCAAAATAAGGAGAATTTCTGTCTTTTTGGCCTATCATATAGGGAATTTCTGCTTTTTGCCCCACAATTAGAAGAATTTCTGCAATTTTGCTCCAAAATACGGGGAATTTCTGCCTTTTTGCCTGAAAATAAGAAGAATGCATACCTTTTTGCCATAAAAAAGGGAAATTTCTTCATTTTTGCTCCAAAATAAGGGGAATTTCTGCTTTTTTGCCTCTAAATAAGTGGAATTTCTCTCTTTTTCTCCCAAAACAAAGGGAATTTCTCTCTTTTTCGCCCCAAAATAAAGAAAAATTCTGACTTATTACCCTGAAGTAAGTGAAATTTCCGCATTTTTTCCCCAAAATATGGGAAATTTCTGCATTTTTGCCCCCAAATAAGAGGAATTTCAGCCTTTTTACCTCAAAATAAGGGGAATTTCTACATTTTTGCCACAAAATATTAGGAATTTCTGCCTTTTTGCCCTGAAATAAGGAAAATTTCTGCCTTTTTTCCATGAAATAATTGAAATTTCTGCAATTTTGCAAAAAAATAAGTGAAATTTCTGCAATTTTGCCCAAAAATAAGGGAAATTTCTGCAATTTTGCCCCAAAATAAAGGAAATTTCTGGAATTTTGCCCCAAAATAAGTGGAATTTCTGAGTTTTGCCCCAAAATAAGGAGAATTTCTGCTTTTTGCCCCACAATTAGGGGGATTTCTGCAATTTTGCTCCAAAATACGGGGAATTTCTGCCTTTTTGCCCGAAAATAAGGAGAATGCATACCTTTTTGCCATAAAAAAGGGAAATGTCTTCATTTTTGCTCCAAAATAAGCGGAATTTCTGCTTTTTTGCCTCTAAATAAGTGGAATTTCTGTCTTTTTCTTCCAAAACAAAGGTTATTCATATCTTTTTGCCCCAAAATAGGAAAAATTTCTGACTTATTATCCTTAAATAAGTGAAATTTCTGCAATTTTGCCCAAAAATAAGGGAAATTTCTGGATTTTTGCCCCAAAATTTGTGGAATTTCTGAGTTTTGCCCCAAATTAAGGAGAATTTCTGTCTTTTGGCCCCAACATATAGGGAATTTCAGCCTTTTTGCCCCACAATTAAGGCAATTTCTGCAATTTTGCTCCAAATTACGGGGAATTTCTGCCTTTTTGCCCGAAAATAAGAAGAATGCATATATTTTTGCCATAAAAAAGGGAAATTTCTTCATTTTTGCTCCAAAATAAAGAAAATTTCTGCTTTTATGCATCTAAATAAGTGGAATTTCTGTCTTTTTCCCCCAAAACAAAGAGAATTTCTTTCTTTTTTGCCCCAAAATAAGAAAATTTCTGATTTATTACCTTGAAATAAGTGAAATTTCTGCAATTTTGCCCCAAAATAAAGAAAATTTCTGCCTTTTTGCCCCCAAATAAGGGGAATTTCAGCCTTTTTACCTCAAAATGAGGGGAATTTCTGCATTTTTGCCACAAAATATTAGGAATTTCTGCATTTTGCTCCAAAATAAGGAAAATTTCTGCCTTTTTCCCCTGAAATAAGTGAAATTTCTGCAACTTTGCCCCAAAATAAATGAAATTTCTGCAATTTTGCCCCAAAATAAGGGAAATTTCTGGAATTTTGCCCCAAAATAAGTGGAATTTCTGAGTTTTGCCCCAAAATAAGGAGAATTTCTGTCTTTTTGCCCTAACATATAGGGAATTCTGCCTTTTTGCCCCACATTTAGGGGAATTTATGCAATTTTGCTCCAAAATACGGGGAATTTCTGCCTTTTTGAACGAAAATAAGAAGAATGCATACCTTTTTGCCATAAAAAAGGGAAATTTCTTCATTTTTGCTCCAAAATAAGGGGAATTTCTGCATTTTGCCTCTAAATATGTGGAATTTCTTTCTTTTTCCCCCAAAACAAAGGGAATTTCTGTCTTTTTGGCCCCAAAATAAAAAAAATTTCTGACTTATTACCCTGAAGTAAGTGAAAATCTGCAATTTTGCCCCAAAATAAGGGAAATTTCTGCTTTTTTGCTCCCAAAAATGGGGAATTTCAGACTTTTTACCTCAAAATAATGGGAACTTCTGCATTTTTGCCACAAAATATTAGGAATTTCTGCCTTTTTGCCCCAAAAATTAGAAAAATTTCTGCCTTTTTTTAACTGAAATAAGTGAAATTTCTGCAATTTTGCCCAAAAATAAGTGAAATTTCTGCAATTTTGCCCAAAAATAAGGGAAATTTCTGCAATTTTGCCCCAAAATAAGGGAAATTTCTGGAATTTTGCCCCAAAATAAGTGGAATTTCTGAGTTTTGCCTCAAAATAAGGAGAATTTCTGTCTTTTTGGCCTATCATATAGGGAATTTCTGCTTTTTGCCCCACAATTAGGGGAATTTCTGCAATTTTGCTCCAAAATACGGGGAATTTCTGCCTTTTTGCCCGAAAATAAGAAGAATGCATACCTTTTTGCCATAAAAAAGGGAAATTTCTTCATTTTTGCTCCAAAATAAGGGGAATTTCTGCTTTTTTGCCTCTAAATAAGTGGAATTTCTGTCTTTTTCCCCCAAAACAAAGGGAATTTCTGTCTTTTTTGCCCCAAAATAAAGAAAAATTCTGACTTATTACCCTGAAGTAAGTGAAATTTCTGCAATTTTTCCCCAAAATATGGGATATTTCTGCATTTTTGCCACCAAATACGAGGAATTTCAGCCTTTTTACCTCAAAATAAGGGGAATTTCTACATTTTTGCCACAAAATATTAGGAATTTCTGCCTATTGCCCTGTAATAAGGAAAATTTCTGCCTTTTTTCCAAGAAATAAGTGAAATTTCTGCAATTTTGCAAAAAATAAGTGAAATTTCTGCAATTTTGCCCAAAAATAAGGGAAATATCTGCAATTTTGCCCCAAAATAAGGGAAATTTCTGGAATTTTGCCCCAAAATAAGTGGAATTTCTGAGTTTTGCCCCAAAATAAGGAGAATTTCTGCTTTTTGCCCCACAATTAGGGGGATTTCTGCAATTTTGCTCCAAAATACGGGGAATTTCTGCCTTTTTGCCCGAAAATAAGGAGAATTCATACCTTTTTGCCATAAAAAAGGGAAATGTCTTCATTTTTGCTCCAAAATAAGGGGAATTTCTGCTTTTTTGCCTCTAAATCAGTGGAATTTCTGTCTTTTTCTTCCAAAACAAAGGTTATTCATATCTTTTTGCCCCAAAATAGGAAAAATTTCTGACTTATTATCCTTAAATAAGTGAAATTTCTGCAATTTTGCCCCAAAATAAGGGAAATTTCTGGATTTTTGCCCCAAAATTTGTGGAATTTCTGAGTTTTGCCCCAAAATAAGGAGAATTTCTGTCTTTTGGCCCCAACATATAGGGAACTTCAGCCTTTTTGCCCCACAATTAAGGCAATTTTTGCAATTTTGCTCCAAATTACGGGGAATTTCTTCCTTTTTGCCCCAAAATAAGAAGAATGCATATATTTTTGCCATAAAAAAGGGAAATTTCTTCATTTTTGCTCCAAAATAAAGAAAATTTCTGCTTTTATGCGTCTAAATAAGTGGAATTTCTGTCTTTTTACCCCAAAACAAAGAGAATTTCTTTCTTTTTTGCCCCAAAATAAGAAAATTTCTGATTTATTACCTTGAAATAAGTGAAATTTCTGCAATTTTGCCCCAAAATAAAGAAAATTTCTGCCTTTTTGCCCCCAAATAAGGGGAATTTCAGCCTTTTTACCTCAAAATGAGGGGAATTTCTGCATTTTTGCCACAAAATATTAGGAATTTCTGCATTTTGCTCCAAAATAAGGAAAATTTCTGCCTTTTTCCCCTGAAATAAGTGAAATTTCTGCAACTTTGCCCCAAAATAAATGAAATTTCTGCAATTTTGCCCCAAAATAAGGGAAATTTCTGGAATTTTGCCCCAAAATAAGTGGAATTTCTGAGTTTTGCCCCAAAATAAGGAGAATTTCTGTCTTTTTGCCCTAACATATAGGGAATTCTGCCTTTTTGCCCCACATTTAGGGGAATTTATGCAATTTTGCTCCAAAATACGGGGAATTTCTGCCTTTTTGAACGAAAATAAGAAGAATGCATACCTTTTTGCCATAAAAAAGGGAAATTTCTTCATTTTTGCTCCAAAATAAGGGGAATTTCTGCATTTTGCCTCTAAATATGTGGAATTTCTTTCTTTTTCCCCCAAAACAAAGGGAATTTCTGTCTTTTTGGCCCCAAAATAAAAAAAATTTCTGACTTATTACCCTGAAGTAAGTGAAAATCTGCAATTTTGCCCCAAAATAAGGGAAATTTCTGCTTTTTTGCTCCCAAAAATGGGGAATTTCAGACTTTTTACCTCAAAATAATGGGAACTTCTGCATTTTTGCCACAAAATATTAGGAATTTCTGCCTTTTTGCCCCAAAAATTAGAAAAATTTCTGCCTTTTTTCCCTGAAATAAGTGAAATTTCTGCAATTTTGCCACAAAATAAGTGAAATTTCTGCAATTTTGCCCAAAAATAAGGGAAATTTCTGCAATTTTGCCCCAAAATAAGGGAAATTTCTGGAATTTTGCCCCAAAATAAGTGGAATTTCTGAGTTTTGCCTCAAAATAAGGAGAATTTCTGTCTTTTTGGCCTATCATATAGGGAATTTCTGCTTTTTGCCCCACAATTAGGGGAATTTCTGCAATTTTGCTCCAAAATACGGGGAATTTCTGCCTTTTTGCCCGAAAATAAGAAGAATGCATACCTTTTTGCCATAAAAAAGGGAAATTTCTTCATTTTTGCTCCAAAATAAGGGGAATTTCTGCTTTTTTGCCTCTAAATAAGTGGAATTTCTGTCTTTTTCCCCCAAAACAAAGGGAATTTCTGTCTTTTTTGCCCCAAAATAAAGAAAAATTCTGACTTATTACCCTGAAGTAAGTGAAATTTCTGCAATTTTTCCCCAAAATATGGGATATTTCTGCATTTTTGCCACCAAATAAGAGGAATTTCAGCCTTTTTACCTCAAAATAAGGGGAATTTCTACATTTTTGCCACAAAATATTAGGAATTTCTGCCTATTGCCCTGTAATAAGGAAAATTTCTGCCTTTTTTCCAAGAAATAAGTGAAATTTCTGCAATTTTGCAAAAAATAAGTGAAATTTCTGCAATTTTGCCCAAAAATAAGGGAAATATCTGCAATTTTGCCCCAAAATAAGGGAAATTTCTGGAATTTTGCCCCAAAATAAGTGGAATTTCTGAGTTTTGCCCCAAAATAAGGAGAATTTCTGCTTTTTGCCCCACAATTAGGGGGATTTCTGCAATTTTGCTCCAAAATACGGGGAATTTCTGCCTTTTTGCCCGAAAATAAGGAGAATTCATACCTTTTTGCCATAAAAAAGGGAAATGTCTTCATTTTTGCTCCAAAATAAGGGGAATTTCTGCTTTTTTGCCTCTAAATAAGTGGAATTTCTGTCTTTTTCTTCCAAAACAAAGGTTATTCATATCTTTTTGCCCCAAAATAGGAAAAATTTCTGACTTATTATCCTTAAATAAGTGAAATTTCTGCAATTTTGCCCCAAAATAAGGGAAATTTCTGGATTTTTGCCCCAAAATTTGTGGAATTTCTGAGTTTTGCCCCAAAATAAGGAGAATTTCTGTCTTTTGGCCCCAACATATAGGGAACTTCAGCCTTTTTGCCCCACAATTAAGGCAATTTTTGCAATTTTGCTCCAAATTACGGGGAATTTCTTCCTTTTTGCCCCAAAATAAGAAGAATGCATATATTTTTGCCATAAAAAAGGGAAATTTCTTCATTTTTGCTCCAAAATAAAGAAAATTTCTGCTTTTATGCGTCTAAATAAGTGGAATTTCTGTCTTTTTCCCCCAAAACAAAGAGAATTTCTTTCTTTTTTGCCCCAAAATAAGAAAATTTCTGATTTATTACCTTGAAATAAGTGAAATTTCTGCAATTTTGCCCCAAAATAAAGAAAATTTCTGCCTTTTTGCCCCCAAATAAGGGGAATTTCAGCCTTTTTACCTCAAAATGAGGGGAATTTCTGCATTTTTGCCACAAAATATTAGGAATTTATGCATTTTGCTCCAAAATAAGGAAAATTTCTGCCTTTTTCCCCTGAAATAAGTGAAATTTCTGCAACTTTGCCCCAAAATAAATGAAATTTCTGCAATTTTGCCCCAAAATAAGGGAAATTTCTGGAATTTTGCCCCAAAATAAGTGGAATTTCTGAGTTTTGCCCCAAAATAAGGAGAATTTCTGTCTTTTTGCCCTAACATATAGGGAATTCTGCCTTTTTGCCCCACATTTAGGGGAATTTATGCAATTTTGCTCCAAAATACGGGGAATTTCTGCCTTTTTGAACGAAAATAAGAATGCATACCTTTTTGCCATAAAAAAGGGAAATTTCTTCATTTTTGCTCCAAAATAAGGGGAATTTCTGCATTTTGCCTCTAAATATGTGGAATTTCTTTCTTTTTCCCCCAAAACAAAGGGAATTTCTGTCTTTTTGGCCACAAAATAAAAAAAATTTCTGACTTATTACCCTGAAGTAAGTGAAAATCTGCAATTTTGCCCCAAAATAAGGGAAATTTCTGCTTTTTTGCTCCCAAAAATGGGGAATTTCAGACTTTTTACCTCAAAATAATGGGAATTTCTGCATTTTTGCCACAAAATATTAGGAATTTCTGCCTTTTTGCCCCAAAAATTAGAAAAATTTCTGCCTTTTTTCCCTGAAATAAGTGAAATTTCTGCAATTTTGCCCAAAAATAAGTGAAATTTCTGCAATTTTGCCCAAAAATAAGGGAAATTTCTGCAATTTTGCCCCAAAATAAGGGAAATTTCTGGAATTTTGCCCCAAAATAAGTGGAATTTCTGAGTTTTGCCTCAAAATAAGGAGAATTTCTGTCTTTTTGGCCTATCATATAGGGAATTTCTGCTTTTTGCCCCACAATTAGGGGAATTTCTGCAATTTTGCTCCAAAATACGGGGAATTTCTGCCTTTTTGCCCGAAAATAAGAAGAATGCATACCTTTTTGCCATAAAAAAGGGAAATTTCTTCATTTTTGCTCCAAAATAAGGGGAATTTCTGCTTTTTTGCCTCTAAATAAGTGGAATTTCTGTCTTTTTCCCCCAAAACAAAGGGAATTTCTGTCTTTTTTGCCCCAAAATAAAGAAAAATTCTGACTTATTACCCTGAAGTAAGTGAAATTTCTGCAATTTTTCCCCAAAATATGGGATATTTCTGCATTTTTGCCACCAAATAAGAGGAATTTCAGCCTTTTTACCTCAAAATAAGGGGAATTTCTACATTTTTGCCACAAAATATTAGGAATTTCTGCCTATTGCCCTGTAATAAGGAAAATTTCTGCCTTTTTTCCAAGAAATAAGTGAAATTTCTGCAATTTTGCAAAAAATAAGTGAAATTTCTGCAATTTTGCCCAAAAATAAGGGAAATATCTGCAATTTTGCCCCAAAATAAGGGAAATTTCTGGAATTTTGCCCCAAAATAAGTGGAATTTCTGAGTTTTGCCCCAAAATAAGGAGAATTTCTGCTTTTTGCCCCACAATTAGGGGGATTTCTGCAATTTTGCTCCAAAATACGGGGAATTTCTGCCTTTTTGCCCGAAAATAAGGAGAATTCATACCTTTTTGCCATAAAAAAGGGAAATGTCTTCATTTTTGCTCCAAAATAAGGGGAATTTCTGCTTTTTTGCCTCTAAATAAGTGGAATTTCTGTCTTTTTCTTCCAAAACAAAGGTTATTCATATCTTTTTGCCCCAAAATAGGAAAAATTTCTGACTTATTATCTTTAAATAAGTGAAATTTCTGCAATTTTGCCCCAAAATAAGGGAAATTTCTGGATTTTTGCCCCAAAATTTGTGGAATTTCTGAGTTTTGCCCCAAAATAAGGAGAATTTCTGTCTTTTGGCCCCAACATATAGGGAACTTCAGCCTTTTTGCCCCACAATTAAGGCAATTTTTGCAATTTTGCTCCAAATTACGGGGAATTTCTTCCTTTTTGCCCCAAAATAAGAAGAATGCATATATTTTTGCCATAAAAAAGGGAAATTTCTTCATTTTTGCTCCAAAATAAAGAAAATTTCTGCTTTTATGCGTCTAAATAAGTGGAATTTCTGTCTTTTTCCCCCAAAACAAAGAGAATTTCTTTCTTTTTTGCCCCAAAATAAGAAATTTTCTGATTTATTACCTTGAAATAAGTGAAATTTCTGCAATTTTGCCCCAAAATAAAGAAAATTTCTGCCTTTTTGCCCCCAAATAAGGGGAATTTCAGCCTTTTTACCTCAAAATGAGGGGAATTTCTGCATTTTTGCCACAAAATATTAGGAATTTCTGCATTTTGCTCCAAAATAAGGAAAATTTCTGCCTTTTTCCCCTGAAATAAGTGAAATTTCTGCAACTTTGCCCCAAAATAAATGAAATTTCTGCAATTTTGCCCCAAAATAAGGGAAATTTCTGGAATTTTGCCCCAAAATAAGTGGAATTTCTGAGTTTTGCCCCAAAATAAGGAGAATTTCTGTCTTTTTGCCCTAACATATAGGGAATTCTGCCTTTTTGCCCCACATTTAGGGGAATTTATGCAATTTTGCTCCAAATTACGGGGAATTTCTGCCTTTTTGAACGAAAATAAGAAGAATGCATACCGTTTTGCCATAAAAAAGGGAAATTTCTTCATTTTTGCTCCAAAATAAGGGGAATTTCTGCATTTTGCCTCTAAATATGTGGAATTTCTTTCTTTTTCCCCCAAAACAAAGGGAATTTCTGTCTTTTTGGCCCCAAAATAAAAAAAATTTCTGACTTATTACCCTGAAGTAAGTGAAAATCTGCAATTTTGCCCCAAAATAAGGGAAATTTCTGCTTTTTTGCTCCCAAAAATGGGGAATTTCAGACTTTTTACCTCAAAATAATGGGAACTTCTGCATTTTTGCCACAAAATATTAGGAATTTCTGCCTTTTTGCCCCAAAAATTAGAAAAATTTCTGCCTTTTTTCCCTGAAATAAGTGAAATTTCTGCAATTTTGCCCAAAAATAAGTGAAATTTCTGCAATTTTGCCCAAAAATAAGGGAAATTTCTGCAATTTTGCCCCAAAATAAGGGAAATTTCTGGAATTTTGCCCCAAAATAAGTGGAATTTCTGAGTTTTGCCTCAAAATAAGGAGAATTTCTGTCTTTTTGGCCTATCATATAGGGAATTTCTGCTTTTTGCCCCACAATTAGGGGAATTTCTGCAATTTTGCTCCAAAATACGGGGAATTTCTTCCTTTTTGCCCGAAAATAAGAAGAATGCATACCTTTTTGCCATAAAAAAAGGGAAATTTCTTCATTTTTGCTCCAAAATAAGGGGAATTTCTGCTTTTTTGCCTCTAAATAAGTGGAATTTCTGTCTTTTTCCCCCAAAAAAAAGGGAATTTCTGTCTTTTTTGCCCCAAAATAAAGAAAAATTCTGACTTATTACCTTGAAGTAAGTGAAATTTCTGCAATTTTTCCCCAAAATATGGGATATTTCTGCATTTTTGCCACCAAATAAGAGGAATTTCAGCCTTTTTACCTCAAAATAAGGGGAATTTCTACATTTTTGCCACAAAATATTAGGAATTTCTGCCTATTGCCCTGTAATAAGGAAAATTTCTGCCTTTTTTCCAAGAAATAAGTGAAATTTCTGCAATTTTGCAAAAAATAAGTGAAATTTCTGCAATTTTGCCCAAAAATAAGGGAAATATCTGCAATTTTGCCCCAAAATAAGGGAAATTTCTGGAATTTTGCCCCAAAATAAGTGGAATTTCTGAGTTTTGCCCCAAAATAAGGAGAATTTCTGCTTTTTGCCCCACAATTAGGGGGATTTCTGCAATTTTGCTACAAAATACGGGGAATTTCTGCCTTTTTGCCCGAAAATAAGGAGAATTCATACCTTTTTACCATAAAAAAGGGAAATGTCTTCATTTTTGCTCCAAAATAAGGGGAATTTCTGCTTTTTTGCCTCTAAATAAGTGGAATTTCTGTCTTTTTCTTCCAAAACAAAGGTTATTCATATCTTTTTGCCCCAAAATAGGAAAAATTTCTGACTTATTATCCTTAAATAAGTGAAATTTCTGCAATTTTGCCCCAAAATAAGGGAAATTTCTGGATTTTTGCCCCAAAATTTGTGGAATTTCTGAGTTTTGCCCCAAAATAAGGAGAATTTCTGTCTTTTGGCCCCAACATATAGGGAACTTCAGCCTTTTTGCCCCACATTTAAGGCAATTTTTGCAATTTTGCTCCAAATTAAGGGGAATTTCTTCCTTTTTGCCCCAAAATAAGAAGAATGCATATATTTTTGCCATAAAAAAGGGAAATTTCTTCATTTTTGCTCCAAAATAAAGAAAATTTCTGCTTTTATGCGTCTAAATAAGTGGAATTTCTGTCTTTTTCCCCCAAAACAAAGAGAATTTCTGTCTTTTTTGCCCCAAAATAAGAAAATTTCTGATTTATTACCTTGAAATAAGTGAAATTTCTGCAATTTTGCCCCAAAATAAAGAAAATTTCTGCCTTTTGCCCCCAAATAAGGGGAATTTCAGCCTTTTTACCTCAAAATGAGGGGAATTTCTGCATTTTTGCCACAAAATATTAGGAATTTATGCATTTTGCTCCAAAATAAGGAAAATTTCTGCCTTTTTCCCCTGAAATAAGTGAAATTTCTGCAATTTTGCCCCAAAATAAGTGAAATTTCTGCAATTTTGCCCCAAAATAAGGGAAATTTCTGGAATTTTGCCCCAAAATAAGTGGAATTTCTGAGGTTTGCCCCAAAATAAGGAGAATTTCTGTCTTTTTGCCCTAACATATAGGGAATTCTGCCTATTTGCCCCACATTTAGGGGAATTTCTGCAATTTTGCTACAAAATACGGGGAATTTCTGCCTTTTTGAACAAAAATAAGAAGAATGCATACCTTTTTGCCATAAAAAAGGGAAATTTCTTCATTTTTGCTCCAAAATAAGGGGAATTTCTGCATTTTGCCTCTAAATATGTGGAATTTCTGTCTTTTTCCCCCAAAACAAAGGGAATTTCTCTCTTTTTGGACCCAAAATAAAAAAAATTTCTGACTTATTACCCTGAAGTAAGTGAAAATTCTGCAATTTTGCCCCAAAATATGGGAAATTTCTGCCTTTTTGCTCCCAAAAAAGGGGAATTTCAGATTTTTACCTCAAAATAATGGGAATTTCTGCATTTTTGCCACAAAATATTAGGAATTTCTGCCTTTTTGCCCCAAAAATTAGAAAAATTTCTGCCTTTTTTCCCTGAAATAAGTGAAATTTCTGCAATTTTGCCCAAAAATAAGTGAAATTTCTGCAATTTTGCCCAAAAATAAGGGAAATTTCTGCAATTTTGCCCCAAAATAAGGGAAATTTCTGGAATTTTGCCCCAAAATAAGTGGAATTTCTGAGTTTTGCCTCAAAATAAGGAGAATTTCTGTCTTTTTGCCCTAACATATAGGGAATTTCTGCTTTTTGCCCCACAATTATAAGAATTTCTGCAATTTTGCTCCAAAATACGGGGAATTTCTGCCTTTTTGCCCGAAAATAAGAAGAATGCATAACTTTTTGCCATAAAAAAGGGAAATTTCTTCATTTTTGCTCCAAAATAAGGGGAATTTCTGCTTTTTTGCCTCTAAATATGTGGAATTTCTCTCTTTTTCCCCCAAAACAAAGGGAATTTCTCTCTTTTTCGCCCCAAAATAAGAAAAATTCTGACTTATTACCCTTAAGTAAGTGAAATTTCTGCAATTTTTCCCCAAAATATGGGAAATTTCTGCATTTTTGCCCCCAAATAAGAGGAATTTCAGCCTTTTTACCTCAAAATAAGGGGAATTTCTACATTTTTGCCACAAAATATTAGGAATTTCTGCCTTTTTGCCCTGAAATAAGGAAAATTTCTGCCTTTTTTTCATGATATAAGTGAAATTTCTGCAATTTTGCAAAAAATAAGTGAAATTTCTGCAATTTTGCCCAAAAATAAGGGAAATTTCTGCAATTTTGCCCCAAAATAAGGGAAATTTCTGGAATTTTGCCCCAAAATAAGTGGAATTTCTGAGTTTTGCCCCAAAATACGGAGAATTTCTGCTTTTTGCCCCACAATTAGGGGGATTTCTGCAATTTTGCTCCAAAATACGGGGAATATCTGCCTTTTTGCCCGAAAATAAGGAGAATGCATACCTTTTTGCCATAAAATAGGGAAATGTCTTCATTTTTGCTCCAAAATAAGGGGAATTTCTGCTTTTTTGCTTCTAAATATGTGGAATTTCTGTCTTTTTCTCCCAAAACAAAGGTTATTCATATCTTTTTGCCCCAAAATAGGAAAAATTTCTGACTTATTATCCTTAAAGAAGTGAAATTTCTGCAATTTTGCCCCAAAATAAGGGAAATTTCTGGATTTTTGCCCCAAAATTTGTGGAATTTCTGAGTTTTGCCCCAAAATATGGAGAATTTCTGTCTTTTGGCCCCAACATATAGGGAACTTCAGCCTTTTTGCCCCACAATTAAGGCAATTTTTGCAATTTTGCTCCAAATTACGGGGAATTTCTTCCTTTTTGCCTGAAAATAAGAAGAATGCATATATTTTTGCCATAAAAAAGGGAAATTTCTTCATTTTTGCTCCAAAATAAAGAAAATTTCTGCTTTTATGCGTCTAAATAAGTGGAATTTCTGTCTTTTTCCCCCCAAACAAAGAGAATTTCTGTCTTTTATGCCCCAAAATAAGAAAATTTCTGATTTATTACCTTGAAATAAGTGAAATTTCTGCAATTTTGCCCCAAAATAAAGAAAATTTCTGCCTTTTGCCCCCAAATAAGGGGAATTTCAGCCTTTTTACCTCAAAATGAGGGGAATTTCTGCATTTTTGCCACAAAATATTAGGAATTTATGCATTTTGCTCCAAAATAAGGAAAATTTCTGCCTTTTGCCCCAAAATAAGTGGAATTTCTAAGGTTTGCCCCAAAATAAGGAGAATTTCTGTCTTTTTGCCCTAACATATAGGGAATTCTGCCTATTTTCCCCACATTTAGGGGAATTTCTGCAATTTTGCTCCAAAATACGGGGAATTTCTGCCTTTTTGCCCGAAAATAAGGAGAATGCATACATTTTTGCCATAAAAAAAGGGAAATGTCTTCATTTTTGCTCCAAAATAAGGGGAATTTCTGCTTTTTTGCCTCTAAATAAGTGGAATTTCTGTCTTTTTCTTCCAGAACAAAGGTTATTCATATCTTTTTGCCCCAAAATAGGAAAAATTTCTGACTTATTATCCTTAAATAATTGAAATTTCTGCAATTTTGCCCCAAAATAAGGGAAATTTCTGGATTTTTGCCCCAAAATTTGTGGAATTTCTGAGTTTTGCCCCAAAATAAGGAGAATTTCTGTCTTTTGGCCCCAACATATAGGGAACTTCAGCCTTTTTGCCCCACATTTAAGGCAATTTTTGCAATTTTGCTCCAAATTACGGGGAATTTCTTCCTTTTTGCCCCAAAATAAGAAGAATGCATATATTTTTGCCATAAAAAAGGGAAATTTCTTCATTTCTTTCCAAAATAAAAAAAATTTCTGCTTTTATGCGTCTAAATAAGTGGAATTTCTGTCTTTTTCCCCCAAAACAAAGAGAATTTCTGTCTTTTTTGCCCCAAAATAAGAAAATTTCTGATTTATTACCTTGAAATAAGTGAAATTTCTGCAATTTTGCCCCAAAATAAAGAAAATTTCTGCCTTTTGCCCCCAAATAAGGGGAATTTCAGCCTTTTTACCTCAAAATGAGGGGAATTTCTGCATTTTTGCCACAAAATATTAGGAATTTATGCATTTTGCTCCAAAATAAGGAAAATTTCTGCCTTTTTCCCCTGAAATAAGTGAAATTTCTGCAATTTTGCCCCAAAATAAGTGAAATTTCTGCAATTTTGCCCCAAAATAAGGGGAATTTCTGGAATTTTGCCCCAAAATAAGTGGAATTTCTGAGGTTTGCCCCAAAATAAGGGAAATTTCTGCCTTTTTGCTCCCAAAAAAGGGGAATTTCAGATTTTTACCTCAAAATAATGGGAATTTCTGCATTTTTGCCACATAATATTAGGAATTTCTGCCTTTTTGCCCCAAAAATTAGAAAAATTTCTGCCTTTTTTCCCTGAAATAAGTGAAATTTCTGCAATTTTGCCCAAAAATAAGTGAAATTTCTGCAATTTTGCCCAAAAATAAGGGAAATTTCTGCAATTTTGCCCCAAAATAAGGGAAATATCTGGAATTTTGCCCCAAAATAAGTGGAATTTCTGAGTTTTGCCTCAAAATAAGGAGAATTTCTGTCTTTTTGGCCTATCATATAGGGAATTTCTGCTTTTTGCCCCACAATTAGGGGAATTTCTGCAATTTTGCTCCAAAATACGGGGAATTTCTGCCTTTTTGCCCGAAAATAAGAAGAATGCATACCTTTTTGCCATAAAAAAGGGAAATTTCTTCATTTTTGCTCCAAAATAAGGGGAATTTCTGCTTTTTTGCCTCTAAATAAGTGGAATTTCTGTCTTTTTCCCCCAAAACAAAGGGAATTTCTGTCTTTTTTGCCCCAAAATAAAGAAAAATTCTGACTTATTACCCTGAAGTAAGTGAAATTTCTGCAATTTTTCCCCAAAATATGGGATAATTCTGCATTTTTGCCACCAAATAAGAGGAATTTCAGCCTTTTTACCTCAAAATAAGGGGAATTTCTACATTTTTGCCACCAAATATTAGGAATTTCTGCCTATTGCCCTGTAATAAGGAAAATTTCTGCCTTTTTTCCATGAAATAAGTGAAATTTCTGCAATTTTGCAAAAAATAAGTGAAATTTCTGCAATTTTGCCCAAAAATAAGTGAAATTTCTGCAATTTTGCCCCAAAATAAGGGAAATTTCTGGAATTTTGCCCCAAAATAAGTGGAATTTCTGAGTTTTGCCCCAAAATAAGGAGAATTTCTGCTTTTTGCCCCACAATTAGGGGGATTTCTGCAATTTTGCTCCAAAATACGGGGAATTTCTGCCTTTGTGCCCGAAAATAAGGAGAATTCATACATTTTGCCATAAAAAAGGGAAATGTCTTCATTTTTGCTCCAAAATAAGGGGAATTTCTGCTTTTTTGCCTCTAAATAAGTGGAATTTCTGTCTTTTTCTTCCAAAACAAAGGTTATTCATATCTTTTTGCCCCAAAATAGGAAAAATTTCTGACTTATTATCCTTAAATAAGTGAAATTTCTGCAATTTTGCCCCAAAATAAGGGAAATTTCTGGATTTTTGCCCCAAAATTTGTGGAATTTCTGAGTTTTGCCCCAAAATAGGAGAATTTCTGTCTTTTGGCCCCAACATATAGGGAACTTCAGCTTTTTTGCCCCACAATTAAGGCAATTTTTGCAATTTTGCTCCAAATTACGGGGAATTTCTTCCTTTTTGCCCGAAAATAAGAAGAATGCATATATTTTTGCCATAAAAAAGGGAAATTTCTTCATTTTTGCTCCAAAATAAAGAAAATTTCTGCTTTTATGCGTCTAAATAAGTGGAATTTCTGTCTTTTTCCCCCAAAACAAAGAGAATTTCTGTCTTTTTTGCCCCAAAATAAGAAAATTTCTGATTTATTACCTTGAAATAAGTGAAATTTCTGCAATTTTGCCCCAAAATAAAGAAAATTTCTGCCTTTTGCCCCGCAAATAAGGGGAATTTCAGCCTTTTTACCTCAAAATGAGGGGAATTTCTGCATTTTTGCCACAAAATATTAGGAATTTCTGCATTTTGCTCCAAAACAAGGAAAATTTCTGCCTTTTTCCCCTGAAATAAGTGAAATTTCTGCAATTTTGCCCCAAAATAAGTGAAATTTCTGCAATTTTGCCCCAAAATAAGGGAAATTTCTGGAATTTTGCCCCAAAATAAGTGGAATTTCTGAGTTTTGCCCCAAAATAAGGAGAATTTCTGTCTTTTTGCCCTAACATATAGGGAATTCTGCCTATTTGCCCCACATTTAGGGGAATTTCTGCAATTTTGCTCCAAAATACGGGGAATTTCTGCCTTTTTGAACAAAAATAAGAAGAATGCATACCTTTTTGCCATAAAAAAGGGAAATTTCTTCATTTTTGCTCCAAAATAAGGGGAATTTCTGCATTTTGCCTCTAAATATGTGAAATTTCTGTCTTTTTCCCCCAAAACAAAGGGAATTTCTCTCTTTTTGGACCCAAAATAAAAAAAATTTCTGACTTATTACCCTGAAGTAAGTGAAAATTCTGCAATTTTGCCCCAAAATAAGGGAAATTTCTGCCTTTTTGCTCCCAAAAAAGGGGAATTTCAGATTTTTACCTCAAAATAATGGGAATTTCTGCATTTTTGCCACAAAATATTAGGAATTTCTGCCTTTTTGCCCCAAAAATTAGAAAAATTTCTGCCTTTTTTCCCTGAAATAAGTGAAATTTCTGCAATTTTGCCCAAAAATAAGTGAAATTTCTGCAATTTTTGCCCAAAAATAAGGGAAATTTCTGTAATTTTGCCCCAAAATAAGGGAAATTTCTGGAATTTTGCCCCAAAATAAGTGGAATTTCTGAGTTTTGCCTCAAAATAAGGAGAATTTCTGTCTTTTTGCCCTAACATATAGGGAATTTCTGCTTTTTGCCCCACAATTAGAAGAATTTCTGCAATTTTGCTCCAAAATACGGGGAATTTCTGCCTTTTTGCCCAAAAATAAGAAGAATGCATACCTTTTTGCCATAAAAAAGGGAAATTTCTTCATTTTTGCTCCAAAATAAGGGGAATTTCTGCTTTTTTGCCTCTAAATAAGTGGAATTTCTCTCTTTTTCCCCCAAAACAAAGGGAATTTCTCTCTTTTTCGCACAAAAATAAAGAAAAATTCTGACTTATTACCCTGAAGTAAGTGAAATTTCTGCAATTTTTCCCCAAAATATGGGAAATTTCTGCATTTTTGCCCCCAAATAAGAGGAATTTCAGCCTTTTTACCTCAAAATAAGGGGAATTTCTACATTTTTGCCACAAAATATTAGGAATTTCTGCCTTTTTGCCCTGAAATAAGGAAAATTTCTGCCTTTTTTCCATGAAATAAGTGAAATTTCTGCAATTTTGCAAAAAATAAGTGAAATTTCTGCAATTTTGCCCAAAAATAAGGGAAATTTCTGCAATTTTGCCCCAAAATAAGGGAAATTTCTGGAATTTTGCCCCAAAATAAGTGGAATTTCTGAGTTTTGCCCCAAAATACGGAGAATTTCTGCTTTTTGCCCCACAATTAGGGGGATTTCTGCAATTTTGCTCCAAAATACGGGGAATTTCTGCCTTTTTGCCCGAAAATAAGGAGAATGCATACCTTTTTGCCATAAAAAAAGGGAAATGTCTTCATTTTTGCTCCAAAATAAGTAGAATTTCTGCTTTTTTGCCTCTAAATAAGTGGAATTTCTGTCTTTTTCTTCCAAAACAAAGGTTATTCATATCTTTTTGCCCCAAAATAGGAAAAATTTCTGACTTATTATCCTTAAATAAGTGAAATTTCTGCAATTTTGCCCCAAAATAAGGGAAATTTCTGGATTTTTGCCCCAAAATTTGTGGAATTTCTGAGTTTTGCCCCAAAATAAGGAGAATTTCTGTCTTTTGGCCCCAACATATAGGGAACTTCAGCCTTTTTGCCCCACATTTAAGGCAATTTTTGCAATTTTGCTCCAAATTAAGGGGAATTTCTTCCTTTTTGCCCCAAAATAAGAAGAATGCATATATTTTTGCCATAAAAAAGGGAAATTTCTTCATTTTTGCTCCAAAATAAAGAAAATTTCTGCTTTTATTCGTCTAAATAAGTGGAATTTCTGTCTTTTTCCCCCAAAACAAAGAGAATTTCTGTCTTTTTTGCCCCAAAATAAGAAAATTTCTGATTTATTACCTTGAAATAAGTGAAATTTCTGCAATTTTGCCCCAAAATAAAGAAAATTTCTGCCTTTAGCCCCCAAATAAAAGGAATTTCAGCCTTTTTACCTCAAAATGAGGGGAATTTCAGCATTTTTGCTACAAAATATTAGGAATTTCTGCATTTTGCTCCAAAATAAGGAAAATTTCTGCCTTTTTCCCCTGAAATAAGTGAAATTTCTGCAATTTTGCCCCATAATAAGTGAAATTTCTGCAATTTTGCCCCAAAATAAGGGAAATTTCTGGAATTTTGCCCCAAAATAAGTGGAATTTCTGAGGTTTGCCCCAAAATAAGGAGAATTTCTGTCTTTTTGCCCTAACATATAGGGAATTCTGCCTATTTGCCCCACATTTAGGGGAATTTCTGCAATTTTGCTCTAAAATACGGGGAATTTCTGCCTTTTTGAACAAAAATAAGAAGAATGCATACCTTTTTGCCATAAAAAAGGGAAATTTCTTCATTTTTGCTCCAAAATAAGGGGAATTTCTGCATTTTGCCTCTAAATATGTGGAATTTCTGTCTTTTTCCCCCAAAACAAAGGGAATTTCTCTCTTTTTGGACCCAAAATAAAAAAAATTTCTGACTTATTACCATGAAGTAAGTGAAAATTCTGCAATTTTGCCCCAAAATAAGGGAAATTTCTGCCTTTTTGCTCCCAAAAAAGGGGAATTTCAGATTTTTACCTCAAAATAATGGGAATTTCTGCATTTTTGCCACAAAATATTAGGAATTTCTGCCTTTTTGCCCCAAAAATTAGAAAAATTTCTGCCTTTTTTCCCTGAAATAAGTGAAATTTCTGCAATTTTGCCCAAACATAAGTGAAATTTCTGCAATTTTGCCCAAAAATAAGGGAAATTTCTGCAATTTTGCCCCAAAATAAGGGAAATTTCTGGAATTTTGCCCCAAAATAAGTGGAATTTCTGAGTTTTGCCTCAAAATAAGGAGAATTTCTGTCTTTTTGCCCTAACATATAGGGAATTTCTGCTTTTTGCCCCACAATTAGAAGAATTTCTGCAATTTTGCTCCAAAATACGGGGAATTTCTGCCTTTTTGCCCAAAAATAAGAAGAATGCATACCTTTTTGCCATAAAAAAGGGAAATTTCTTCATTTTTGCTCCAAAATAAGGGGAATTTCTGCTTTTTTGCCTCTAAATAAGTGGAATTTCTCTCTTTTTCCCCCAAAACAAAGGGAATTTCTCTCTTTTTCGCACAAAAATAAAGAAAAATTCTGACTTATTACCCTGAAGTAAGTGAAATTTCTGCAATTTTTCTCCTAAATATGGGAAATTTCTGCATTTTTGCGCCCAAATAAGAGGAATTTCAGCCTTTTTACCTCAAAATAAGGGGAATTTCTACATTTTTGCCACAAAATATTAGGAATTTCTGCCTTTTTGCCCTGAAATAAGGAAAATTTCTGCCTTTTTTCCATGAAATAAGTGAAATTTCTGCAATTTTGCAAAAAATAAGTGAAATTTCTGCAATTTTGCCCAAAAATAAGGGAAATTTCTGCAATTTTGCCCCAAAATAAAAGAAATTTCTGGAATTTTGCCCCAAAATAAGTGGAATTTCTGAGTTTTGCCCCAAAATAAGGAGAATTTCTGCTTTTTGCCCCACAATAGGGGGATTTCTGCAATTTTGCTCCAAAATACGGGGAATTTCTGCCTTTTTGCCCGAAAATAAGGAGAATGCATACCTTTTTGCCATAAAAAAGGGAAATTTCTTCATTTTTGCTCCAAAATAAGGGGAATTTCTGCCTTTTTGAACAAAAATAAGAAGAATGCATACCTTTTTGCCATAAAAAAGGGAAATTTCTTCATTTTTGCTCCAAAATAAGGGGAATTTCTGCATTTTGCCTCTAAATATGTGGAATTTCTGTCTTTTTCCCCCAAAACAAAGGTAATTTCTCTTTTTTTGGACCCAAAATAAAAAAAATTTCTGACTTATTACCCTGAAGTAAGTGAAAATTCTGCAATTTTGCCCCAAAATAAGGGAAATTTCTGCCTTTTTGCTCCCAAAAAAGGGGAATTTCAGATTTTTACCTCAAAATAATGAGAATTTCTGCATTTTTGCCACATAATATTAGGAATTTCTGCCTTTTTGCCCCAAAAATTAGAAAAATTTCTACCTTTTTTCCCTGAAATAAGTGAAATTTCTGCAATTTTGCCCAAAAATAAGTGAAATTTCTGCAATTTTGCCCAAAAATAAAGGAAATTTCTGCAATTTTGCCCCAAAATAAGGGAAATTTCTGGAATTTTGCCCCAAAATAAGTGGAATTTCTGAGTTTTGCCTCAAAATAAGGAGAATTTCTGTCTTTTTCCCTAACATATAGGGAATTTCTGCTTTTTGCCCCACAATTAGAAAAATTTCTGCAATTTTGCTCCAAAATACGGGGAATTTCTGCCTTTTTGCCCGAAAATAAGAAGAATGCATACCTTTTTGCCATAAAAAAGGGAAATTTCTTCATTTTTGCTCCAAAATAAGGGGAATTTCTGCTTTTTTGCCTCTAAATAAGTGGAATTTCTCTTTTTTTCCCCCAAATCAAAGGGAATTTCTCTAATTTTCGCCCCAAAATAAAGAAAAATTCTGACTTATTACCCTGAAGTAAGTGAAATTTCTGCAATTTTTCCCCAAAATATGGGAAATTTCTGCATTTTTGCCCCCAAATAAGAGGAATTTCAGCCTTTTTACCTCAAAATAAGGGGAATTTCTACATTTTTGCCACAAAATATTAGAAATTTCTGCCTTTTTGCCCTGAAATAAGGAAAATTTCTGCCTTTTTTCCATGAAATAAGTGAAATTTCTGCAATTTTGCAAAAAATAAGTGAAATTTCTGCAATTTTGCCCAAAAATAAGGGAAATTTCTGCAATTTTGCCCCAAAATAAGGGAAATTACTGGAATTTTGCCCCAAAATAAGTGGAATTTCTGAGTTTTGCCCCAAAATAAGGAGAATTTCTGCTTTTTGCCCCACAATTAGGGGGATTTCTGCAATTTTGCTCCAAAATACGGGGATTTTCTGCCTTTTTGCCCGAAAATAAGGAGAATGCATACCTTTTTGCCATAAAAAAGGGAAATGTCTTCATTTTTGCTCCAAAATAAGGGGAATTTCTGCTTTTTTGCCTCTAAATAAGTGGAATTTCTGTCTTTTTCTTCCAAAACAAAGGTTATTCATATCTTTTTGCCCCAAAATAGGAAAAATTTCTGACTTATTATCCTTAAATAAGTGAAATTTCTGCAATTTTGCCCCAAAATAAGGGAAATTTCTGGATTTTTGCCCCAAAATTTGTGGAATTTCTGAGTTTTGCCCCAAAATAAGGAGAATTTCTGTCTTTTGGCCCCAACATATAGGGAATTTCAGCCTTTTTGCCCCACAATTAAGGCAATTTCTGCAATTTTGCTCCAAATTACGGGGAATTTCTGCCTTTTTGCCCGAAAATAAGAAGAATGCATATATTTTTGCCATAAAAAAGGGAAATTTCTTCATTTTTGCTCCAAAATAAAGAAAATTTCTGCTTTTATGCGTCTAAATAAGTGGAATTTCTGTCTTTTTCCCCCAAAACAAAGAGAATTTCTTTCTTTTTTGCCCCAAAATAAGAAAATTTCTGATTTATTACCTTGAAATAAGTGAAATTTCTGCAATTTTGCCCCAAAATAAAGAAAATTTCTGCCTTTTTGCCCCCAAATAAGGGCAATTTCAGCCTTTTTACCTCAAAATGAGGGGAATTTCTGCATTTTTGCCACAAAATATTAGGAATTTCTGCATTTTGCTCCAAAATAAGGAAAATTTCTGCCTTTTTCCCCTGAAATAAGTGAAATTTCTACAACTTTGCCCCAAAATAAGTGAAATTTCTGCAATTTTGCCCCAAAATAAGGGAAATTTCTGGAATTTTGCCCCAAAATAAGTGGAATTTCTGAGTTTTGCCCCAAAATAAGGAGAATTTCTGTCTTATTGCCCTAACATATAGGGAATTCTGCCATTTTGCCCCACATTTAGGGGAATTTCTGCAATTTTGCTCCATAATACGGGGAATTTCTGCCTTTTTGAACGAAAATAAGAAGAATGCATACCTTTTTGCCATAAAAAAGGGAAATTTCTTTATTTTTGCTCCAAAATAAGGGGAATTTCTGCATTTTGCCTCTAAATATGTGGAATTTCTGTCTTTTTCCCCCAAAACAAAGGGAATTTCTGTCTTTTTGGCCCCAAAATAAAAAAAATTTCTGACTTATTACCCTGAAGTAAGTGAAAATTCTGCAATTTTGCCCCAAAATAAGGGAAATTTCTGCTTTTTTGCTCCCAAAAAAGGGGAATTTCAGACTTTTTACCTCAAAATAATGGGAACTTCTGCATTTTTGCCACAAAATATTAGGAATTTCTGCCTTTTTGCCCCAAAAATTAGAAAAATTTCTGCCTTTTTTCCCTGAAATAAGTGAAATTTCTGCAATTTTGCCCAAAAATAAGTGAAATTTCTGCAATTTTGCCCAAAAATAAGGGAAATTTCTGCAATTTTGCCCCAAAATAAGGGAAATTTCTGGAATTTTGCCCCAAAATAAGTGGAATTTCTGAGTTTTGCCTCAAAATAAGGAGAATTTCTGTCTTTTTGGCCTTTCATATAGGGAATTTCTGCTTTTTGCCCCACAATTAGGGGAATTTCTGCAATTTTGCTCCAAAATACGGGGAATTTCTGCCTTTTTGCCCGAAAATAAGAAGAATGCATACCTTTTTGCCATAAAAAAGGGAAATTTCTTCATTTTTGCTCCAAAATAAGGGGAATTTCTGCTTTTTTGCCTCTAAATAAGTGGAATTTCTGTCTTTTTCCCCCAAAACAAAGGGAATTTCTGTCTTTTTTGCCCCAAAATAAAGAAAAATTCTGACTTATTACCCTGAAGTAAGTGAAATTTCTGCAAATTTTCCCCAAAATATGGGATATTTCTGCATTTTTGCCACCAAATAAGAGGAATTTCAGCCTTTTTACCTCAAAATAAGGGGAATTTCTACATTTTTGCCACCAAATATTAGGAATTTCTGCCTATTGCCCTGTAATAAGGAAAATTTCTGCCTTTTTTCCATGAAATGAGTGAAATTTCTGCAATTTTGCAAAAAATAAGTGAAATTTCTGCAATTTTGCCCAAAAATAAGTGAAATTTCTGCAATTTTGCCCCAAAATAAGGGAAATTTCTGGAATTTTGCCCCAAAATAAGTGGAATTTCTGAGTTTTGCCCCAAAATAAGGAGAATTTCTGCTTTTTGCCCCACAATTAGGGGGATTTCTGCAATTTTGCTCCAAAATACGGGGAATTTCTGCCTTTTTGCCCGAAAATAAGGAGAATTCATACATTTTGCCATAAAAAAGGGAAATGTCTTCATTTTTGCTCCAAAATAGGGGGAATTTCTGCTTTTTTGCCTCTAAATAAGTGGAATTTCTGTCTTTTTCTTCCAAAACAAAGGTTATTCATATCTTTTTGCCCCAAAATAGGAAAAATTTCTGACTTATTATCCTTAAATAAGTGAAATTTCTGCAATTTTGCCCCAAAATAAGGGAAATTTCTGGATTTTTGCCCCAAAATTTGTGGAATTTCTGAGTTTTGCCCCAAAATAAGGAGAATTTCTGTCTTTTGGCCCCAACATATAGGGAACTTCAGCCTTTTTGCCCCACAATTAAGGCAATTTTTGCAATTTTGCTCCAAATTACGGGGAATTTCTTCCTTTTTTCCCGAAAATAAGAAGAATGCATATATTTTTGCCATAAAAAAGGGAAATTTCTTCATTTTTGCTCCAAAATAAAGAAAATTTCTGCTTTTATGTGTCTAAATAAGTGGAATTTCTGTCTTTTTCCCCCAAAACAAAGAGAATTTATGTCTTTTTTGCCCCAAAATAAGAAAATTTCTGATTTATTACCTTGAAATAAGTGAAATTTCTGCAATTTTGCCCCAAAATAAAGAAAATTTCTGCCTTTTTGCCCCCAAATAAGGGGAATTTCAGCCTTTTTACCTCAAAATGAGGGGAATTTCTGCATTTTTGACACAAAATATTAGGAATTTCTGCATTCTGCTCCAAAATAAGGAAAATTTCTGCCTTTTTCCCCTGAAATAAGTGAAATTTCTGCAATTTTGCCCCAAAATAAGTGAAATTTCTGCAATTTTGCCCCAAAATAAGGGAAATTTCTGGAATTTTGCCCCAAAATAAGTTGAATTTCTGAGTTTTGCCCCAAAATAAGGAGAATTTCTGTCTTTTTGCCCTAACATATAGGGAATTCTGCCTATTTGCCCCACATTTAGGGGAATTTCTGCAATTTTGCTCCAAAATACGGGGAATTTCTGCCTTTTTGAACAAAAATAAGAAGAATGCATACCTTTTTGCAATAAAAAAGGGAAATTTTTTCATTTTTGCTCCAAAATAAGGGGAATTTCTGCATTTTGCCAGTAAATATGTGGAATTTCTGTCTTTTTCCCCCAAAACAAAGGGAATTTCTCTCTTTTTGGACCCAAAATAAAAAAAAATTCTGACTTATTACCCTGAAGTAAGTGAAAATTCTGCAATTTTGCCCCAAAATAAGGGAAATTTCTGCCTTTTTGCTCCCAAAAAAGGGGAATTTCAGATTTTTACCTCAAAATAATGGGAATTTCTGCATTTTTGCCACAAAATATTAGGAATTTCTGCCTTTTTGCCCCAAAAATTAGAAAAATTTCTGCCTTTTTTCCCTGAAATAAGTGAAATTTCTGCAATTTTGCCCAAAAATAAGTGAAATTTCTGCAATTTTGCCCAAAAATAAGGGAAATTTCTGCAATTTTGCCCCAAAATAAGGGAAATTTCTGGAATTTTGCGCCAAAATAAGTGGAATTTCTGAGTTTTGCCTCAAAATAAGGAGAATTTCTGTCTTTTTGCCCTAACATATAGGGTATTTCTGCTTTTTGCCCCACAATTAGGGGAATTTCTGCAATTTTGCTCCAAAATACGGGGAATTTCTGCCTTTTTGCCCGAAAATAAGAAGAATGCATACCTTTTTGCCATAAAAAAGGGAAATTTCTTCATTTTTGCTCCAAAATAAGGGGAATTTCTGCTTTTTTGCCTCTAAATAAGTGGAATTTCTGTCTTTTTCCCCCAGAACAAAGGGAATTTCTGTCTTTTTTGTCCCAAAATAAAGAAAAATTCTGACTTATTACCCTGAAGTAAGTGAAATTTCTGCAATTTTTCCCCAAAATATGGGATATTTCTGCATTTTTGCCACCAAATAAGAGGAATTTCAGCCTTTTTACCTCAAAATAAGGGGAATTTCTACATTTTTACCACAAAATATTAGGAATTTCTGCCTTTTGCCCTGTAATAAGGAAAATATCTGCCTTTTTTCCATGAAATAAGTGAAATTTCTGCAATTTTGCAAAAAATAAGTGAAATTTCTGCAATTTTGCCCAAAAATAAGGGAAATTTCTGCAATTTTGCCCCAAAATAAGGGAAATTTCTGGAATTTTGCCCCAAAATAAGTGGAATTTCTGAGTTTTGCCCCAAAATAAGGAGAATTTCTGCTTTTTGCCCCACAATTAGGGGGATTTCTGCAATTTTGCGCCAAAATACGGGGAATTTCTGCCTTTTTGAACGAAAATAAGAAGAATGCATACCTTTTTGCCATAAAAAAGGGAAATTTCTTCATTTTTGCTCCAAAATAAGGGGAATTTCTGCATTTTGCCTCTAAATATGTGGAATTTCTGTCTTTTTCCCCCAAAACAAAGGGAATTTCTGTCTTTTTGGCCCCAAAATAAAAAAAATTTCTGACTTATTACCCTGAAGTAAGTGAAAATTCTGCAATTTTGCCCCAAAATAAGGGAAATTTCTGCTTTTTTGCTCCCAAAAAAGGGGAATTTCAGACTTTTTACCTCAAAATAATGGGAACTTCTGCATTTTTGCCACAAAATATTAGGAATTTCTGCCTTTTTGCCCCAAAAATTAGAAAAATTTCTGCCTTTTTTCCCTGAAATAAGTGAAATTTCTGCAATTTTGCCCAAAAATAAGTGAAATTTCTGCAATTTTGCCCAAAAATAAGGGAAATTTCTGCAATTTTGCCCCAAAATAAGGGAAATTTCTGGAATTTTGCCCCAAAATAAGTGGAATTTCTGAGTTTTGCCTCAAAATAAGGAGAATTTCTGTCTTTTTGGCCTATCATATAGGGAATTTCTGCTTTTTGCCCCACAATTAGGGGAATTTCTGCAATTTTGCTCCAAAATACGGGGAATTTCTGCCTTTTTGCCCGAAAATAAGAAGAATGCATACCTTTTTGCCATAAAAAAGGGAAATTTCTTCATTTTTGCTCCAAAATAAGGGGAATTTCTGCTTTTTTGCCTCTAAATAAGTGGAATTTCTGTCTTTTTCCCCCAAAACAAAGGGAATTTCTGTCTTTTTTGCCCCAAAATAAAGAAAAATTCTGACTTATTACCCTGAAGTAAGTGAAATTTCTGCAATTTTTCCCCAAAATATGGGATATTTCTGCATTTTTGCCACCAAATAAGAGGAATTTCAGCCTTTTTACCTCAAAATAAGGGGAATTTCTACATTTTTGCCACAAAATATTAGGAATTTCTGCCTATTGCCCTGTAATAAGGAAAATTTCTGCCTTTTTTCCAAGAAATAAGTGAAATTTCTGCAATTTTGCAAAAAATAAGTGAAATTTCTGCAATTTTGCCCAAAAATAAGGGAAATATCTGCAATTTTGCCCCAAAATAAGGGAAATTTCTGGAATTTTGCCCCAAAATAAGTGGAATTTCTGAGTTTTGCCCCAAAATAAGGAGAATTTCTGCTTTTTGCCCCACAATTAGGGGGATTTCTGCAATTTTGCTACAAAATACGGGGAATTTCTGCCTTTTTGCCCGAAAATAAGGAGAATTCATACCTTTTTGCCATAAAAAAGGGAAATGTCTTCATTTTTGCTCCAAAATAAGGGGAATTTCTGCTTTTTTGCCTCTAAATAAGTGGAATTTCTGTCTTTTTCTTCCAAAACAAAGGTTATTCATATCTTTTTGCCCCAAAATAGGAAAAATTTCTGACTTATTATCCTTAAATAAGTGAAATTTCTGCAATTTTGCCCCAAAATAAGGGAAATTTCTGGATTTTTGCCCCAAAATTTGTGGAATTTCTGAGTTTTGCCCCAAAATAAGGAGAATTTCTGTCTTTTGGCCCCAACATATAGGGAACTTCAGCCTTTTTGCCCCACAATTAAGGCAATTTTTGCAATTTTGCTCCAAATTACGGGGAATTTCTTCCTTTTTGCCCCAAAATAAGAAGAATGCATATATTTTTGCCATAAAAAAGGGAAATTTCTTCATTTTTGCTCCAAAATAAAGAAAATTTCTGCTTTTATGCGTCTAAATAAGTGGAATTTCTGTCTTTTTACCCCAAAACAAAGAGAATTTCTTTCTTTTTTGCCCCAAAATAAGAAAATTTCTGATTTATTACCTTGAAATAAGTGAAATTTCTGCAATTTTGCCCCAAAATAAAGAAAATTTCTGCCTTTTTGCCCCCAAATAAGGGGAATTTCAGCCTTTTTACCTCAAAATGAGGGGAATTTCTGCATTTTTGCCACAAAATATTAGGAATTTCTGCATTTTGCTCCAAAATAAGGAAAATTTCTGCCTTTTTCCCCTGAAATAAGTGAAATTTCTGCAACTTTGCCCCAAAATAAATGAAATTTCTGCAATTTTGCCCCAAAATAAGGGAAATTTCTGGAATTTTGCCCCAAAATAAGTGGAATTTCTGAGTTTTGCCCCAAAATAAGGAGAATTTCTGTCTTTTTGCCCTAACATATAGGGAATTCTGCCTTTTTGCCCCACATTTAGGGGAATTTATGCAATTTTGCTCCAAATTACGGGGAATTTCTGCCTTTTTGAACGAAAATAAGAAGAATGCATACCGTTTTGCCATAAAAAAGGGAAATTTCTTCATTTTTGCTCCAAAATAAGGGGAATTTCTGCATTTTGCCTCTAAATATGTGGAATTTCTTTCTTTTTCCCCCAAAACAAAGGGAATTTCTGTCTTTTTGGCCACAAAATAAAAAAAATTTCTGACTTATTACCCTGAAGTAAGTGAAAATCTGCAATTTTGCCCCAAAATAAGGGAAATTTCTGCTTTTTTGCTCCCAAAAATGGGGAATTTCAGACTTTTTACCTCAAAATAATGGGAACTTCTGCATTTTTGCCACAAAATATTAGGAATTTCTGCCTTTTTGCCCCAAAAATTAGAAAAATTTCTGCCTTTTTTCCCTGAAATAAGTGAAATTTCTGCAATTTTGCCCAAAAATAAGTGAAATTTCTGCAATTTTGCCCAAAAATAAGGGAAATTTCTGCAATTTTGCCCCAAAATAAGGGAAATTTCTGGAATTTTGCCCCAAAATAAGTGGAATTTCTGAGTTTTGCCTCAAAATAAGGAGAATTTCTGTCTTTTTGGCCTATCATATAGGGAATTTCTGCTTTTTGCCCCACAATTAGGGGAATTTCTGCAATTTTGCTCCAAAATACGGGGAATTTCTTCCTTTTTGCCCGAAAATAAGAAGAATGCATACCTTTTTGCCATAAAAAAAGGGAAATTTCTTCATTTTTGCTCCAAAATAAGGGGAATTTCTGCTTTTTTGCCTCTAAATAAGTGGAATTTCTGTCTTTTTCCCCCAAAACAAAGGGAATTTCTGTCTTTTTTGCCCCAAAATAAAGAAAAATTCTGACTTATTACCCTGAAGTAAGTGAAATTTCTGCAATTTTTCCCCAAAATATGGGATATTTCTGCATTTTTGCCACCAAATAAGAGGAATTTCAGCCTTTTTACCTCAAAATAAGGGGAATTTCTACATTTTTGCCACAAAATATTAGGAATTTCTGCCTATTGCCCTGTAATAAGGAAAATTTCTGCCTTTTTTCCAAGAAATAAGTGAAATTTCTGCAATTTTGCAAAAAATAAGTGAAATTTCTGCAATTTTGCCCAAAAATAAGGGAAATGTCTGCAATTTTGCCCCAAAATAAGGGAAATTTCTGGAATTTTGCCCCAAAATAAGTGGAATTTCTGAGTTTTGCCCCAAAATAAGGAGAATTTCTGCTTTTTGCCCCACAATTAGGGGGATTTCTGCAATTTTGCTACAAAATACGGGGAATTTCTGCCTTTTTGCCCGAAAATAAGGAGAATTCATACCTTTTTACCATAAAAAAGGGAAATGTCTTCATTTTTGCTCCAAAATAAGGGGAATTTCTGCTTTTTTGCCTCTAAATAAGTGGAATTTCTGTCTTTTTCTTCCAAAACAAAGGTTATTCATATCTTTTTGCCCCAAAATAGGAAAAATTTCTGACTTATTATCCTTAAATAAGTGAAATTTCTGCAATTTTGCCCCAAAATAAGGGAAATTTCTGGATTTTTGCCCCAAAATTTGTGGAATTTCTGAGTTTTGCCCCAAAATAAGGAGAATTTCTGTCTTTTGGCCCCAACATATAGGGAACTTCAGCCTTTTTGCCCCACATTTAAGGCAATTTTTGCAATTTTGCTCCAAATTAAGGGGAATTTCTTCCTTTTTGCCCCAAAATAAGAAGAATGCATATATTTTTGCCATAAAAAAGGGAAATTTCTTCATTTTTGCTCCAAAATAAAGAAAATTTCTGCTTTTATGCGTCTAAATAAGTGGAATTTCTGTCTTTTTCCCCCAAAACAAAGAGAATTTCTGTCTTTTTTGCCCCAAAATAAGAAAATTTCTGATTTATTACCTTGAAATAAGTGAAATTTCTGCAATTTTGCCCCAAAATAAAGAAAATTTCTGCCTTTTGCCCCCAAATAAGGGGAATTTCAGCCTTTTTACCTCAAAATGAGGGGAATTTCTGCATTTTTGCCACAAAATATTAGGAATTTATGCATTTTGCTCCAAAATAAGGAAAATTTCTGCCTTTTTCCCCTGAAATAAGTGAAATTTCTGCAATTTTGCCCCAAAATAAGTGAAATTTCTGCAATTTTGCCCCAAAATAAGGGAAATTTCTGGAATTTTGCCCCAAAATAAGTGGAATTTCTGAGGTTTGCCCCAAAATAAGGAGAATTTCTGTCTTTTTGCCCTAACATATAGGGAATTCTGCCTATTTGCCCCACATTTAGGGGAATTTCTGCAATTTTGCTACAAAATACGGGGAATTTCTGCCTTTTTGAACAAAAATAAGAAGAATGCATACCTTTTTGCCATAAAAAAGGGAAATTTCTTCATTTTTGCTCCAAAATAAGGGGAATTTCTGCATTTTGCCTCTAAATATGTGGAATTTCTGTCTTTTTCCCCCAAAACAAAGGGAATTTCTCTCTTTTTGGACCCAAAATAAAAAAAATTTCTGACTTATTACCCTGAAGTAAGTGAAAATTCTGCAATTTTGCCCCAAAATAAGGGAAATTTCTGCCTTTTTGCTCCCAAAAAAGGGGAATTTCAGATTTTTACCTCAAAATAATGGGAATTTCTGCATTTTTGCCACAAAATATTAGGAATTTCTGCCTTTTTGCCCCAAAAATTAGAAAAATTTCTGCCTTTTTTCCCTGAAATAAGTGAAATTTCTGCAATTTTGCCCAAAAATAAGTGAAATTTCTGCAATTTTGCCCAAAAATAAGGGAAATTTCTGCAATTTTGCCCCAAAATAAGGGAAATTTCTGGAATTTTGCCCCAAAATAAGTGGAATTTCTGAGTTTTGCCTCAAAATAAGGAGAATTTCTGTCTTTTTGCCCTAACATATAGGGAATTTCTGCTTTTTGCCCCACAATTAGAAGAATTTCTGCAATTTTGCTCCAAAATACGGGGAATTTCTGCCTTTTTGCCCAAAAATAAGAAGAATGCATACCTTTTTGCCATAAAAAAGGGAAATTTCTTCATTTTTGCTCCAAAATAAGGGGAATTTCTGCTTTTTTGCCTCTAAATAAGTGGAATTTCTCTCTTTTTCCCCCAAAACAAAGGGAATTTCTCTCTTTTTCGCACAAAAATAAAGAAAAATTCTGACTTATTACCCTGAAGTAAGTGAAATTTCTGCAATTTTTCTCCTAAATATGGGAAATTTCTGTATTTTTGCGCCCAAATAAGAGGAATTTCAGCCTTTTTACCTCAAAATAAGGGGAATTTCTACATTTTTGCCACAAAATATTAGGAATTTCTGCCTTTTTGCCCTGAAATAAGGAAAATTTCGGCCTTTTTTCCATGAAATAAGTGAAATTTCTGCAATTTTGCAAAAAATAAGTGAAATTTCTGCAATTTTGCCCAAAAATAAGGGAAATTTCTGCAATTTTGCCCCAAAATAAAAGAAATTTCTGGAATTTTGCCCCAAAATAAGTGGAATTTCTGAGTTTTGCCCCAAAATAAGGAGTATTTCTGCTTTTTGCCCCACAATAGGGGGATTTCTGCAATTTTGCTCCAAAATACGGGGAATTTCTGCCTTTTTGCCCGAAAATAAGGAGAATGCATACCTTTTTGCCATAAAAAAGGGAAATTTCTTCATTTTTGCTCCAAAATAAGGGGAATTTCTGCCTTTTTGAACAAAAATAAGAAGAATGCATACCTTTTTGCCATAAAAAAGGGAAATTTCTTCATTTTTGCTCCAAAATAAGGGGAATTTCTGCATTTTGCCTCTAAATATGTGGAATTTCTGTCTTTTTCCCCCAAAACAAAGGTAATTTCTCTTTTTTTGGACCCAAAATAAAAAAAATTTCTGACTTATTACCCTGAAGTAAGTGAAAATTCTGCAATTTTGCCCCAAAATAAGGGAAATTTCTGCCTTTTTGCTCCCAAAAAAGGGGAATTTCAGATTTTTACCTCAAAATAATGAGAATTTCTGCATTTTTGCCACATAATATTAGGAATTTCTGCCTTTTTGCCCCAAAAATTAGAAAAATTTCTACCTTTTTTCCCTGAAATAAGTGAAATTTCTGCAATTTTGCCCAAAAATAAGTGAAATTTCTGCAATTTTGCCCAAAAATAAAGGAAATTTCTGCAATTTTGCCCCAAAATAAGGGAAATTTCTGGAATTTTGCCCCAAAATAAGTGGAATTTCTGAGTTTTGCCTCAAAATAAGGAGAATTTCTGTCTTTTTCCCTAACATATAGGGAATTTCTGCTTTTTGCCCCACAATTAGAAAAATTTCTGCAATTTTGCTCCAAAATACGGGGAATTTCTGCCTTTTTGCCCGAAAATAAGAAGAATGCATACCTTTTTGCCATAAAAAAGGGAAATTTCTTCATTTTTGCTCCAAAATAAGGGGAATTTCTGCTTTTTTGCCTCTAAATAAGTGGAATTTCTCTTTTTTTCCCCCAAATCAAAGGGAATTTCTCTAATTTTCGCCCCAAAATAAAGAAAAATTCTGACTTATTACCCTGAAGTAAGTGAAATTTCTGCAATTTTTCCCCAAAATATGGGAAATTTCTGCATTTTTGCCCCCAAATAAGAGGAATTTCAGCCTTTTTACCTCAAAATAAGGGGAATTTCTACATTTTTGCCACAAAATATTAGAAATTTCTGCCTTTTTGCCCTGAAATAAGGAAAATTTCTGCCTTTTTTCCATGAAATAAGTGAAATTTCTGCAATTTTGCAAAAAATAAGTGAAATTTCTGCAATTTTGCCCAAAAATAAGGGAAATTTCTGCAATTTTGCCCCAAAATAAGGGAAATTACTGGAATTTTGCCCCAAAATAAGTGGAATTTCTGAGTTTTGCCCCAAAATAAGGAGAATTTCTGCTTTTTGCCCCACAATTAGGGGGATTTCTGCAATTTTGCTCCAAAATACGGGGATTTTCTGCCTTTTTGCCCGAAAATAAGGAGAATGCATACCTTTTTGCCATAAAAAAGGGAAATGTCTTCATTTTTGCTCCAAAATAAGGGGAATTTCTGCTTTTTTGCCTCTAAATAAGTGGAATTTCTGTCTTTTTCTTCCAAAACAAAGGTTATTCATATCTTTTTGCCCCAAAATAGGAAAAATTTCTGACTTATTATCCTTAAATAAGTGAAATTTCTGCAATTTTGCCCCAAAATAAGGGAAATTTCTGGATTTTTGCCCCAAAATTTGTGGAATTTCTGAGTTTTGCCCCAAAATAAGGAGAATTTCTGTCTTTTGGCCCCAACATATAGGGAATTTCAGCCTTTTTGCCCCACAATTAAGGCAATTTCTGCAATTTTGCTCCAAATTACGGGGAATTTCTGCCTTTTTGCCCGAAAATAAGAAGAATGCATATATTTTTGCCATAAAAAAGGGAAATTTCTTCATTTTTGCTCCAAAATAAAGAAAATTTCTGCTTTTATGCGTCTAAATAAGTGGAATTTCTGTCTTTTTCCCCCAAAACAAAGAGAATTTCTTTCTTTTTTGCCCCAAAATAAGAAAATTTCTGATTTATTACCTTGAAATAAGTGAAATTTCTGCAATTTTGCCCCAAAATAAAGAAAATTTCTGCCTTTTTGCCCCCAAATAAGGGCAATTTCAGCCTTTTTACCTCAAAATGAGGGGAATTTCTGCATTTTTGCCACAAAATATTAGGAATTTCTGCATTTTGCTCCAAAATAAGGAAAATTTCTGCCTTTTTCCCCTGAAATAAGTGAAATTTCTACAACTTTGCCCCAAAATAAGTGAAATTTCTGCAATTTTGCCCCAAAATAAGGGAAATTTCTGGAATTTTGCCCCAAAATAAGTGGAATTTCTGAGTTTTGCCCCAAAATAAGGAGAATTTCTGTCTTATTGCCCTAACATATAGGGAATTCTGCCATTTTGCCCCACATTTAGGGGAATTTCTGCAATTTTGCTCCATAATACGGGGAATTTCTGCCTTTTTGAACGAAAATAAGAAGAATGCATACCTTTTTGCCATAAAAAAGGGAAATTTCTTCATTTTTGCTCCAAAATAAGGGGAATTTCTGCATTTTGCCTCTAAATATGTGGAATTTCTGTCTTTTTCCCCCAAAACAAAGGGAATTTCTGTCTTTTTGGCCCCAAAATAAAAAAAATTTCTGACTTATTACCCTGAAGTAAGTGAAAATTCTGCAATTTTGCCCCAAAATAAGGGAAATTTCTGCTTTTTTGCTCCCAAAAAAGGGGAATTTCAGACTTTTTACCTCAAAATAATGGGAACTTCTGCATTTTTGCCACAAAATATTAGGAATTTCTGCCTTTTTGCCCCAAAAATTAGAAAAATTTCTGCCTTTTTTCCCTGAAATAAGTGAAATTTCTGCAATTTTGCCCAAAAATAAGTGAAATTTCTGCAATTTTGCCCAAAAATAAGGGAAATTTCTGCAATTTTGCCCCAAAATAAGGGAAATTTCTGGAATTTTGCCCCAAAATAAGTGGAATTTCTGAGTTTTGCCTCAAAATAAGGAGAATTTCTGTCTTTTTGGCCTTTCATATAGGGAATTTCTGCTTTTTGCCCCACAATTAGGGGAATTTCTGCAATTTTGCTCCAAAATACGGGGAATTTCTGCCTTTTTGCCCGAAAATAAGAAGAATGCATACCTTTTTGCCATAAAAAAGGGAAATTTCTTCATTTTTGCTCCAAAATAAGGGGAATTTCTGCTTTTTTGCCTCTAAATAAGTGGAATTTCTGTCTTTTTTCCCCAAAACAAAGGGAATTTCTGTCTTTTTTGCCCCAAAATAAAGAAAAATTCTGACTTATTACCCTGAAGTAAGTGAAATTTCTGCAAATTTTCCCCAAAATATGGGATATTTCTGCATTTTTGCCACCAAATAAGAGGAATTTCAGCCTTTTTACCTCAAAATAAGGGGAATTTCTACATTTTTGCCACCAAATATTAGGAATTTCTGCCTATTGCCCTGTAATAAGGAAAATTTCTGCCTTTTTTCCATGAAATGAGTGAAATTTCTGCAATTTTGCAAAAAATAAGTGAAATTTCTGCAATTTTGCCCAAAAATAAGTGAAATTTCTGCAATTTTGCCCCAAAATAAGGGAAATTTCTGGAATTTTGCCCCAAAATAAGTGGAATTTCTGAGTTTTGCCCCAAAATAAGGAGAATTTCTGCTTTTTGCCCCACAATTAGGGGGATTTCTGCAATTTTGCTCCAAAATACGGGGAATTTCTGCCTTTTTGCCCGAAAATAAGGAGAATTCATACATTTTGCCATAAAAAAGGGAAATGTCTTCATTTTTGCTCCAAAATAGGGGGAATTTCTGCTTTTTTGCCTCTAAATAAGTGGAATTTCTGTCTTTTTCTTCCAAAACAAAGGTTATTCATATCTTTTTGCCCCAAAATAGGAAAAATTTCTGACTTATTATCCTTAAATAAGTGAAATTTCTGCAATTTTGCCCCAAAATAAGGGAAATTTCTGGATTTTTGCCCCAAAATTTGTGGAATTTCTGAGTTTTGCCCCAAAATAAGGAGAATTTCTGTCTTTTGGCCCCAACATATAGGGAACTTCAGCCTTTTTGCCCCACAATTAAGGCAATTTTTGCAATTTTGCTCCAAATTACGGGGAATTTCTTCCTTTTTTCCCGAAAATAAGAAGAATGCATATATTTTTGCCATAAAAAAGGGAAATTTCTTCATTTTTGCTCCAAAATAAAGAAAATTTCTGCTTTTATGTGTCTAAATAAGTGGAATTTCTGTCTTTTTCCCCCAAAACAAAGAGAATTTATGTCTTTTTTGCCCCAAAATAAGAAAATTTCTGATTTATTACCTTGAAATAAGTGAAATTTCTGCAATTTTGCCCCAAAATAAAGAAAATTTCTGCCTTTTTGCCCCCAAATAAGGGGAATTTCAGCCTTTTTACCTCAAATGAGGGGAATTTCTGCATTTTTGACACAAAATATTAGGAATTTCTGCATTCTGCTCCAAAATAAGGAAAATTTCTGCCTTTTTCCCCTGAAATAAGTGAAATTTCTGCAATTTTGCCCCAAAATAAGTGAAATTTCTGCAATTTTGCCCCAAAATAAGGGAAATTTCTGGAATTTTGCCCCAAAATAAGTTGAATTTCTGAGTTTTGCCCCAAAATAAGGAGAATTTCTGTCTTTTTGCCCTAACATATAGGGAATTCTGCCTATTTGCCCCACATTTAGGGGAATTTCTGCAATTTTGCTCCAAAATACGGGGAATTTCTGCCTTTTTGAACAAAAATAAGAAGAATGCATACCTTTTTGCAATAAAAAAGGGAAATTTTTTCATTTTTGCTCCAAAATAAGGGGAATTTCTGCATTTTGCCAGTAAATATGTGGAATTTCTGTCTTTTTCCCCCAAAACAAAGGGAATTTCTCTCTTTTTGGACCCAAAATAAAAAAAAATTCTGACTTATTACCCTTAAGTAAGTGAAAATTCTGCAATTTTGCCCCAAAATAAGGGAAATTTCTGCCTTTTTGCTCCCAAAAAAGGGGAATTTCAGATTTTTACCTCAAAATAATGGGAATTTCTGCATTTTTGCCACAAAATATTAGGAATTTCTGCCTTTTTGCCCCAAAAATTAGAAAAATTTCTGCCTTTTTTCCCTGAAATAAGTGAAATTTCTGCAATTTTGCCCAAAAATAAGTGAAATTTCTGCAATTTTGCCCAAAAATAAGGGAAATTTCTGCAATTTTGCCCCAAAATAAGGGAAATTTCTGGAATTTTGCGCCAAAATAAGTGGAATTTCTGAGTTTTGCCTCAAAATAAGGAGAATTTCTGTCTTTTTGCCCTAACATATAGGGTATTTCTGCTTTTTGCCCCACAATTAGGGGAATTTCTGCAATTTTGCTCCAAAATACGGGGAATTTCTGCCTTTTTGCCCGAAAATAAGAAGAATGCATACCTTTTTGCCATAAAAAAGGGAAATTTCTTCATTTTTGCTCCAAAATAAGGGGAATTTCTGCTTTTTTGCCTCTAAATAAGTGGAATTTCTGTCTTTTTCCCCCAGAACAAAGGAATTTCTGTCTTTTTTGTCCCAAAATAAAGAAAAATTCTGACTTTTTACCCTGAAGTAAGTGAAATTTCTGCAATTTTTCCCCAAAATATGGGATATTTCTGCATTTTTGCCACCAAATAAGAGGAATTTCAGCCTTTTTACCTCAAAATAAGGGGAATTTCTACATTTTTACCACAAAATATTAGGAATTTCTGCCTTTTGCCCTGTAATAAGGAAAATATCTGCCTTTTTTCCATGAAATAAGTGAAATTTCTGCAATTTTGCAAAAAATAAGTGAAATTTCTGCAATTTTGCCCAAAAATAAGGGAAATTTCTGCAATTTTGCCCCAAAATAAGGGAAATTTCTGGAATTTTGCCCCAAAATAAGTGGAATTTCTGAGTTTTGCCCCAAAATAAGGAGAATTTCTGCTTTTTGCCCCACAATTAGGGGGATTTCTGCAATTTTGCGCCAAAATACGGGGAATTTCTGCCTTTTTGAACGAAAATAAGAAGAATGCATACCTTTTTGCCATAAAAAAGGGAAATTTCTTCATTTTTGCTCCAAAATAAGGGGAATTTCTGCATTTTGCCTCTAAATATGTGGAATTTCTGTCTTTTTCCCCCAAAACAAAGGGAATTTCTGTCTTTTTGGCCCCAAAATAAAAAAAATTTCTGACTTATTACCCTGAAGTAAGTGAAAATTCTGCAATTTTGCCCCAAAATAAGGGAAATTTCTGCTTTTTTGCTCCCAAAAAAGGGGAATTTCAGACTTTTTACCTCAAAATAATGGGAACTTCTGCATTTTTGCCACAAAATATTAGGAATTTCTGCCTTTTTGCCCCAAAAATTAGAAAAATTTCTGCCTTTTTTCCCTGAAATAAGTGAAATTTCTGCAATTTTGCCCAAAAATAAGTGAAATTTCTGCAATTTTGCCCAAAAATAAGGGAAATTTCTGCAATTTTGCCCCAAAATAAGGGAAATTTCTGGAATTTTGCCCCAAAATAAGTGGAATTTCTGAGTTTTGCCTCAAAATAAGGAGAATTTCTGTCTTTTTGGCCTATCATATAGGGAATTTCTGCTTTTTGCCCCACAATTAGGGGAATTTCTGCAATTTTGCTCCAAAATACGGGGAATTTCTGCCTTTTTGCCCGAAAATAAGAAGAATGCATACCTTTTTGCCATAAAAAAGGGAAATTTCTTCATTTTTGCTCCAAAATAAGGGGAATTTCTGCTTTTTTGCCTCTAAATAAGTGGAATTTCTGTCTTTTTCCCCCAAAACAAAGGGAATTTCTGTCTTTTTTGCCCCAAAATAAAGAAAAATTCTGACTTATTACCCTGAAGTAAGTGAAATTTCTGCAAATTTTCCCCAAAATATGGGATATTTCTGCATTTTTGCCACCAAATAAGAGGAATTTCAGCCTTTTTACCTCAAAATAAGTGTAATTTCTGCATTTTTGCCACAAAATATTAGGAATTTCTGCTTTTTTGCACCAAAATATGAAAATTTCTGCTTTTTTTCTGAAATAAGTGAAATTTCTGCAATTTTGCCCCAAAATAATTTAAATTTCTGCAATTTTGCCTCAAAATAATGGAAATTTCTAAAATTTTGCCCCAAATTAAGGTGAATTTCTGAGTTTTGCCCCAAAATAAGGAGAATTTCTGTATTTTTGCCCCACAATTAGGGGAATTTCTGTAATTTTGCTTTATAATACTAGGAATTTCTGCCTTTTTGCCCGAAAATAAGAAGAATGCATAACTTTTTGCCATTAAAAAGGGAAATTTCTTCATTTCTGCTCCAGAAAAAGGGGAATTTCTGCTTTTTTGCCTCTAAATAAGTGGAATTTCTGTTTTTTTCCCCTAAAACAAAAGGAATTTCTGTTATTTTTGCAACAAAAATAAAGAAAATTTCTGACTTATTACCCCTAATAAGTGAAATTTCTGCAATTTTGCGCCAAAATAAGGAAAATTTCTGCCTTTTTGCCCCCAAATAAGGGGAATTTCAGCCTTTCTACCTCAATATAAGGGGAATTTCTGCATATTTACCACAATATATTAGGATTTTCTGCCTTTTTGCCCCAAAATAAGGTAATTTTCTGCCTTTTTTCCCTGAAATAAGTGAAATTTCTGCAATTTTGCCCCAAAATAAGTGAAATTTCTGCAATTTTGCCCCAAAATAAGGGAAATTTCTGGAATTTTGGCCCAAAATAAGTGGAATTTCTGAGTTTTGCCCCAAAATAAGGAGAATTTTTGACTTTTTGCCCTAACGTATAGAGAATTTCTCTTTTTTTGCCCCACAATTAGGGGAATTTCTGAAATTTTTCTCCAAAATACGGGGAATTTCTGCCTTTTTGCCCGAAAATAAGAGAATGCATATCTTTTTGCCATTAAAAAGGGAAATTTCTTCATTTTTGCTCCAAAATAAAGGGAATTTTTGCTTTTTTTGCCTCTAAATAAGTGGAATTTCTGTCTTTTTCCCCCAAAACAAAAGGAATTCCTGTATTTTTGCCCCAAAAAAAGAAAAATTTCTGATTTATTACCCTGAAAAAGGTGAAATTTCTGCAACTTTGCCCCAAAATAAGGGAAATTTCTGGACTTTTGCCCCAAAATAAGTGGATTTTCTGAGTTTTGTCCCAAAAAAAAGAAAATTTCTGTCTTTTTGCCCCAAAATATAGGGAATTTCTCCCTTTTTGCCCCATAATTAGGGGAATTTCTGCAATTTTGCTCCAAAATACAGGGAATTTCTTCCTTTTTGCCCAAAAATAAGAAGAATGCATACCTTTTTTCCATTAAAAAGAAAATTTCTTCATTTTTGCTCCAGAAAAAGGGGAATTTCGGCTTTTTTGCCTCTAAATAAGTGGAATTTCTGTCTTTTTCCCCTAAAACAAAAGGAATTTCTGTTATTTTTGCAACAAAAATAAAGAAAATTTCTGACTTATTACCCCTAAATAAGTGAAATTTCTGCAATTTTGCGCCAAAATAAGGAAAATTTCTGCCTTTTTGCCCCCAAATAAGGGGAATTTCAGCCTTTCTACCTCAAAATAAGGGGAATTTCTGCATATTTACCACAAAATATTAGGATTTTTTGCCTTTTTGCCCCAAAATAAGTTAATTTTCTGCCTTTTTTCCCTGAAATAAGTGAAATTTCTGCAATTTTGCCCCAAAATAAGTGAAATTTCTGCAATTTTGCCCCAAAATAAGGGAAATTTCTGGAATTTTGGCCCAAAATAAGTGGAATTTCTGAGTTTTGCCCCAAAATAAGGAGAATTTCTGTCTTTTTGCCCTAACGTATAGAGAATTTCTCCCTTTTTGCCCCACAATTAGGGGAATTTCTGAAATTTTTCTCCAAAATACGGGGAATTTCTGCCTTTTTGCCCGAAAATAAGAGAATGCATATCTTTTTGCCATTAAAAAGGGAAATTTCTTCATTTTTGCTCCAAAATAAAGGGAATTTTTGCTTTTTTGCCTCTAAATAAGTGGAATTTTTGTCTTTTTCCCCCAAAACAAAAGGAATTCCTGTATTTTTGCCCCAAAATAAGAAAAATTTCTGACTTATTACCCTGAAAAAGGTGAAATTTCTGCAATTTTGCCCCAAAATAAGGGAAATTTCTGGAATTTTGCCCCAAAATAAGTGGATTTTCTGAGTTTTGTCCCAAAATAAAGAAAATTTCTGTCTTTTTGCCCCAAAATATAGGGAATTTCTCCCATTTTTGCCCCATAATTAGGGGAATTTCTGCAATTTTGCTCCAAAATACAGGGAATTTCTGCCTTTTTGCCCGAAAATAAGAAGAATGCATATCTTTTTGCCATAAAAAAGGGAAATGTCTTCATTTTTGCTCCAAAATAAGGGGAATTTCTGCTTTTTTGCCTCTAAATAAGTGGAATTTCTGTCTTTTTCCCCAAAAACAAACAGAATTTCTGTCTTTTTTGCCCCAAAATAAGGAAAAATTCTGACTTATTACCGTAAGGTAAGTGAAATTTCTGCAATTTTGCTTCAAAATAAGAGAAATTTCTGCTTTTTGCCCCCAAATAAGGGGAATTTCAGCCTTTTTACTTCAAAATAAAAGGAATTTTTGCATTTTTGCCACAAAATATTAGGAATTTCTTACTTTTTGCCCCAAAATAAAGAAAATTTCTGCCTTTTTTCCCTTAAATAAGTGAAATTTCTGCAATTTTGCCCCAAAATAAGTGAAATTTCTGGAATTTTTCCACAAAATAAGGGAAATTTCTGCCTTTTTGCCCCAAATAAGTTGAATTTCAGCCTTTTTACCTCAAAATAAAAAGAATTTCTGCATTTTTGCCACAAAATATTATGAATTTCTGCTTTTTTGCCCCAAAATAAGAAAATTTCTGCTTTTTTCTTAAATAAGTGAAATTTCTGCAATTTTGCCCCAAAATAATTGAAATTTCTGCAATTTTGCCTCAAAATAATGGAAATTTTTGGAATTTTGCCCCAAAAGAAGGAGAATTTCTGTCTTTTTGCCCCACAATTAGGGGAATTTCTGCAATTTTGCTTTAAAATAGGAGGAATTTCTTCCTTATCTCCCGAAAATAAGAAGAATGCATTACTTTTTGCCATTAGAAAGGGAAATTTCTTCATTTTTGCTCCAGAATAAAGGGAATTTCTGCTTTTTTGCCTCTAAATAAGTGGAATTTCTGTCTTTTTCACCTAAAACAAAAAGAATTTCTGTCTTTTTTGCCAGAAAAATAAAGAAAATTTCTGACTTATTACCCTGAAATAAGTGAAATTTCTGCAATTTTGCCCCAAAATAAGGGAAATTTTTGCATTTTTGCCCCCAAATAAGGGGAATTTCAGCTTTTTACCTCAAAATAAGAGGAATTTCTTCATTTTTGCCACAAAATATTAGGAATTTCTGCCTTTTTGTCCCAAAATAAGGAAATTTTCTGCCTTTTTTCCCTGAAATAAGTGAAATTTCTGCAATTTTGCCCCAAAATAAGTGAAATTTCTGCAATTTTACCCCAAAATAAGGGAAATTTCTGGAATTTTGCCCCAAAATAAGTGGAATTTTGAGTTTTGCCCCAAAATAAGGAGAATTTCTGTCTTTTTGCCCCAACATATAGAAAATTTCTGCCTTTTTGCATCACAATTAGGGAAATTTCTGCAATTTTTCTCCTAAATACGAGGAAAATCTGCCTTTTTGCCCGAAAATAAGAAGAATGCATACCTTTTTACCATAAAAAAGAGAAAATTCTTCATTTTTGCTCCAAATAAGGGGAATTTCTGCTTTTTTGCCTCTAAATAAGTGGAATTTCTGTCTTTTTCCCCAAAAACAAACAGAATTTCTGTCTTTTTTGCCCCAAAATAAGGAAAAATTCTGACTTATTACCGTAAAGTAAGTGAAATTTCTTCAATTTTGCCCCAAAATAAGAGAAATTTCTGCCTTTTTGCCCCCAAATAAGGGGAATTTCAGCCTTTTTACTACACAATAAGAAGAATTTTTGCATTTTTGCCACAAAATATTAGGAATTTCTTACTTTTTGCCCGAAAATAAAGAAAATTTCTGCCTTTTTTCCCTGGAATCAGTGAAATTTCTGCAATTTTGCCCCAAAGTAAGTGAAATTTCTGGAATTTTGCCCCAAAATAAGGAAAATTTCTGCCTTTTTGCCCCCAAATAAGGGGAATTTCAGCCTTATTACCTCAAAAAAAGGGGAATTTCTGCATTTTTGCCACAAAATATTAGGAATTTCTGCTTTTTTGCCCCAAAATAAAAAATTTCTGCTTTTTTTCTGAAATAAGTGAAATTTCTGCAATTTTGCCCCAAAATAATTGAAATTTCTGCAATTTTGCCTCAAAATAATGGAAATTTCTAGAATTTTGCCCCAAAATAAAGTGAATTTCTGAGTTTTGCCCCAAAATAAGGAGAATTTCTGTATTTTTGCCCCACAATTAGGGAAATTTCTGCAATTTTGCTTTAAAATACGAGGAATTTCTGCCTTTTTGCCCGAAAATAAGAAGAATGCATACATTTTTGCCATTAAAAAAGGAAATTTCTTCATTTTTGCTCCAGAAAAAAGGAATTTCTGCATATTTACCACAAAATATTAGGAATTTCTGCCTTTTTGCCCCAAAATAAGGTAATTTTCTGCCTCTTTTCCCTGAAATAAGTGAAATTTCTGCAATTTTGCCCCAAAATAAGTGAAATTTCTGCAATTTTGCTCCAAAATAAGGGAAATTTCTGGAATTTAGGCCCAAAATAAGTGGAATTTCTGAGTATTGCCCCAAAATAAGGGGAATTTCTGTCTTTTTGCCCTAACGTATAGGGAATTTCTCTTTTTTGCCCCACAATTAGGGGAATTTCTGAAATTTTGCTCCAAAATACGGGGAATTTCTGCCTTTTTTCCCGAAATAAGATAATTCATACCTTTATGCCATTAAAAAGGGAAATTTCTTCATTTTTGCTCGAAAATAAGGGGAATTTCTGCTTTTTTGCCTCTAAATAAGTGGAATTTCTGTCTTTTTCCCTCAAAACAAAGGGAATTCCTGTATTTTTGCCCCAAAATAAGAAAAATTTCTGACTTATTACCCTGAAATAAGTGAAATTTCTGCAATTTTGCCCCAAAATAAAGGAAATTTCTGGAATTTTGCCCCAAAATAAGTGGATTTTCTGAGTTTTGCCCCAAAATAAAGAAAATTTCTGTCTTTTTGCCTCAAAATATAGGGAATTTCTCCCTTTTTGCCCCACAATTAGGGGAATTTCTGCAATTTTGCTTCAAAATACAAGGAATTTCTGCCTTTTTGCCCGAAAATAAGAAGAATGCATACCTTTTTGCCATAAAAAAGGGAAATTTCTTCATTTTTGCTCCAAAATAAGGGGAACTTCTGCTTTTTGCCTCTAAATATGTGGAATTTCTGTCTTTTCCCCCAAAACAAAGGAAATTTCTGTCTTTTTTGCCGCAAAATAAGGAAAAATTCTGACTTATTACCCTGAATTAAGTGAAATTTCTGCAATTTTTTCCCTAAAATAAGGGAAATTTCTGACTTTTTGCCACCAAATAAGGGGAATTTCAGCCTTTTTACCTCAAAATATGGGGAATTTCTGCATTTTTGCCACAAAATATTAGGAATTTCTGCCTTTTTGCCCCAAAATAAGGAAAATTTCTGTCTTTTTTCCCTGAAATAAGTGAAATTTCTGCAATTTTGCTCCAAATTACGTGAAATTTCTGCAATTTTTCCCCAATATACGTGAAATTTCTTCAATTTTGCCCAAAAAAAGGAAAATTTCTGGAATTTTTCCCCAATATAAGTGGAATTTCTGAGTTTTGTCCCAAAATAAGGAGAATTTCTGTCTTTTTGCCCGAACATATAGAGAATTTCTGCCTTTTTGCCCCACAATTATGGGAATTTCTGAAATTTTGCTCCATATACAGGGAATTTCTGACTTTTTGCCCAAAATTAAGAAGAATGCATATCTTTTTGCCATAAAAAGGGAAATTTCTTCATTTTTGCTCCAAAATAATGGGTATTTCTGCTTTTTTGCCTCTAAATAAGTGGAATTTCTGTCTTTTTCCCCCAAAACAAAGGGAATTCCTGTATTTTTTGCCCCAAAATAAGGAAAATTTCTGACTTATTACCCTGAAATTAGTGAAATTTCTGCAATTTTGCCCCCCAAATAAAGGAAATTTCTGCCTTTTTGCCCCCATATAAGGAGAAATTCAGTCTTTTTACCTCAAAATAAGGGTCATTTCTGCATTTTTGCCACAAATTATTAAGAATTTCTGCCTTTTTGCCCCAAAATAAGAAAATTTCTGCTTATTTTCCCTGAAATAAGTGAAATTTCTGCAATTTTGCCACAAAATAAGTGAAATTTCTGCAATTTTGCCCCAAAGTAAGGGAAGTTTCTGGAATTTTGCCCCAAAATAAGTGGAATTTTTGAGTTTTGCCCGAAAATAAGAAGAATTTCTGTCTTTTTGCCCCAACATATAGAGAATTTTTGCTTTTTGCCCCACAATTTGGGGAATTTCTGCAATTTTGCTCCAAAATACGGAGAATTTCTGCCTTTTTGCTTGAAAATAAGAAGAATGCATACCTTTTTACCATAAAAAAAAGGAAATTTCTTCATTTTTGCTCCCAAATAAGGGGAATGTCTGCTTTATTGCCTCTAAATAATTGGAATTTCTGTCTTTTTCCACAAAAACAAACAGAATTTCTGTCTTTTTTGCCCCAAAAGAAGGAAAAATTCTGACTTATTACCCTAAGTTAAGTGAAATTTTTTCAATTTTGCTTCAAAATAAGAGAAATTTCTGCCTTTTTGCCCCCAAATAAGGGGAATTTAAGCCTTTTTACTTCAAAATAAGAGGAATTTTTGCATTTTTGCAACAAAATATTAGGAATTTCTTCCTTTTTGCCACAAAATATAGAAAATTTCTGCCTTTTTTTTTTTAAATAAGTGAAATTTCTGCAATTTTGCCCCAAATAAGTGAAATTTCTGGAATTTTGCCCCAAAATAAGGGAAATTTCTGCCTTTTTGCCCCAAATAAGGGGAATTTCAGCCTTTTTACCTCAAAATAAGGGGAATTTCTGCATTTTTGCCACAAAATATTAGGAATTTCTGCTTTTTTGCCCCAAAATAAGAAAATTTCTGCTTTTTTCTGAAATAAGTGAAATTTCTGCAATTTTGCCCCAAAATAATTGAAATTTCTGCAATTTTGCCTCAAAATAATGGAAATTTCTGGAATTTTGCCCCAAAATAAGGTGAATTTCTGAGTTTTGCCCCAAAATAAGGAGAATTTCTGTCTTTTTGCCCCACAATTAGGGGAATTTCTGCAATTTTGCTTTAAAATACGAGGAAATTCTGCCTTTTTGCCCGAAAATAAGAAGAATGCATACCTTTTTGCCATTAAAAAGGGAAATTTCTTCATTTTTGCTCCAGAAAAAGGGGAATTTCTGCTTTTTTGCCTCTAAATAAGTGGAATTTATGTCTTTTTCCCCTAAATCAAAAGGAATTTCTGTTATTTTTGACACAAAAATAAGGAAAAATTTTGACTTATTACCCTAAGGTAAGTGAAATTTCTGCAATTTTGCCCCAAAATAAGGGAAATTTCTGCCTTTTTGCCCCCAAATAAGGGGAATTTCAGCCTTTCTACCTCAAAATACGGGTAATTTCTGCATATTTACCACAAAATATTAGGAATTTCTGCCTTTTTGCCCCAAAATAAGGTAATTTTCTGCCTTTTTTCCCTGAAATAAGTGAAATTTCTGCAATTTTGCCCCAAAATAAGTGAAATTTCTGCAATTTTGCCTTAAAATAAGGGAAATTTCTAGAATTTTGGCCCAAAATAAGTGGAATTTCTGAGTTTTGCCCCAAAATAAGGAGAATTTCTGTCTTTTTGCCCTAACGTATAGGGATTTTCTCCCTTTTTGCCCCACAATTAGGGGAATTTCTGAAATTTTGCTCCAAAATACGGGGAATTTCTGCCTTTTTGCCCGAAAATAAGAGAATGCATACCTTTTTGCCATTAAAAAGGGAAATTTCTTCATTTTTGCTCCAAAATAAGGGGAATTTCTGCTTTTTTGCCTCTAAATAAGTGGAATTTCTGTCTTTTCCAAAAAAACAATCAGAATTTCTGTCTTTTTTGCCCCAAAATAAGGAAAAATTCTGACTTATTACCCTAAGGTAAGTGAAATTTCTTCAATTTTGCTTCAAAATAAGAGAAATTTCTGCCTTTTTGCCCCCAAATAAGGGGAATTTCAGCATTTTACTTCAAAATAAGAGGAATTTTTGCATTTTTGCCACAAAATATTAGGAATTTCTTCCTTTTTGCCACAAAATAAAGAAAATTTCTGCCTTTTTTCCCTGAAATAAGTGAAATTTCTGCAATTTTGCCCCAAAATAAGTGAAATTTCTGGAATTTTGCCCCAAAATAAGGGAAATTTCTGCCTTTTTGTTCCAAATAAGGGGAATTTCAGCCGTTTTACCTCAAAATAAGGGGAATTTCTGCATTTTTGCCACAAAATATTAGGAATTTCTGCTTTTATGCCCCAAAATAAGAAAATTTCTGCTTTTTTTCTGAAATAAGTGAAAGTTCTGCAATTTTGCCACAAAATAATTGAAATTTCTGCAATTTTGCCTCAAAATAATAAAAATTTCTGAAATTTTGCCCCAAAATAAGGTGAATTTCTGAGTTTTGCCCCAAAATAAGGAGAATTTCTGTCTTTTTGCCTCACAATTAGGGGAATTTCTGCAATTTTGCTTTAAAATACGAGGAAATTCTGCCTTTTTGCCCGAAAATAAGAAGAATGCATACCTTTTTGCCATTAAAAAGGGAAATTTCTTCATTTTTGCTCCAGAAAAAGGGGAATTTCTGCTTTTTTGCCTCTAAATAAGTGGAATTTTTGTCTTTTTCTCCTTAAACAAAAGGAATTTCTGTTATTTTTGCCACAAAAATAAAGAAAATTTCTTATTTATTACCCCTAAATTAGTGAAATTTCTGCAATTTTGCCCCAAAATAAGGGAAATTTCTGCCTTTTTGCCCCCAAATAAGGGGAATTTCAGCCTTTCTACCTCAAAATAAGGGGAATTTCTGCATATTTACCACAAAATACTACGAATTTCTGCCTTTTTGCCCCAAAATAAGGTAATTTTCTGCCTTTTTTCCCTGAAATAAGTGAAATTTCTGCAATTTTTCTCCAAAATAAGTGAAATTTTTGCAATTTTGCCATAAAATAAGGGAAATTTCTGGAATTTTGGCCCAAAATAAGTGGAATTTCTGAGTTTTGCCCCAAAATAAGGAGAATTTCTGTCTTTTTGCCCTACGTATAGGGAATTTCTCCCTTTTTGCCCCACAATTAGGGGAATTTCTGAAATTTTGCTCCAAAATACGGGGAATTTCTGCCTTTTTGCCCGAGAATAAGAGAATGCATACCTTTTTGCCATTAAAAAAGAAAATTTCTTCATTTTTGCTCCAAAATAAGGGGAATTTCTGTTTTTATGTGTCTAAATAAGTGGAATTTCTGTCTTTTTCCCCCAAAACAAAGAGAATTTCTGTCTTTTTTGCCCCAAAATAAGAAAATTTCTGATTTATTACCTTGAAATAAGTGAAATTTCTGCAATTTTGCCCCAAAATAAAGAAAATTTCTGCCTTTTTGCCCCCAAGTAAGGGGAATTTCAGCCTTTTTACCTCAAAATGAGGGAAATTTCTGCATTTTTGCCACAAAATATTAGGAATTTCTGCATTTTGCTCCAAAATAAGGAAAATTTCTGCCTTTTTCCCCTGAAATAAGTAAAATTTCTTCAATTTTGCTCAAAAATAAGTGAAATTTCTGCAATTTTGCCCCAAAATAAGGGAAATTTCTGGAATTTTGCCCCAAAATAAGTGGAATTTCTGAGTTTTGCCCCAAAATAAGAAGAATTTCTGTCTTTTTGCCCTAACATATAGGGAATTCTGCCTATTTGCCCCACATTTAGGGGAATTTCTGCAATTTTGCTCCAAAATACGGGAAATTTCTGCCTTTTTGAACAAAAATAAGAAGAATGCATACCTTTTTGCCATAAAAAAGGGAAATTTCTTCATTTTTGCTCCAAAATAAGGGGAATTTCTGCATTTTGCCTCTAAATATTTGGATTTTCTTTCTTTTTCCCCCAAAACAAAAAGAATTTCTGTCTTTTTGGCCCCAAAATAAAAAAAATTTCTGACTTATTACCCTGAAGTAAGTGAAAATTCTGCAATTTTGCCCCAAAATAAGGGAAATTTCTGCCTTTGTGCTCCCAAAAAAGGGAAATTTCAGATTTTTACCTCAAAATAATGGGAATTTCTGCATTTTTGCCACAAAATATTAGGAATTTCTGCCTTTTTGCCCCAAAAATTAGAAAAATTTCTGCCTTTTTTTCCTGAAATAAGTGAAATTTCTGCAATTTTGCCCAAAAATAAGTGAAATTTCTGCAATTTTCCCAAAAATAAAGAAAATTTCTGCAATTTTGCCCCAAAATATGGGAAATTTCTAGAATTTTGCCCCAAAATAAGTGGAATTTCTGAGTTTTCCCTCAAAATAAGGAGAATTTCTGTCTTTTTGCCCTAACATATAGGGAATTTCTGCTTTTTGCCCCACAATTAGGGGAATTTCTGCAATTTTGCTCCAAAATACGGGGAATTTCTGCCTTTTTGCCCGAAAATAAGAAGAATGCATACCTTTTTGCCATAAAAAAGGGAAATTTCTTCATTTTTGCTCCAAAATAAGGGGAATTTCTGCTTATTTGCCTCTAAATAAGTGGAATTTCTGTCTTTTTCCCTCAAAACAAAGGGAATTTCTGTCTTTTTTGCCCCAAAATAAAGAAAAATTCTGACTTATTACCCTGAAGTAAGTGAAATTTCTGCAATTTTTCCCCAAAATATGGGAAATTTCTGCATTTTTGCCCCCATATAAGAGGAATTTCAGCTATTTTACCTAAAAATAAGGGGAATTTCTACATTTTTGCCACAAAATATTAGGAATTTCTGCCTTTTTGCCCTGAAATAAGGAAAATTTCTGCCTTTTTTCCATGAAATAAGTGAAATTTCTGCAATTTTGCAAAAAATAAGTGAAATTTCTGCAATTTTGCAAAAAATAAGTGAAATTTCTGCAATTTTGCCCCAAAATAAGGGAAATTTCTGGAATTTTGCCCCAAAATAAGTGGAATTTCTGAGTTTTGCCCCAAAATAAGGAGAATTTCTGCTTTTTGCCCCACAATTAGGGAAATTTCTGCAATTTTGCTCCAAAATACGGGGAATTTCTTTTTTTTTTGTCCGAAAATAAGGAGAATGCATACCTTTTTGCCATAAAAAAGGGAAATGTCTTCATTTTTGCTCTAAAATAAGGGGAATTTCTGCTTTTTTGCCTCTAAATAAGTGGAATTTCTGTCTTTTTCTTCCAAAACAAAGGTTATTCATATCTTTTTGCCCCAAAAGAGGAAAAATTTCTGACTTATTATCCGTAAATAAGTGAAATTTCTGCAATTTTGCCCCAAAATAAGGGAAATTTCTGGATTTTTGCCCAAAATTTGTGGAATTTCTGAGTTTTGCCCCAAAATAAGGAGAATTTCTGTCTTTTGGCCCCAACATATAGGGAATTTCAGCCTTTTTGCCCCACAATTAAGGCAATTTCTGCAATTTTGCTCCAAATTACGGGGAATTTCTGCCTTTTTGCCCGAAAATAAGAAGAATGCATATATTTTTGCCATAAAAAAGGGAAATTTCTTAATTTTTGCTCCAAAATAAAGAAAATTTCTGCTTTTATGCGTCTAAATAAGTGGAATTTCTGTCTTTTTCCCCCAAAACAAAGAGAATTTCTGTCTTTTTTGCCCCAAAATAAGAAACTTTCTGATTTATTACCTTGAAATAAGTGAAATTTCTGCAATTTTGCCCCAAAATAAAGAAAATTTCTGCCTTTTGGCCCCCAAATAAGGGGAATTTCAGCCTTTTTACATCAAAATGAGGGGAATTTCTGCATTTTTGCCACAAAATATTAAGAATTTCTGCATTTTGCTCCAAAATAAGGAAAATTTCTGCCTTTTTCCCCTGAAATAAGTGAAATTTCTGCAATTTTGCCTCAAAATAAGTGAAATTTCTGCAATTTTGCCCCAAAATAAGGGAAATTTCTGGAATTTTGCCCCAAAATAAGTGGAATTTCTGAGTTTTGCCTCAAAATAAGGAGAATTTCTGTCTTTTTGCCCTAACATATAGGGAATTTCTGCTTTTTGCCCCACAATTAAGGAATTTCTGCAATTTTGGTCAAAATACGGGGAATTTCTGCTTTTTTGCCTCTAAATAAGTGGAATTTCTGTCTTTTTTCACCCAAAACAAAGGGAATTTTTTGTCTTTTTTGCCCCAAAATAAAGAAAAATTCTGACTTATTACCCTGAAGTAAGTGAAATTTCTTCAATTTTTCCCCAAAAAATGGGAAATTTCTGCATTTTTGCCCCCAAATAAGAAAAATTTCAGCCTTTTTACCTCAATATAAAGGGAATTTCTACATTTTTGCCACAAAATATTAGGAATTTCTGCCTTTTTGCCCTGAAATAAGGAAAATTTCTGCCTTTTTTCCATGAAATAAGTGAAATTTCTGCAATTTTGCAAAAAATAAGTGAAATTTCTGCAATTTTGCCCAAAAATAAGGGAAATTTCTGCAATTTTGCCCCAAAATAAAGGAAATTTCTGGAATTTTGCCCCAAAATAAGTGGAATTTCTGAGTTTTGCCCCAAAATAAGGAGAATTTCTGCTTTTTGCCCCACAATTAGGGGGATTTCTGCAATTTAACTCCATATACGGGGAATATCTGCCTTTTTGCCCGAAAATAAGGAGAATGCATACCTTTTTGCCATAAAAAAGGGAAATGTCTTCATTTTTGCTCCAAAATAAGGGGAATTTCTGCTTTTTGCCTCTAAATAAGTGTAATTTCTGTCTTTTTCTTCCAAAACAAAGGTTATTCATATCTTTTTGCCCCAAAATAGGAAAAATTTCTGACTTATTATCCTTAAATAAGTGAAATTTCTGCAATTTTGCCCCAAAATAAGGGAAATTTTTGGATTTTTGCCCCAAAATTTGTGGAATTTCTGAGTTTTGCCCCAAAATAAGGAGAATTTCTGTCTTTTGGCCCCAACATATAGGGAATTTCAGCCTTTTTGCTTCACAATTAAGGCAATTTCTGCAATTTTGCTCCAAATTACGGGGAATTTCTGCCTTTTTGCCCGAAAATAAGAAGAATGCATATATTTTTGCCATAAAAAAGGGAAATTTCTTAATTTTTGCTCCAAAATAAAGAAAATTTCTGCTTTTATGCGTCTAAATAAGTGGAATTTCTGTCTTTTCCCCCCAAAACAAAGAGAATTTCTGTTATTTTTGCCCCAAAATCAGAATACTTCTGATTTATTACCTTGAAATAAGTGAAATTTCTGCAATTTTGCCCCAAAATAAAGAAAATTTCTGCCTTTTTGCCCCCAAATAAGGGGAATTTCAGCCTTTTTACCTCAAAATGAGGGGAATTTCTGCATTTTTGCCACAAAATATTAGGAATTTCTGCATTTTGCTCCAAAATAAGGAAAATTTCTGCCTTTTTCCCCTGAAATAAGTGAAATTTCTGCAATTTTGCTCCAAAATAAGTGAAATTTCTGCAATTTTGCCCCAAAATAAGGGAAATTTCTGGAATTTTGCCCCAAAATAAGTGGAATTTCTGAGTTTTGCCCCAAAATAAGGAGAATTTCTGTCTTTTTGCCCTAACATATAGGGAATTCTGACTTTTTGCCCTACATTTAGGGGAATTTCTGCAATTTTGCTCTAAAATACAAGGAATTTCTGCCTTTTTGAACGAAAATAAGAAGAATGCATACCTTTTTGCCATAAAAAGGGAAATTTCTTCATTTTTGCTCCAAAATAAGGGGAATTTCTGCATTTTGCCTCTAAATAAGTGGAATTTCTGTCTTTTTCCCCCAAAACAAAGGGAATTTCTTTTTTTTGCCCCAAAATAAAGAAAAATTCTGACTTATTACCCTGAAGTAAGTGAAATTTCTGCAATTTTTCCCCAAAATATGGGAAATTTCTGCATTTTTGCCCCCAAATAAGAGGAATTTCAGCCTTTTTACCTCAAAATAAGGGGAATTTCTACATTTTTGCCACAAAATATTAGGAATTTTTGCCTTTTTAGCCCTGAAATAAGGAAAATTTCTGCCTTTTTTCCATGAAATAAGTGAAATTTCTGCAATTTTGCAAAAAATAAGTGAAATTTCTGCAATTTTGCCCAAAAATAAGGGAAATTTCTCCAATTTTGCCCCAAAATAAGGGAAATTTCTGGAATTTTGCCCCAAAATAAGTGGAATTTCTGAGTTTTGACCCAAAATAAGGAGAATTTCTGCTTTTTGCCCCACAATTAGGGGGATTTCTGCAATTTTGCTCCAAAATACGGGGAATTTCTGCCTTTTTGCCCGAAAATAAGGAGAATGCATACCTTTTTGCCATAAAAAAGGGAAATGTCTTCATTTTTGCTCCAAAATAATGGGAATTTCTGCTTTTTTGCCTCTAAATAAGTGGAATTTCTGTCTTTTTCTTCCAAAACAAAGGTTATTCATATCTTTTTGCCCCAAAATGGGAAAAAATTTCTGACTTATTATCCTTAAATAAGTGAAATTTCTGCAATTTTGCCCCAAAATAAGGGAAATTTCTGGATTTTTGCCCCAAAATTTGTGGAATTTCTGAGTTTTGCCCCAAAATAAGGAGAATTTCTGTCTTTTGGCCCCAACATATAGGGAATATCAGCCTTTTTGCCGCACAATTAAGGCAATTTCTGCAATTTTGCTCCAAATTATGGGGAATTTTTGCCTTTTTGCCCGAAAAAAAAAGAATGCATATATTTTTGCCATAAAAAAGGGAAATTTCTTCATTTTTGCTCCAAAATAAAGAAAATTTCTGCTTTATGCGTCTAAATAAGTGGAATTTCTGTCTTTTTCCCCCAAAAGAAAGAGAATTTCTGTCTTTTTTTGCCCCCAAATAAGAAAATTTCTGATTTATTACCTTGAAATAAGTGAAATTTCTGCAATTTTGCCACAAAATAAAGAAAATTTCTGCCTTTTTGCCCCCAAATAAGAGGAATTTCAGCCTTTTTACCTCAAAATGAGGGGAATTTCTGCATTTTTGCCACAAAATATTAGGAATTTCTGCATTTTGCTCCAAAATAAGGAAAATTTCTGCCTTTTTCCCCTGAAATAAGTGAAATTTCTGCAACTTTGCCCCAAAATAAGTGAAATTTCTGCAATTTTGCCCCAAAATAAGGGAAATTTCTGGAATTTTGCCCCAAAATAAGTGGAATTTCTGAGTTTTGCCCCAAAATAAGGAGAATTTCTGTCTTTTTGCCCTAACATATAGGGAATTTTGCCTTTTTGCCCCACATTTAGGGGAATTTCTGCAATTTTGCTCCAAAATACAAGGAATTTCTTCCTTTTTGAACGAAAATAAGAAGAATGCATACCTTTTTGCCATAAAAAGGGAAATTTCTTCATTTTTGCTCCAAAATAAGGGGAATTTCTGCATTTTGCCTCTAAATAAGTGGAATTTCTGTCTTTTTCCCCCAAAACAAAGGGAATTTCTGTCTTTTTGGCCCCAAAATAAAAAAAATTTCTGACTTATTACCCTGAAGTAAGTGAAATTTCTGCAATTTTGCCCCAAAATAAGAGAAATTTCTGCATTTTTGCCCCCAAATAAGAGGAATTTCAGCCTTTTTACCTCAAAATAAGGGGAATTTCTACATTTTTGCCACAAAATATTAGGAATTTTTGCCTTTTTGCCCTGAAATAAAGAAAATTTCTGCCTTTTTTCCATGAAATAAGTGAAATTTCTGCAATTTTGCAAAAAATAAGTGAAATTTCTGCAATTTTGCCCAAAAATAAGGGAAATTTCTGCAATTTTGCCCCAAAATAAGGGAAATTTCTGGAATTTTGCCCCAAAATAAGTGGAATTTCTGAGTTTTGCCCCAAAATAAGGAGAATTTCTGTCTTTTTGCCCTAACATATAGGGAATTCTGCATTTTTGCCCCACATTTAGGGGAATTTCTGCAATTTTGCTCCAAAATACGGGGAATTTCTTCCTTTTTGAACGAAAATAAGAAGAATGCATACCTTTTTGCCATAAAAAGGGAAATTTCTTCATTTTTGCTCCAAAATAAGGGGAATTTCTGCATTTTGCCTCTAAATAAGTGGAATTTCTGTCTTTTTCCCCCAAAACAAAGGGAATTAATGTCTTTTTTGCCCCAAAATAAAGAAAAATTCTGACTTATTACCCTGAAGTAAGTGAAATTTCTGCAATTTTTCTCCAAAATATGGGAAATTTCTGCATTTTTGCCCCCAAATAAGAGGAATTTCAGCCTTTTTACCTCAAAATAAGGGGAATTTCTACATTTTTGCCACAAAATATTAGGAATTTCTGTCTTTTTGCACTGAACTAAGGAAAATTTCTGCCTTTTTTCCATGAAATAAGTGAAATTTCTGCAATTTTGCAAAAAATAAGTGAAATTTCTGCAATTTTGCCCAAAAATAAGGGAAATTTCTGCAATTTTGCTCCAAAATAAGGAAAATTTCTGGAATTTTGCCCCAAAATAAGAGGAATTTCTGAGTTTTGCCCCAAAATAAGGAGAATTTCTGCTTTTTGCCCCACAAATAACGGGATTTCTGCAATTTTGCTCCAAAATACGGGGAATTTCTGCCTTTTTGCCCGAAAATAAGGAGAATGCATACCTTTTTGCCATAAAAAAGGGAAATGTCTTCATTTTTGCTCCAAAATAAGGGGAATTTCTGCTTTTTTGCCTCTAAATAAGTGGAATTTCTGTCTTTTTCTTCCAAAACAAAGGTTATTCATATCTTTTTGCCCCAAAATAGGAAAAATTTCTGACATATTATCCTTAAATAAGTGAAATTTCTGCAATTTTGCCCAAAAATAAGGGAAATTTCTGGATTTTTGCCCCAAAATTTGTGGAATTTCTGAGTTTTGCCCCAAAATAAGGAGAATATCTGTCTTTTGGCCCCAACATATAGGGAATTTCAGCCTTTTTGCCCCACCATTAAGGCAATTTCTGCAATTTTGCTCCAAATTACGGGGAATTTCTGCCTTTTTGCCCGAAAATAAGAAGAATGCATATATTTTTGCCATAAAAAAGGGAAATTTCTTCATTTTTGCTCCAAAATAAAGAAAATTTCTGCTTTTATGCGTCTAAATAAGTGGAATTTCTGTCTTTTTCCCCCAAAACAAAGAGAATTTCTGTCTTTTTTGCCCCAAAATAAGAAAATTTCTGATTTATTACCTTGAAATAAGTGAAATTTCTGCAATTTTGCCCCAAAATAAAGAAAATTTCTGCCTTTTTGCCCCCAAATAAGGGGAATTTCCGCCTTTTTACCTCAAAATGAAGGGAATTTCTGCATTTTTGCCACAAAATATTAGGAATTTCTGCATTTTGCTCCAAAATAAGGAAAATTTCTGCCTTTTTCCCCTGAAATAAGTGAAATTTCTGCAATTTTGCCCCAAAATAAGTGAAATTTCTGGAATTCTGCCTCAAAATAAGTGGAATTTCTGAGTTTTGCCCCAAAATAAGGAGAATTTATGTCTTTTTGCCATAACATATAGGGAATTCTGCCTTTTTGCCACACATTTAGGGGAATTTCTGCAATTTTGCTCCAAAATACGGGGAATTTCTGTCTTTTTGAACAAAAATAAGAAGAATGCATACCTTTTTGCCATAAAAAAGGGAAATTTCTTCATTTTTGCTCCAAAATAAGGGGAATTTCTGCATTTTGCCTCTAAATATGTGGAATTTCTGTCTTTTTCCCCCAAAACAAAGGGAATTTCTGTCTTTTTGGCCCCAAAATAAAAAAAAATAATGACTTATTACCCTTAAGTAAGTGAAATTTCTGCAATTTTGCCCCAAAATAAGGGAAATTTCTGCCTTTTTGCTCCCAAAAAAGGGGAATTTCAGACTTTTTACCTCAAAATAATGGGAATTTCTGCATTTTTGCCACAAAATATTAGGAATTTCTGCCTTTTTGCCCCAAAAATTAGAAAAATTTCTGCCTTTTTTCCCTGAAATAAGTAAAATTTCTGCAATTTTGCCCAAAAATATGTGAAATTTCTGCAATTTTGCCCAAAAATAAGGGAAATTTCTGCAATTTTGCCCCAAGATAAGGGAAATTTCTGGAATTTTGCCCCAAAATAAGTGGAATTTCTGAGTTTTTCCTCAAAATAAGGAGAATTTCTGTCTTTTTGCCCTAACATATAGGGAATTTCTGCTTTTTGCCCCACAATTAGGGGAATTTCTGCAATTTTGCTCCAAAATACGGGGAATTTCTGCCTTTTTGCCCGAAAATAAGAAGAATGCATACCTTTTTGCCATAAAAAAGGGAAATTTCTTCATTTTTGCTCCAAAATAAGGGGAATTTCTGCTTTTTTGCCTCTAAATAAGTGGAATTTCTCTCTTTTTCCCCCAAAACAAAGGGAATTTCTCTCTTTTTCGCCCCAAAATAAAAAAAAATTCTGACTTATTACCCAGAAGTAAGTGAAATTTCTGCAATTTTTCCCCAAAATATGGGAAATGTCTGCATTTTTGCCCCTAAATAAGAGGAATTTCAGCCTTTTTACCTCAAAATAAGGGGAATTTCTACATTTTTGCCACAAAATATTAGGAATTTCTGCCTTTTTGCCCTGAAATAAGGAAAATTTCTGCCTTTTTTCCATGAAATAAGTGAAATTTCTGCAATTTTGCAAAAAATAAGTGAAATTTCTGCAATTTTGCCCAAAAATAAGGGAAATTTCTGCAATTTTGCCCCCAAATAAGGGAAATTTCTGGAATTTTGCCCCAAAATAAGTGGAATTTCTGAGTTTTGCCCCAAAATAAATAGAATTTCTGCTTTTTGCCCCACAATTAGGGGGATTTCTGCAATTTTGCTCCAAAATACGGGGAATTTCTGCATTTTTGCCCGAAAATAAGGAGAATGCATACCTTTTTGCCATAAAAAAGGGAAATGTCTTCCTTTTTGCTCCAAAATAAGGGGAATTTCGGCTTTTTTGCCTCTAAATAAGTGGAATTTCTGTCTTTTTCTTCCAAAACAAAGGTTATTCATATCTTTTTGCCCCAAAATAAAAAAAATTTCTGATTTTATCCTTAAATAAGTGAAATTTCTGCAATTTTGCCCCAAAATAAGGGAAATTTCTGGATTTTTGCCCCAAAATTTGTGGAATTTCTGAGTTTTGCCCCAAAATAAGGAGAATTTCTGTCTTTTGGCCCCAACATATAGGGAACTTCAGCCTTTTTGCCCCACAATTAAGGCAATTTTTGCAATTTTGCTCCAAATTACGGGATATTTCTTCCTTTTTGCCCGAAAATAAGAAGAATGCATATATTTTTGCCATAAAAAAGGGAAATTTCTTCATTTTTGCTCCAAAATAAAGAAAATTTCTGCTTTTATGCATCTAAATAAGTGGAATTTCTGTCTTTTTCCCCCAAAACAAAGAGAATTTCTGTCTTTTTTGCCCCAAAATAAGAAAATTTCTGATTTATTACCTTGAAATAAGTGAAATTTCTGCAATTTTGCCCCAAAATAAAGAAAATTTCTGCCTTTTTGCCCCCAAATAAGGGGAATTTCAGCCTTTTTACCTCAAAATGAGGGGAATTTCTGCATTTTTGCCACAAAATATTAGGAATTTCTGCATTTTGCTCCAAAATAAGGAAAATTTCTGCCTTTTTCCCCTGAAATAAGTGAAATTTCTGCAACTTTGCCCCAAAATAAGTGAAATTTCTGCAATTTTGCCCCAAAATAAGGGAAATTTCTGGAATTTTGCCCCAAAATAAGTGGAATTTCTGAGTTTTACCCCAAAATAAGGAGAATTTCTGTCTTTTTGCCCTAACATATAGGGAATTCTGCCTTTTTGCCCCACATTTAGGGGAATTTCTGCAATTTTGCTCCAAAATACGGGGAATTTCTGCCTTTTAGAACGAAAATAAGAAGAATGCATACCTTTTTGCCATAAAAAAGGGAAATTTCTTCATTTTTGCTCCAAAATAAGGGAAATTTCTGCATTTTGCCTCTAAATATGTGGAGTTTCTGTTTTTTTCCCCCAAAACAAAGGGAATTTCTGTCTTTTTGGCCCCAAAATAAAAAAAATTTCTTACTTATTACCCTGAAGTAAGTGAAAATTCTGCAATTTTACCCCAAAATAAGGGAAATTTCTGCCTTTTTTCTCCCAAAAAAAGGGGAATTTCAGAATTTTTACCTCAAAATAATGGGAATTTCTGCATTTTTGCCACAAAATATTAGGAATTTCTGCCTTTTTACCTAAAAAATTAGAAAAATTTCTGCCTTTTTTCCCAGAAATAAGTGAAATTTCTGCAATTTTGCCCAAAAATAAGTGAAATTTCTGCAATTGCCCAAAAATAAGGGAAATTTCTGCAATTTTGCCCCAAAATAAGGGAAATTTCTGGAATTTTGCCCCAAAATAAGTGGAATTTCTGAGTTTTGCCTCAAAATAAGGAGAATTTCTGTCTTTTTGGCCTATCATATAGGGAATTTCTGCTTTTTGCCCCACAATTAGAAGAATTTCTGCAATTTTGCTCCAAAATACGGGGAATTTCTGCCTTTTTGCCTGAAAATAAGAAGAATGCATACCTTTTTGCCATAAAAAAGGGAAATTTCTTCATTTTTGCTCCAAAATAAGGGGAATTTCTGCTTTTTTGCCTCTAAATAAGTGGAATTTCTCTCTTTTTCTCCCAAAACAAAGGGAATTTCTCTCTTTTTCGCCCCAAAATAAAGAAAAATTCTGACTTATTACCCTGAAGTAAGTGAAATTTCCGCATTTTTTCCCCAAAATATGGGAAATTTCTGCATTTTTGCCCCCAAATAAGAGGAATTTCAGCCTTTTTACCTCAAAATAAGGGGAATTTCTACATTTTTGCCACAAAATATTAGGAATTTCTGCCTTTTTGCCCTGAAATAAGGAAAATTTCTGCCTTTTTTCCATGAAATAAGTGAAATTTCTGCAATTTTGCAAAAAATAAGTGAAATTTCTGCAATTTTGCCCAAAAATAAGGGAAATTTCTGCAATTTTGCCCCAAAATAAAGGAAATTTCTGGAATTTTGCCCCAAAATAAGTGGAATTTCTGAGTTTTGCCCCAAAATAAGGAGAATTTCTGCTTTTTGCCCCACAATTAGGGGGATTTCTGCAATTTTGCTCCAAAATACGGGGAATTTCTGCCTTTTTGCCCGAAAATAAGGAGAATGCATACCTTTTTGCCATAAAAAAGGGAAATGTCTTCATTTTTGCTCCAAAATAAGCGGAATTTCTGCTTTTTTGCCTCTAAATAAGTGGAATTTCTGTCTTTTTCTTCCAAAACAAAGGTTATTCATATCTTTTTGCCCCAAAATAGGAAAAATTTCTGACTTATTATCCTTAAATAAGTGAAATTTCTGCAATTTTGCCCAAAAATAAGGGAAATTTCTGGATTTTTGCCCCAAAATTTGTGGAATTTCTGAGTTTTGCCCCAAATTAAGGAGAATTTCTGTCTTTTGGCCCCAACATATAGGGAATTTCAGCCTTTTTGCCCCACAATTAAGGCAATTTCTGCAATTTTGCTCCAAATTACGGGGAATTTCTGCCTTTTTGCCCGAAAATAAGAAGAATGCATATATTTTTGCCATAAAAAAGGGAAATTTCTTCATTTTTGCTCCAAAATAAAGAAAATTTCTGCTTTTATGCGTCTAAATAAGTGGAATTTCTGTCTTTTTCCCCCAAAACAAAGAGAATTTCTTTCTTTTTTGCCCCAAAATAAGAAAATTTCTGATTTATTACCTTGAAATAAGTGAAATTTCTGCAATTTTGCCCCAAAATAAAGAAAATTTCTGCCTTTTTGCCCCCAAATAAGGGGAATTTCAGCCTTTTTACCTCAAAATGAGGGGAATTTCTGCATTTTTGCCACAAAATATTAGGAATTTCTGCATTTTGCTCCAAAATAAGGAAAATTTCTGCCTTTTTCCCCTGAAATAAGTGAAATTTCTGCAACTTTGCCCCAAAATAAATGAAATTTCTGCAATTTTTCCCCAAAATAAGGGAAATTTCTGGAATTTTGCCCCAAAATAAGTGGAATTTCTGAGTTTTGCCCCAAAATAAGGAGAATTTCTGTCTTTTTGCCCTAACATATAGGGAATTCTGCCTTTTTGCCCCACATTTAGGGGAATTTATGCAATTTTGCTCCAAAATACGGGGAATTTCTGCCTTTTTGAACGAAAATAAGAAGAATGCATACCTTTTTGCCATAAAAAAGGGAAATTTCTTCATTTTTGCTCCAAAATAAGGGGAATTTCTGCATTTTGCCTCTAAATATGTGGAATTTCTTTCTTTTTCCCCCAAAACAAAGGGAATTTCTGTCTTTTTGGCCCCAAAATAAAAAAAATTTCTGACTTATTACCCTGAAGTAAGTGAAAATCTGCAATTTTGCCCCAAAATAAGGGAAATTTCTGCTTTTTTGCTCCCAAAAATGGGGAATTTCAGACTTTTTACCTCAAAATAATGGGAACTTCTGCATTTTTGCCACAAAATATTAGGAATTTCTGCCTTTTTGCCCCAAAAATTAGAAAAATTTCTGCCTTTTTTTAACTGAAATAAGTGAAATTTCTGCAATTTTGCCCAAAAATAAGTGAAATTTCTGCAATTTTGCCCAAAAATAAGGGAAATTTCTGCAATTTTGCCCCAAAATAAGGGAAATTTCTGGAATTTTGCCCCAAAATAAGTGGAATTTCTGAGTTTTGCCTCAAAATAAGGAGAATTTCTGTCTTTTTGGCCTATCATATAGGGAATTTCTGCTTTTTGCCCCACAATTAGGGGAATTTTTGCAATTTTGCTCCAAAATACGGGGAATTTCTGCCTTTTTGCCCGAAAATAAGAAGAATGCATACCTTTTTGCCATAAAAAAGGGAAATTTCTTCATTTTTGCTCCAAAATAAGGGGAATTTCTGCTTTTTTGCCTCTAAATAAGTGGAATTTCTGTCTTTTTCCCCCAAAACAAAGGGAATTTCTGTCTTTTTTGCCCCAAAATAAAGAAAAATTCTGACTTATTACCCTGAAGTAAGTGAAATTTCTGCAATTTTTCCCCAAAATATGGGATATTTCTGCATTTTTGCCACCAAATACGAGGAATTTCAGCCTTTTTACCTCAAAATAAGGGGAATTTCTACATTTTTGCCACAAAATATTAGGAATTTCTGCCTATTGCCCTGTAATAAGGAAAATTTCTGCCTTTTTTCCAAGAAATAAGTGAAATTTCTGCAATTTTGCAAAAAATAAGTGAAATTTCTGCAATTTTGCCCAAAAATAAGGGAAATATCTGCAATTTTGCCCCAAAATAAGGGAAATTTCTGGAATTTTGCCCCAAAATAAGTGGAATTTCTGAGTTTTGCCCCAAAATAAGGAGAATTTCTGCTTTTTGCCCCACAATTAGGGGGATTTCTGCAATTTTGCTCCAAAATACGGGGAATTTCTGCCTTTTTGCCCGAAAATAAGGAGAATTCATACCTTTTTGCCATAAAAAAGGGAAATGTCTTCATTTTTGCTCCAAAATAAGGGGAATTTCTGCTTTTTTGCCTCTAAATAAGTGGAATTTCTGTCTTTTTCTTCCAAAACAAAGGTTATTCATATCTTTTTGCCCCAAAATAGGAAAAATTTCTGACTTATTATCCTTAAATAAGTGAAATTTCTGCAATTTTGCCCCAAAATAAGGGAAATTTCTGGATTTTTGCCCCAAAATTTGTGGAATTTCTGAGTTTTGCCCCAAAATAAGGAGAATTTCTGTCTTTTGGCCCCAACATATAGGGAACTTCAGCCTTTTTGCCCCACAATTAAGGCAATTTTTGCAATTTTGCTCCAAATTACGGGGAATTTCTTCCTTTTTGCCCCAAAATAAGAAGAATGCATATATTTTTGCCATAAAAAAGGGAAATTTCTTCATTTTTGCTCCAAAATAAAGAAAATTTCTGCTTTTATGCGTCTAAATAAGTGGAATTTCTGTCTTTTTACCCCAAAACAAAGAGAATTTCTTTCTTTTTTGCCCCAAAATAAGAAAATTTCTGATTTATTACCTTGAAATAAGTGAAATTTCTGCAATTTTGCCCCAAAATAAAGAAAATTTCTGCCTTTTTGCCCCCAAATAAGGGGAATTTCAGCCTTTTTACCTCAAAATGAGGGGAATTTCTGCATTTTTGCCACAAAATATTAGGAATTTCTGCATTTTGCTCCAAAATAAGGAAAATTTCTGCCTTTTTCCCCTGAAATAAGTGAAATTTCTGCAACTTTGCCCCAAAATAAATGAAATTTCTGCAATTTTGCCCCAAAATAAGGGAAATTTCTGGAATTTTGCCCCAAAATAAGTGGAATTTCTGAGTTTTGCCCCAAAATAAGGAGAATTTCTGTCTTTTTGCCCTAACATATAGGGAATTCTGCCTTTTTGCCCCACATTTAGGGGAATTTATGCAATTTTGCTCCAAAATACGGGGAATTTCTGCCTTTTTGAACGAAAATAAGAATGCATACCTTTTTGCCATAAAAAAGGGAAATTTCTTCATTTTTGCTCCAAAATAAGGGGAATTTCTGCATTTTGCCTCTAAATATGTGGAATTTCTTTCTTTTTCCCCCAAAACAAAGGGAATTTCTGTCTTTTTGGCCCCAAAATAAAAAAAATTTCTGACTTATTACCCTGAAGTAAGTGAAAATCTGCAATTTTGCCCCAAAATAAGGGAAATTTCTGCTTTTTTGCTCCCAAAAATGGGGAATTTCAGACTTTTTACCTCAAAATAATGGGAATTTCTGCATTTTTGCCACAAAATATTAGGAATTTCTGCCTTTTTGCCCCAAAAATTAGAAAAATTTCTGCCTTTTTTCCCTGAAATAAGTGAAATTTCTGCAATTTTGCCCAAAAATAAGTGAAATTTCTGCAATTTTGCCCAAAAATAAGGGAAATTTCTGCAATTTTGCCCCAAAATAAGGGAAATTTCTGGAATTTTGCCCCAAAATAAGTGGAATTTCTGAGTTTTGCCTCAAAATAAGGAGAATTTCTGTCTTTTTGGCCTATCATATAGGGAATTTCTGCTTTTTGCCCCACAATTAGGGGAATTTCTGCAATTTTGCTCCAAAATACGGGGAATTTCTTCCTTTTTGCCCGAAAATAAGAAGAATGCATACCTTTTTGCCATAAAAAAAGGGAAATTTCTTCATTTTTGCTCCAAAATAAGGGGAATTTCTGCTTTTTTGCCTCTAAATAAGTGGAATTTCTGTCTTTTTCCCCCAAAACAAAGGGAATTTCTGTCTTTTTTGCCCCAAAATAAAGAAAAATTCTGACTTATTACCCTGAAGTAAGTGAAATTTCTGCAATTTTTCCCCAAAATATGGGATATTTCTGCATTTTTGCCACCAAATAAGAGGAATTTCAGCCTTTTTACCTCAAAATAAGGGGAATTTCTACATTTTTGCCACAAAATATTAGGAATTTCTGCCTATTGCCCTGTAATAAGGAAAATTTCTGCCTTTTTTCCAAGAAATAAGTGAAATTTCTGCAATTTTGCAAAAAATAAGTGAAATTTCTGCAATTTTGCCCAAAAATAAGGGAAATATCTGCAATTTTGCCCCAAAATAAGGGAAATTTCTGGAATTTTGCCCCAAAATAAGTGGAATTTCTGAGTTTTGCCCCAAAATAAGGAGAATTTCTGCTTTTTGCCCCACAATTAGGGGGATTTCTGCAATTTTGCTACAAAATACGGGGAATTTCTGCCTTTTTGCCCGAAAATAAGGAGAATTCATACATTTTTACCATAAAAAAGGGAAATGTCTTCATTTTTGCTCCAAAATAAGGGGAATTTCTGCTTTTTTGCCTCTAAATAAGTGGAATTTCTGTCTTTTTCTTCCAAAACAAAGGTTATTCATATCTTTTTGCCCCAAAATAGGAAAAATTTCTGACTTATTATCCTTAAATAAGTGAAATTTCTGCAATTTTGCCCCAAAATAAGGGAAATTTCTGGATTTTTGCCCCAAAATTTGTGGAATTTCTGAGTTTTGCCCCAAAATAAGGAGAATTTCTGTCTTTTGGCCCCAACATATAGGGAACTTCAGCCTTTTTGCCCCACATTTAAGGCAATTTTTGCAATTTTGCTCCAAATTAAGGGGAATTTCTTCCTTTTTGCCCCAAAATAAGAAGAATGCATATATTTTTGCCATAAAAAAGGGAAATTTCTTCATTTTTGCTCCAAAATAAAGAAAATTTCTGCTTTTATGCGTCTAAATAAGTGGAATTTCTGTCTTTTCCCCCCAAAACAAAGAGAATTTCTGTCTTTTTTGCCCCAAAATAAGAAAATTTCTGATTTATTACCTTGAAATAAGTGAAATTTCTGCAATTTTGCCCCAAAATAAAGAAAATTTCTGCCTTTTGCCCCCAAATAAGGGGAATTTCAGCCTTTTTACCTCAAAATGAGGGGAATTTCTGCATTTTTGCCACAAAATATTAGGAATTTATGCATTTTGCTCCAAAATAAGGAAAATTTCTGCCTTTTTCCCCTGAAATAAGTGAAATTTCTGCAATTTTGCCCCAAAATAAGTGAAATTTCTGCAATTTTGCCCCAAAATAAGGGAAATTTCTGGAATTTTGCCCCAAAATAAGTGGAATTTCTGAGGTTTGCCCCAAAATAAGGAGAATTTCTGTCTTTTTGCCCTAACATATAGGGAATTCTGCCTATTTGCCCCACATTTAGGGGAATTTCTGCAATTTTGCTACAAAATACGGGGAATTTCTGCCTTTTTGAACAAAAATAAGAAGAATGCATACCTTTTTGCCATAAAAAGGGAAATTTCTTCATTTTTGCTCCAAAATAAGGGGAATTTCTGCATTTTGCCTCTAAATATGTGGAATTTCTGTCTTTTTCCCCCAAAACAAAGGGAATTTCTCTCTTTTTGGACCCAAAATAAAAAAAATTTCTGACTTATTACCCTGAAGTAAGTGAAAATTCTGCAATTTTGCCCCAAAATATGGGAAATTTCTGCCTTTTTGCTCCCAAAAAAGGGGAATTTCAGATTTTTACCTCAAAATAATGGGAATTTCTGCATTTTTGCCACAAAATATTAGGAATTTCTGCCTTTTTGCCCCAAAAATTAGAAAAATTTCTGCCTTTTTTCCCTGAAATAAGTGAAATTTCTGCAATTTTGCCCAAAAATAAGTGAAATTTCTGCAATTTTGCCCAAAAATAAGGGAAATTTCTGCAATTTTGCCCCAAAATAAGGGAAATTTCTGGAATTTTGCCCCAAAATAAGTGGAATTTCTGAGTTTTGCCTCAAAATAAGGAGAATTTCTGTCTTTTTGCCCTAACATATAGGGAATTTCTGCTTTTTGCCCCACAATTATAAGAATTTCTGCAATTTTGCTCCAAAATACGGGGAATTTCTGCCTTTTTGCCCGAAAATAAGAAGAATGCATAACTTTTTGCCATAAAAAAGGGAAATTTCTTCATTTTTGCTCCAAAATAAGGGGAATTTCTGCTTTTTTGCCTCTAAATATGTGGAATTTCTCTCTTTTTCCCCAAAAACAAAGAGAATTTCTCTCTTTTTCGCCCCAAAATAAGAAAAATTCTGACTTATTACCCTTAAGTAAGTGAAATTTCTGCAATTTTTCCCCAAAATATGGGAAATTTCTGCATTTTTGCCCCCAAATAAGAGGAATTTCAGCCTTTTTACCTCAAAATAAGGGGAATTTCTACATTTTTGCCACAAAATATTAGGAATTTCTGCCTTTTTGCCCTGAAATAAGGAAAATTTCTGCCTTTTTTTCATGAAATAAGTGAAATTTCTGCAATTTTGCAAAAAATAAGTGAAATTTCTGCAATTTTGCCCAAAAATAAGGGAAATTTCTGCAATTTTGCCCCAAAATAAGGGAAATTTCTGGAATTTTGCCCCAAAATAAGTGGAATTTCTGAGTTTTGCCCCAAAATACGGAGAATTTCTGCTTTTTGCCCCACAATTAGGGGGATTTCTGCAATTTTGCTCCAAAATACGGGGAATATCTGCCTTTTTGCCCGAAAATAAGGAGAATGCATACCTTTTTGCCATAAAATAGGGAAATGTCTTCATTTTTGCTCCAAAATAAGGGGAATTTCTGCTTTTTTGCTTCTAAATATGTGGAATTTCTGTCTTTTTCTCCCAAAACAAAGGTTATTCATATCTTTTTGCCCCAAAATAGGAAAAATTTCTGACTTATTATCCTTAAATAAGTGAAATTTCTGCAATTTTGCCCCAAAATAAGGGAAATTTCTGGATTTTTGCCCCAAAATTTGTGGAATTTCTGAGTTTTGCCCCAAAATATGGAGAATTTCTGTCTTTTGGCCCCAACATATAGGGAACTTCAGCCTTTTTGCCCCACAATTAAGGCAATTTTTGCAATTTTGCTCCAAATTACGGGGAATTTCTTCCTTTTTGCCTGAAAATAAGAAGAATGCATATATTTTTGCCATAAAAAAGGGAAATTTCTTCATTTTTGCTCCAAAATAAAGAAAATTTCTGCTTTTATGCGTCTAAATAAGTGGAATTTCTGTCTTTTTCCCCCCAAACAAAGAGAATTTCTGTCTTTTATGCCCCAAAATAAGAAAATTTCTGATTTATTACCTTGAAATAAGTGAAATTTCTGCAATTTTGCCCCAAAATAAAGAAAATTTCTGCCTTTTGCCCCCAAATAAGGGGAATTTCAGCCTTTTTACCTCAAAATGAGGGGAATTTCTGCATTTTTGCCACAAAATATTAGGAATTTATGCATTTTGCTCCAAAATAAGGAAAATTTCTGCCTTTTGCCCCAAAATAAGTGGAATTTCTAAGGTTTGCCCCAAAATAAGGAGAATTTCTGTCTTTTTGCCCTAACATATAGGGAATTCTGCCTATTTTCCCCACATTTAGGGGAATTTCTGCAATTTTGCTCCAAAATACGGGGAATTTCTGCCTTTTTGCCCGAAAATAAGGAGAATGCATACATTTTTGCCATAAAAAAAGGGAAATGTCTTCATTTTTGCTCCAAAATAAGGGGAATTTCTGCTTTTTTGCCTCTAAATAAGTGGAATTTCTGTCTTTTTCTTCCAGAACAAAGGTTATTCATATCTTTTTGCCCCAAAATAGGAAAAATTTCTGACTTATTATCCTTAAATAATTGAAATTTCTGCAATTTTGCCCCAAAATAAGGGAAATTTCTGGATTTTTGCCCCAAAATTTGTGGAATTTCTGAGTTTTGCCCCAAAATAAGGAGAATTTCTGCTTTTTGCCCCACAATTAGGGGGATTTCTGCAATTTTGCTACAAAATACGGGGAATTTCTGCCTTTTTGCCCGAAAATAAGGAGAATTCATACATTTTTACCATAAAAAAGGGAAATGTCTTCATTTTTGCTCCAAAATAAGGGGAATTTCTGCTTTTTTGCCTCTAAATAAGTGGAATTTCTGTCTTTTTCTTCCAAAACAAAGGTTATTCATATCTTTTTGCCCCAAAATAGGAAAAATTTCTGACTTATTATCCTTAAATAAGTGAAATTTCTGCAATTTTGCCCCAAAATAAGGGAAATTTCTGGATTTTTGCCCCAAAATTTGTGGAATTTCTGAGTTTTGCCCCAAAATAAGGAGAATTTCTGTCTTTTGGCCCCAACATATAGGGAACTTCAGCCTTTTTGCCCCACATTTAAGGCAATTTTTGCAATTTTGCTCCAAATTAAGGGGAATTTCTTCCTTTTTGCCCCAAAATAAGAAGAATGCATATATTTTTGCCATAAAAAAGGGAAATTTCTTCATTTTTGCTCCAAAATAAAGAAAATTTCTGCTTTTATGCGTCTAAATAAGTGGAATTTCTGTCTTTTTCCCCCAAAACAAAGAGAATTTCTGTCTTTTTTGCCCCAAAATAAGAAAATTTCTGATTTATTACCTTGAAATAAGTGAAATTTCTGCAATTTTGCCCCAAAATAAAGAAAATTTCTGCCTTTTGCCCCCAAATAAGGGGAATTTCAGCCTTTTTACCTCAAAATGAGGGGAATTTCTGCATTTTTGCCACAAAATATTAGGAATTTATGCATTTTGCTCCAAAATAAGGAAAATTTCTGCCTTTTTCCCCTGAAATAAGTGAAATTTCTGCAATTTTGCCCCAAAATAAGTGAAATTTCTGCAATTTTGCCCCAAAATAAGGGAAATTTCTGGAATTTTGCCCCAAAATAAGTGGAATTTCTGAGGTTTGCCCCAAAATAAGGAGAATTTCTGTCTTTTTGCCCTAACATATAGGGAATTCTGCCTATTTGCCCCACATTTAGGGGAATTTCTGCAATTTTGCTACAAAATACGGGGAATTTCTGCCTTTTTGAACAAAAATAAGAAGAATGCATACCTTTTTGCCATAAAAAGGGAAATTTCTTCATTTTTGCTCCAAAATAAGGGGAATTTCTGCATTTTGCCTCTAAATATGTGGAATTTCTGTCTTTTTCCCCCAAAACAAAGGGAATTTCTCTCTTTTTGGACCCAAAATAAAAAAAATTTCTGACTTATTACCCTGAAGTAAGTGAAAATTCTGCAATTTTGCCCCAAAATATGGGAAATTTCTGCCTTTTTGCTCCCAAAAAAGGGGAATTTCAGATTTTTACCTCAAAATAATGGGAATTTCTGCATTTTTGCCACAAAATATTAGGAATTTCTGCCTTTTTGCCCCAAAAATTAGAAAAATTTCTGCCTTTTTTCCCTGAAATAAGTGAAATTTCTGCAATTTTGCCCAAAAATAAGTGAAATTTCTGCAATTTTGCCCAAAAATAAGGGAAATTTCTGCAATTTTGCCCCAAAATAAGGGAAATTTCTGGAATTTTGCCCCAAAATAAGTGGAATTTCTGAGTTTTGCCTCAAAATAAGGAGAATTTCTGTCTTTTTGCCCTAACATATAGGGAATTTCTGCTTTTTGCCCCACAATTATAAGAATTTCTGCAATTTTGCTCCAAAATACGGGGAATTTCTGCCTTTTTGCCCGAAAATAAGAAGAATGCATAACTTTTTGCCATAAAAAAGGGAAATTTCTTCATTTTTGCTCCAAAATAAGGGGAATTTCTGCTTTTTTGCCTCTAAATATGTGGAATTTCTCTCTTTTTCCCCAAAAACAAAGAGAATTTCTCTCTTTTTCGCACCAAAATAAGAAAAATTCTGACTTATTACCCTTAAGTAAGTGAAATTTCTGCAATTTTTCCCCAAAATATGGGAAATTTCTGCATTTTTGCCCCCAAATAAGAGGAATTTCAGCCTTTTTACCTCAAAATAAGGGGAATTTCTACATTTTTGCCACAAAATATTAGGAATTTCTGCCTTTTTGCCCTGAAATAAGGAAAATTTCTGCCTTTTTTTCATGAAATAAGTGAAATTTCTGCAATTTTGCAAAAAATAAGTGAAATTTCTGCAATTTTGCCCAAAAATAAGGGAAATTTCTGCAATTTTGCCCCAAAATAAGGGAAATTTCTGGAATTTTGCCCCAAAATAAGTGGAATTTCTGAGTTTTGCCCCAAAATACGGAGAATTTCTGCTTTTTGCCCCACAATTAGGGGGATTTCTGCAATTTTGCTCCAAAATACGGGGAATATCTGCCTTTTTGCCCGAAAATAAGGAGAATGCATACCTTTTTGCCATAAAATAGGGAAATGTCTTCATTTTTGCTCCAAAATAAGGGGAATTTCTGCTTTTTTGCTTCTAAATATGTGGAATTTCTGTCTTTTTCTCCCAAAACAAAGGTTATTCATATCTTTTTGCCCCAAAATAGGAAAAATTTCTGACTTATTATCCTTAAATAAGTGAAATTTCTGCAATTTTGCCCCAAAATAAGGGAAATTTCTGGATTTTTGCCCCAAAATTTGTGGAATTTCTGAGTTTTGCCCCAAAATATGGAGAATTTCTGTCTTTTGGCCCCAACATATAGGGAACTTCAGCCTTTTTGCCCCACAATTAAGGCAATTTTTGCAATTTTGCTCCAAATTACGGGGAATTTCTTCCTTTTTGCCTGAAAATAAGAAGAATGCATATATTTTTGCCATAAAAAAGGGAAATTTCTTCATTTTTGCTCCAAAATAAAGAAAATTTCTGCTTTTATGCGTCTAAATAAGTGGAATTTCTGTCTTTTTCCCCCCAAACAAAGAGAATTTCTGTCTTTTATGCCCCAAAATAAGAAAATTTCTGATTTATTACCTTGAAATAAGTGAAATTTCTGCAATTTTGCCCCAAAATAAAGAAAATTTCTGCCTTTTGCCCCCAAATAAGGGGAATTTCAGCCTTTTTACCTCAAAATGAGGGGAATTTCTGCATTTTTGCCACAAAATATTAGGAATTTATGCATTTTGCTCCAAAATAAGGAAAATTTCTGCCTTTTGCCCCAAAATAAGTGGAATTTCTAAGGTTTGCCCCAAAATAAGGAGAATTTCTGTCTTTTTGCCCTAACATATAGGGAATTCTGCCTATTTTCCCCACATTTAGGGGAATTTCTGCAATTTTGCTCCAAAATACGGGGAATTTCTGCCTTTTTGCCCGAAAATAAGGAGAATGCATACATTTTTGCCATAAAAAAAGGGAAATGTCTTCATTTTTGCTCCAAAATAAGGGGAATTTCTGCTTTTTTGCCTCTAAATAAGTGGAATTTCTGTCTTTTTCTTCCAGAACAAAGGTTATTCATATCTTTTTGCCCCAAAATAGGAAAAATTTCTGACTTATTATCCTTAAATAATTGAAATTTCTGCAATTTTGCCCCAAAATAAGGGAAATTTCTGGATTTTTGCCCCAAAATTTGTGGAATTTCTGAGTTTTGCCCCAAAATAAGGAGAATTTCTGTCTTTTGGCCCCAACATATAGGGAACTTCAGCCTTTTTGCCCCACATTTAAGGCAATTTTTGCAATTTTGCTCCAAATTACGGGGAATTTCTTCCTTTTTGCCCCAAAATAAGAAGAATGCATATATTTTTGCCATAAAAAAGGGAAATTTCTTCATTTCTTTCCAAAATAAAAAAAATTTCTGCTTTTATGCGTCTAAATAAGTGGAATTTCTGTCTTTTTCCCCCAAAACAAAGAGAATTTCTGTCTTTTTTGCCCCAAAATAAGAAAATTTCTGATTTATTACCTTGAAATAAGTGAAATTTCTGCAATTTTGCCCCAAAATAAAGAAAATTTCTGCCTTTTGCCCCCAAATAAGGGGAATTTCAGCCTTTTTACCTCAAAATGAGGGGAATTTCTGCATTTTTGCCACAAAATATTAGGAATTTATGCATTTTGCTCCAAAATAAGGAAAATTTCTGCCTTTTTCCCCTGAAATAAGTGAAATTTCTGCAATTTTGCCCCAAAATAAGTGAAATTTCTGCAATTTTGCCCCAAAATAAGGGGAATTTCTGGAATTTTGCCCCAAAATAAGTGGAATTTCTGAGGTTTGCCCCAAAATAAGGGAAATTTCTGCCTTTTTGCTCCCAAAAAAGGGGAATTTCAGATTTTTACCTCAAAATAATGGGAATTTCTGCATTTTTGCCACATAATATTAGGAATTTCTGCCTTTTTGCCCCCAAAATTAGAAAAATTTCTGCCTTTTTTCCCTGAAATAAGTGAAATTTCTGCAATTTTGCCCAAAAATAAGTGAAATTTCTGCAATTTTGCCCAAAAATAAGGGAAATTTCTGCAATTTTGCCCCAAAATAAGGGAAATATCTGGAATTTTGCCCCAAAATAAGTGGAATTTCTGAGTTTTGCCTCAAAATAAGGAGAATTTCTGTCTTTTTGGCCTATCATATAGGGAATTTCTGCTTTTTGCCCCACAATTAGGGGAATTTCTGCAATTTTGCTCCAAAATACGGGGAATTTCTGCCTTTTTGCCCGAAAATAAGAAGAATGCATACCTTTTTGCCATAAAAAAGGGAAATTTCTTCATTTTTGCTCCAAAATAAGGGGAATTTCTGCTTTTTTGCCTCTAAATAAGTGGAATTTCTGTCTTTTTCCCCCAAAACAAAGGGAATTTCTGTCTTTTTTGCCCCAAAATAAAGAAAAATTCTGACTTATTACCCTGAAGTAAGTGAAATTTCTGCAAATTTTCCCCAAAATATGGGATATTTCTGCATTTTTGCCACCAAATAAGAGGAATTTCAGCCTTTTTACCTCAAAATAAGGGGAATTTCTACATTTTTGCCACCAAATATTAGGAATTTCTGCCTATTGCCCTGTAATAAGGAAAATTTCTGCCTTTTTTCCATGAAATAAGTGAAATTTCTGCAATTTTGCAAAAAATAAGTGAAATTTCTGCAATTTTGCCCAAAAATAAGTGAAATTTCTGCAATTTTGCCCCAAAATAAGGGAAATTTCTGGAATTTTGCCCCAAAATAAGTGGAATTTCTGAGTTTTGCCCCAAAATAAGGAGAATTTCTGCTTTTTGCCCCACAATTAGGGGGATTTCTGCAATTTTGCTCCAAAATACGGGGAATTTCTGCCTTTGTGCCCGAAAATAAGGAGAATTCATACATTTTGCCATAAAAAAGGGAAATGTCTTCATTTTTGCTCCAAAATAAGGGGAATTTCTGCTTTTTTGCCTCTAAATAAGTGGAATTTCTGTCTTTTTCTTCCAAAACAAAGGTTATTCATATCTTTTTGCCCCAAAATAGGAAAAATTTCTGACTTATTATCCTTAAATAAGTGAAATTTCTGCAATTTTGCCCCAAAATAAGGGAAATTTCTGGATTTTTGCCCCAAAATTTGTGGAATTTCTGAGTTTTGCCCCAAAATAGGAGAATTTCTGTCTTTTGGCCCCAACATATAGGGAACTTCAGCTTTTTTGCCCCACAATTAAGGCAATTTTTGCAATTTTGCTCCAAATTACGGGGAATTTCTTCCTTTTTGCCCGAAAATAAGAAGAATGCATATATTTTTGCCATAAAAAAGGGAAATTTCTTCATTTTTGCTCCAAAATAAAGAAAATTTCTGCTTTTATGCGTCTAAATAAGTGGAATTTCTGTCTTTTTCCCCCAAAACAAAGAGAATTTCTGTCTTTTTTGCCCCAAAATAAGAAAATTTCTGATTTATTACCTTGAAATAAGTGAAATTTCTGCAATTTTGCCCCAAAATAAAGAAAATTTCTGCCTTTTGCCCCGCAAATAAGGGGAATTTCAGCCTTTTTACCTAAAAATGAGGGGAATTTCTGCATTTTTGCCACAAAATATTAGGAATTTCTGCATTTTGCTCCAAAACAAGGAAAATTTCTGCCTTTTTCCCCTGAAATAAGTGAAATTTCTGCAATTTTGCCCCAAAATAAGTGAAATTTCTGCAATTTTGCCCCAAAATAAGTGAAATTTCTGCAATTTTGCCCCAAAATAAGGGAAATTTCTGGAATTTTGCCCCAAAATAAGTGGAATTTCTGAGGTTTGCCCCAAAATAAGGAGAATTTCTGTCTTTTTGCCCTAACATATAGGGAATTCTGCCTATTTGCCCCACATTTAGGGGAATTTCTGCAATTTTGCTCCAAAATACGGGGAATTTCTGCCTTTTTGAACAAAAATAAGAAGAATGCATACCTTTTTGCCATAAAAAAGGGAAATTTCTTCATTTTTGCTCCAAAATAAGGGGAATTTCTGCATTTTGCCTCTAAATATGTGAAATTTCTGTCTTTTTCCCCCAAAACAAAGGGAATTTCTCTCTTTTTGGACCCAAAATAAAAAAAATTTCTGACTTATTACCCTGAAGTAAGTGAAAATTCTGCAATTTTGCCCCAAAATAAGGGAAATTTCTGCCTTTTTGCTCCCAAAAAAGGGGAATTTCAGATTTTTACCTCAAAATAATGGGAATTTCTGCATTTTTGCCACAAAATATTAGGAATTTCTGCCTTTTTGCCCCAAAAATTAGAAAAATTTCTGCCTTTTTTCCCTGAAATAAGTGAAATTTCTGCAATTTTGCCCAAAAATAAGTGAAATTTCTGCAATTTTTGCCCAAAAATAAGGGAAATTTCTGCAATTTTGCCCCAAAATAAGGGAAATTTCTGGAATTTTGCCCCAAAATAAGTGGAATTTCTGAGTTTTGCCTCAAAATAAGGAGAATTTCTGTCTTTTTGCCCTAACATATAGGGAATTTCTGCTTTTTGCCCCACAATTAGAAGAATTTCTGCAATTTTGCTCCAAAATACGGGGAATTTCTGCCTTTTTGCCCAAAAATAAGAAGAATGCATACCTTTTTGCCATAAAAAAGGGAAATTTCTTCATTTTTGCTCCAAAATAAGGGGAATTTCTGCTTTTTTGCCTCTAAATAAGTGGAATTTCTCTCTTTTTCCCCCAGAACAAAGGGAATTTCTCTCTTTTTCGCACAAAAATAAAGAAAAATTCTGACTTATTACCCTGAAGTAAGTGAAATTTCTGCAATTTTTCCCCAAAATATGGGAAATTTCTGCATTTTTGCCCCCAAATAAGAGGAATTTCAGCCTTTTTACCTCAAAATAAGGGGAATTTCTACATTTTTGCCACAAAATATTAGGAATTTCTGCCTTTTTGCCCTGAAATAAGGAAAATTTCTGCCTTTTTTCCATGAAATAAGTGAAATTTCTGCAATTTTGCAAAAAATAAGTGAAATTTCTGCAATTTTGCCCAAAAATAAGGGAAATTTCTGCAATTTTGCCCCAAAATAAGGGAAATTTCTGGAATTTTGCCCCAAAATAAGTGGAATTTCTGAGTTTTGCCCCAAAATACGGAGAATTTCTGCTTTTTGCCCCACAATTAGGGGGATTTCTGCAATTTTGCTCCAAAATACGGGGAATTTCTGCCTTTTTGCCCGAAAATAAGGAGAATGCATACCTTTTTGCCATAAAAAAAGGGAAATGTCTTCATTTTTGCTCCAAAATAAGGGGAATTTCTGCTTTTTTGCCTCTAAATAAGTGGAATTTCTGTCTTTTTCTTCCAAAACAAAGGTTATTCATATCTTTTTGCCCCAAAATAGGAAAAATTTCTGACTTATTATCCTTAAATAAGTGAAATTTCTGCAATTTTGCCCCAAAATAAGGGAAATTTCTGGATTTTTGCCCCAAAATTTGTGGAATTTCTGAGTTTTGCCCCAAAATAAGGAGAATTTCTGTCTTTTGGCCCCAACATATAGGGAACTTCAGCCTTTTTGCCCCACATTTAAGGCAATTTTTGCAATTTTGCTCCAAATTAAGGGGAATTTCTTCCTTTTTGCCCCAAAATAAGAAGAATGCATATATTTTTGCCATAAAAAAGGGAAATTTCTTCATTTTTGCTCCAAAATAAAGAAAATTTCTGCTTTTATTCGTCTAAATAAGTGGAATTTCTGTCTTTTTCCCCCAAAACAAAGAGAATTTCTGTCTTTTTTGCCCCAAAATAAGAAAATTTCTGATTTATTACCTTGAAATAAGTGAAATTTCTGCAATTTTGCCCCAAAATAAAGAAAATTTCTGCCTTTAGCCCCCAAATAAAAGGAATTTCAGCCTTTTTACCTCAAAATGAGGGGAATTTCAGCATTTTTGCCACAAAATATTAGGAATTTCTGCATTTTGCTCCAAAATAAGGAAAATTTCTGCCTTTTTCCCCTGAAATAAGTGAAATTTCTGCAATTTTGCCCCATAATAAGTGAAATTTCTGCAATTTTGCCCCAAAATAAGGGAAATTTCTGGAATTTTGCCCCAAAATAAGTGGAATTTCTGAGGTTTGCCCCAAAATAAGGAGAATTTCTGTCTTTTTGCCCTAACATATAGGGAATTCTGCCTATTTGCCCCACATTTAGGGGAATTTCTGCAATTTTGCTCTAAAATACGGGGAATTTCTGCCTTTTTGAACAAAAATAAGAAGAATGCATACCTTTTTGCCATAAAAAAGGGAAATTTCTTCATTTTTGCTCCAAAATAAGGGGAATTTCTGCATTTTGCCTCTAAATATGTGGAATTTCTGTCTTTTTCCCCCAAAACAAAGGGAATTTCTCTCTTTTTGGACCCAAAATAAAAAAAATTTCTGACTTATTACCATGAAGTAAGTGAAAATTCTGCAATTTTGCCCCAAAATAAGGGAAATTTCTGCCTTTTTGCTCCCAAAAAAGGGGAATTTCAGATTTTTACCTCAAAATAATGGGAATTTCTGCATTTTTGCCACAAAATATTAGGAATTTCTGCTTTTTTGCCCCAAAAATTAGAAAAATTTCTGCCTTTTTTCCTTGAAATAAGTGAAATTTCTGCAATTTTGCCCAAAAATAAGTGAAATTTCTGCAATTTTGCCCAAAAATAAGGGAAATTTCTGCAATTTTGCCCCAAAATAAGGGAAATTTCTGGAATTTTGCCCCAAAATAAGTGGAATTTCTGAGTTTTGCCTCAAAATAAGGAGAATTTCTGTCTTTTTGCCCTAACATATAGGGAATTTCTGCTTTTTGCCCCACAATTAGAAGAATTTCTGCAATTTTGCTCCAAAATACGGGGAATTTCTGCCTTTTTGCCCAAAAATAAGAAGAATGCATACCTTTTTGCCATAAAAAAGGGAAATTTCTTCATTTTTGCTCCAAAATAAGGGGAATTTCTGCTTTTTTGCCTCTAAATAAGTGGAATTTCTCTCTTTTTCCCCCAAAACAAAGGGAATTTCTCTCTTTTTCGCACAAAAATAAAGAAAAATTCTGACTTATTACCCTGAAGTAAGTGAAATTTCTGCAATTTTTCCCCTAAATATGGGAAATTTCTGCATTTTTGCGCCCAAATAAGAGGAATTTCAGCCTTTTTACCTCAAAATAAGGGGAATTTCTATATTTTTGCCACAAAATATTAGGAATTTCTGCCTTTTTGCCCTGAAATAAGGAAAATTTCTGCCTTTTTTCCATGAAATAAGTGAAATTTCTGCAATTTTGCAAAAAATAAGTGAAATTTCTGCAATTTTGCCCAAAAATAAGGGAAATTTCTGCAATTTTGCCCCAAAATAAAAGAAATTTCTGGAATTTTGCCCCAAAATAAGTGGAATTTCTGAGTTTTGCCCCAAAATAAGGAGAATTTCTGCTTTTTGCCCCACAATAGGGGGATTTCTGCAATTTTGCTCCAAAATACGGGGAATTTCTGCCTTTTTGCCCGAAAATAAGGAGAATGCATACCTTTTTGCCATAAAAAAGGGAAATTTCTTCATTTTTGCTCCAAAATAAGAGGAATTTCTGCCTTTTTGAACAAAAATAAGAAGAATGCATACCTTTTTGCCATAAAAAAGGGAAATTTCTTCATTTTTGCTCCAAAATAAGGGGAATTTCTGCATTTTGCCTCTAAATATGTGGAATTTCTGTCTTTTTCCCCCAAAACAAAGGTAATTTCTCTTTTTTTGGACCCAAAATAAAAAAAATTTCTGACTTATTACCCTGAAGTAAGTGAAAATTCTGCAATTTTGCCCCAAAATAAGGGAAATTTCTGCCTTTTTGCTCCCAAAAAAGGGGAATTTCAGATTTTTACCTCAAAATAATGAGAATTTCTGCATTTTTGCCACATAATATTAGGAATTTCTGCCTTTTTGCCCCAAAAATTAGAAAAATTTCTACCTTTTTTCCCTGAAATAAGTGAAATTTCTGCAATTTTGCCCAAAAATAAGTGAAATTTCTGCAATTTTGCCCAAAAATAAAGGAAATTTCTGCAATTTTGCCCCAAAATAAGGGAAATTTCTGGAATTTTGCCCCAAAATAAGTGGAATTTCTGAGTTTTGCCTCAAAATAAGGAGAATTTCTGTCTTTTTCCCTAACATATAGGGAATTTCTGCTTTTTGCCCCACAATTAGAAAAATTTCTGCAATTTTGCTCCAAAATACGGGGAATTTCTGCCTTTTTGCCCGAAAATAAGAAGAATGCATACCTTTTTGCCATAAAAAAGGGAAATTTCTTCATTTTTGCTCCAAAATAAGGGGAATTTCTGCTTTTTTGCCTCTAAATAAGTGGAATTTCTCTTTTTTCCCCCCAAATCAAAGGGAATTTCTCTAATTTTCGCCCCAAAATAAAGAAAAATTCTGACTTATTACCCTGAAGTAAGTGAAATTTCTGCAATTTTTCCCCAAAATATGGGAAATTTCTGCATTTTTGCCCCCAAATAAGAGGAATTTCAGCCTTTTTACCTCAAAATAAGGGGAATTTCTACATTTTTGCCACAAAATATTAGAAATTTCTGCCTTTTTGCCCTGAAATAAGGAAAATTTCTGCCTTTTTTCCATGAAATAAGTGAAATTTCTGCAATTTTGCAAAAAATAAGTGAAATTTCTGCAATTTTGCCCAAAAATAAGGGAAATTTCTGCAATTTTGCCCCAAAATAAGGGAAATTACTGGAATTTTGCCCCAAAATAAGTGGAATTTCTGAGTTTTGCCCCAAAATAAGGAGAATTTCTGCTTTTTGCCCCACAATTAGGGGGATTTCTGCAATTTTGCTCCAAAATACGGGGAATTTCTGCCTTTTTGCCCGAAAATAAGGAGAATGCATACCTTTTTGCCATAAAAAAGGGAAATGTCTTCATTTTTGCTCCAAAATAAGGGGAATTTCTGCTTTTTTGCCTCTAAATAAGTGGAATTTCTGTCTTTTTCTTCCAAAACAAAGGTTATTCATATCTTTTTGCCCCAAAATAGGAAAAATTTCTGACTTATTATCCTTAAATAAGTGAAATTTCTGCAATTTTGCCCCAAAATAAGGGAAATTTCTGGATTTTTGCCCCAAAATTTGTGGAATTTCTGAGTTTTGCCCCAAAATAAGGAGAATTTCTGTCTTTTGGCCCCAACATATAGGGAATTTCAGCCTTTTTGCCCCACAATTAAGGCAATTTCTGCAATTTTGCTCCAAATTACGGGGAATTTCTGCCTTTTTGCCCGAAAATAAGAAGAATGCATATATTTTTGCCATAAAAAAGGGAAATTTCTTCATTTTTGCTCCAAAATAAAGAAAATTTCTGCTTTTATGCGTCTAAATAAGTGGAATTTCTGTCTTTTTCCCCCAAAACAAAGAGAATTTCTTTCTTTTTTGCCCCAAAATAAGAAAATTTCTGATTTATTACCTTGAAATAAGTGAAATTTCTGCAATTTTGCCCCAAAATAAAGAAAATTTCTGCCTTTTTGCCCCCAAATAAGGGCAATTTCAGCCTTTTTACCTCAAAATGAGGGGAATTTCTGCATTTTTGCCACAAAATATTAGGAATTTCTGCATTTTGCTCCAAAATAAGGAAAATTTCTGCCTTTTTCCCCTGAAATAAGTGAAATTTCTACAACTTTGCCCCAAAATAAGTGAAATTTCTGCAATTTTGCCCCAAAATAAGGGAAATTTCTGGAATTTTGCCCCAAAATAAGTGGAATTTCTGAGTTTTGCCCCAAAATAAGGAGAATTTCTGTCTTATTGCCCTAACATATAGGGAATTCTGCCATTTTGCCCCACATTTAGGGGAATTTCTGCAATTTTGCTCCATAATACGGGGAATTTCTGCCTTTTTGAACGAAAATAAGAAGAATGCATACCTTTTTGCCATAAAAAAGGGAAATTTCTTCATTTTTGCTCCAAAATAAGGGGAATTTCTGCATTTTGCCTCTAAATATGTGGAATTTCTGTCTTTTTCCCCCAAAACAAAGGGAATTTCTGTCTTTTTGGCCCCAAAATAAAAAAAATTTCTGACTTATTACCCTGAAGTAAGTGAAAATTCTGCAATTTTGCCCCAAAATAAGGGAAATTTCTGCTTTTTTGCTCCCAAAAAAGGGGAATTTCAGACTTTTTACCTCAAAATAATGGGAACTTCTGCATTTTTGCCACAAAATATTAGGAATTTCTGCCTTTTTGCCCCAAAAATTAGAAAAATTTCTGCCTTTTTTCCCTGAAATAAGTGAAATTTCTGCAATTTTGCCCAAAAATAAGTGAAATTTCTGCAATTTTGCCCAAAAATAAGGGAAATTTCTGCAATTTTGCCCCAAAATAAGGGAAATTTCTGGAATTTTGCCCCAAAATAAGTGGAATTTCTGAGTTTTGCCTCAAAATAAGGAGAATTTCTGTCTTTTTGGCCTATCATATAGGGAAATTCTGCTTTTTGCCCCACAATTAGGGGAATTTCTGCAATTTTGCTCCAAAATACGGGGAATTTCTGCCTTTTTGCCCGAAAATAAGAAGAATGCATACCTTTTTGCCATAAAAAAGGGAAATTTCTTCATTTTTGCTCCAAAATAAGGGGAATTTCTGCTTTTTTGCCTCTAAATAAGTGGAATTTCTGTCTTTTTCCCCCAAAACAAAGGGAATTTCTGTCTTTTTTGCCCCAAAATAAAGAAAAATTCTGACTTATTACCCTGAAGTAAGTGAAATTTCTGCAAATTTTCCCCAAAATATGGGATATTTCTGCATTTTTGCCACCAAATAAGAGGAATTTCAGCCTTTTTACCTCAAAATAAGGGGAATTTCTACATTTTTGCCACCAAATATTAGGAATTTCTGCCTATTGCCCTGTAATAAGGAAAATTTCTGCCTTTTTTCCATGAAATGAGTGAAATTTCTGCAATTTTGCAAAAAATAAGTGAAATTTCTGCAATTTTGCCCAAAAATAAGTGAAATTTCTGCAATTTTGCCCCAAAATAAGGGAAATTTCTGGAATTTTGCCCCAAAATAAGTGGAATTTCTGAGTTTTGCCCCAAAATAAGGAGAATTTCTGCTTTTTGCCCCACAATTAGGGGGATTTCTGCAATTTTGCTCCAAAATACGGGGAATTTCTGCCTTTTTGCCCGAAAATAAGGAGAATTCATACATTTTGCCATAAAAAAGGGAAATGTCTTCATTTTTGCTCCAAAATAGGGGGAATTTCTGCTTTTTTGCCTCTAAATAAGTGGAATTTCTGTCTTTTTCTTCCAAAACAAAGTTTATTCATATCTTTTTGCCCCAAAATAGGAAAAATTTCTGACTTATTATCCTTAAATAAGTGAAATTTCTGCAATTTTGCCCCAAAATAAGGGAAATTTCTGGATTTTTGCCCCAAAATTTGTGGAATTTCTGAGTTTTGCCCCAAAATAAGGAGAATTTCTGTCTTTTGGCCCCAACATATAGGGAACTTCAGCCTTTTTGCCCCACAATTAAGGCAATTTTTGCAATTTTGCTCCAAATTACGGGGAATTTCTTCCTTTTTTCCCGAAAATAAGAAGAATGCATATATTTTTGCCATAAAAAAGGGAAATTTCTTCATTTTTGCTCCAAAATAAAGAAAATTTCTGCTTTTATGTGTCTAAATAAGTGGAATTTCTGTCTTTTTCCCCCAAAACAAAGAGAATTTATGTCTTTTTTGCCCCAAAATAAGAAAATTTCTGATTTATTACCTTGAAATAAGTGAAATTTCTGCAATTTTGCCCCAAAATAAAGAAAATTTCTGCCTTTTTGCCCCCAAATAAGGGGAATTTCAGCCTTTTTACCTCAAAATGAGGGGAATTTCTGCATTTTTGCCACAAAATATTAGGAATTTCTGCATTCTGCTCCAAAATAAGGAAAATTTCTGCCTTTTTCCCCTGAAATAAGTGAAATTTCTGCAATTTTGCCCCAAAATAAGTGAAATTTCTGCAATTTTGCCCCAAAATAAGGGAAATTTCTGGAATTTTGCCCCAAAATAAGTTGAATTTCTGAGTTTTGCCCCAAAATAAGGAGAATTTCTGTCTTTTTGCCCTAACATATAGGGAATTCTGCCTATTTGCCCCACATTTAGGGGAATTTCTGCAATTTTGCTCCAAAATACGGGGAATTTCTGCCTTTTTGAACAAAAATAAGAAGAATGCATAACTTTTTGCAATAAAAAAGGGAAATTTTTTCATTTTTGCTCCAAAATAAGGGGAATTTCTGCATTTTGCCAGTAAATATGTGGAATTTCTGTCTTTTTCCCCCAAAACAAAGGGAATTTCTCTCTTTTTGGACCCAAAATAAAAAAAAATTCTGACTTATTACCCTTAAGTAAGTGAAAATTCTGCAATTTTGCCCCAAAATAAGGGAAATTTCTGCCTTTTTGCTCCCAAAAAAGGGGAATTTCAGATTTTTACCTCAAAATAATGGGAATTTCTGCATTTTTGCCACAAAATATTAGGAATTTCTGCCTTTTTGCCCCAAAAATTAGAAAAATTTCTGCCTTTTTTCCCTGAAATAAGTGAAATTTCTGCAATTTTGCCCAAAAATAAGTGAAATTTCTGCAATTTTGCCCAAAAATAAGGGAAATTTCTGCAATTTTGCCCCAAAATAAGGGAAATTTCTGGAATTTTGCGCCAAAATAAGTGGAATTTCTGAGTTTTGCCTCAAAATAAGGAGAATTTCTGTCTTTTTGCCCTAACATATAGGGTATTTCTGCTTTTTGCCCCACAATTAGGGGAATTTCTGCAATTTTGCTCCAAAATACGGGGAATTTCTGCCTTTTTGCCCGAAAATAAGAAGAATGCATACCTTTTTGCCATAAAAAAGGGAAATTTCTTCATTTTTGCTCCAAAATAAGGGGAATTTCTGCTTTTTTGCCTCTAAATAAGTGGAATTTCTGTCTTTTTCCCCCAGAACAAAGGGAATTTCTGTCTTTTTTGTCCCAAAATAAAGAAAAATTCTGACTTATTACCCTGAAGTAAGTGAAATTTCTGCAATTTTTCCCCAAAATATGGGATATTTCTGCATTTTTGCCACCAAATAAGAGGAATTTCAGCCTTTTTACCTCAAAATAAGGGGAATTTCTACATTTTTACCACAAAATATTAGGAATTTCTGCCTTTTGCCCTGTAATAAGGAAAATATCTGCCTTTTTTCCATGAAATAAGTGAAATTTCTGCAATTTTGCAAAAAATAAGTGAAATTTCTGCAATTTTGCCCAAAAATAAGGGAAATTTCTGCAATTTTGCCCCAAAATAAGGGAAATTTCTGGAATTTTGCACCAAAATAAGTGGAATTTCTGAGTTTTGCCCCAAAATAAGGAGAATTTCTGCTTTTTGCCCCACAATTAGGGGGATTTCTGCAATTTTGCGCCAAAATACGGGGAATTTCTGCCTTTTTGAACGAAAATAAGAAGAATGCATACCTTTTTGCCATAAAAAAGGGAAATTTCTTCATTTTTGCTCCAAAATAAGGGGAATTTCTGCATTTTGCCTCTAAATATGTGGAATTTCTGTCTTTTTCCCCCAAAACAAAGGGAATTTCTGTCTTTTTGGCCCCAAAATAAAAAAAATTTCTGACTTATTACCCTGAAGTAAGTGAAAATTCTGCAATTTTGCCCCAAAATAAGGGAAATTTCTGCTTTTTTGCTCCCAAAAAAGGGGAATTTCAGACTTTTTACCTCAAAATAATGGGAACTTCTGCATTTTTGCCACAAAATATTAGGAATTTCTGCCTTTTTGCCCCAAAAATTAGAAAAATTTCTGCCTTTTTTCCCTGAAATAAGTGAAATTTCTGCAATTTTGCCCAAAAATAAGTGAAATTTCTGCAATTTTGCCCAAAAATAAGGGAAATTTCTGCAATTTTGCCCCAAAATAAGGGAAATTTCTGGAATTTTGCCCCAAAATAAGTGGAATTTCTGAGTTTTGCCTCAAAATAAGGAGAATTTCTGTCTTTTTGGCCTATCATATAGGGAATTTCTGCTTTTTGCCCCACAATTAGGGGAATTTCTGCAATTTTGCTCCAAAATACGGGGAATTTCTGCCTTTTTGCCCGAAAATAAGAAGAATGCATACCTTTTTGCCATAAAAAAGGGAAATTTCTTCATTTTTGCTCCAAAATAAGGGGAATTTCTGCTTTTTTGCCTCTAAATAAGTGGAATTTCTGTCTTTTTCCCCCAAAACAAAGGGAATTTCTGTCTTTTTTGCCCCAAAATAAAGAAAAATTCTGACTTATTACCCTGAAGTAAGTGAAATTTCTGCAAATTTTCCCCAAAATATGGGATATTTCTGCATTTTTGCCACCAAATAAGAGGAATTTCAGCCTTTTTACCTCAAAATAAGGGGAATTTCTACATTTTTGCCACAAAATATTAGGAATTTCTGCCTACTGCCCTGTAATAAGGAAAATTTCTGCCTTTTTTCCATGAAATGAGTGAAATTTCTGCAATTTTGCAAAAAATAAGTGAAATTTCTGCAATTTTGCCCAAAAATAAGTGAAATTTCTGCAATTTTGCCCCAAAATAAGGGAAATTTCTGGAATTTTGCCCCAAAATAAGTGGAATTTCTGAGTTTTGCCCCAAAATAAGGAGAATTTCTGCTTTTTGCCCCACAATTAGGGGGATTTCTGCAATTTTGCTCCAAAATACGGGGAATTTCTGCCTTTTTGCCCGAAAATAAGGAGAATTCATACATTTTGCCATAAAAAAGGGAAATGTCTTCATTTTTGCTCCAAAATAAGGGGAATTTCTGCTTTTTTGCCTCTAAATAAGTGGAATTTCTGTCTTTTTCTTCCAAAACAAAGGTTATTCATATCTTTTTGCCCCAAAATAGGAAAAATTTCTGACTTATTATCCTTAAATAAGTGAAATTTCTGCAATTTTGCCCCAAAATAAGGGAAATTTCTGGATTTTTGCCCCAAAATTTGTGGAATTTCTGAGTTTTGCCCCAAAATAAGGAGAATTTCTGTCTTTTGGCCCCAACATATAGGGAACTTCAGCCTTTTTGCCCCACAATTAAGGCAATTTTTGCAATTTTGCTCCAAATTACGGGGAATTTCTTCCTTTTTTCCCGAAAATAAGAAGAATGCATATATTTTTGCCATAAAAAAGGGAAATTTCTTCATTTTTGCTCCAAAATAAAGAAAATTTCTGCTTTTATGTATCTAAATAAGTGGAATTTCTGTCTTTTTCCCCCAAAACAAAGAGAATTTATGTCTTTTTTGCCCCAAAATAAGAAAATTTCTGATTTATTACCTTGAAATAAGTGAAATTTCTGCAATTTTGCCCCAAAATAAAGAAAATTTCTGCCTTTTTGCCCCCAAATAAGGGGAATTTCAGCCTTTTTACCTCAAAATGAGGGGAATTTCTGCATTTTTGCCACAAAATATTAGGAATTTCTGCATTCTGCTCCAAAATAAGGAAAATTTCTGCCTTTTTCCCCTGAAATAAGTGAAATTTCTGCAATTTTGCCCCAAAATAAGTGAAATTTCTGCAATTTTGCCCCAAAATAAGGGAAATTTCTGGAATTTTGCCCCAAAATAAGTGGAATTTCTGAGTTTTGCCCCAAAATAAGGAGAATTTCTGTCTTTTTGCCCTAAAATATAGGGAATTCTGCCTATTTGCCCCACATTTAGGGGAATTTCTGCAATTTTGCTCCAAAATACGGGGAATTTCTGCCTAGTTGAACAAAAATAAGAAGAATGCATACCTTTTTGCAATAAAAAAGGGAAATTTTTTCATTTTTGCTCCAAAATAAGGGGAATTTCTGCATTTTGCCAGTAAATATGTGGAATTTCTGTCTTTTTCCCCCAAAACAAAGGGAATTTCTCTCTTTTTGGACCCAAAATAAAAAAAAATTCTGACTTATTACCCTTAAGTAAGTGAAAATTCTGCAATTTTGCCCCAAAATAAGGGAAATTTCTGCCTTTTTGCTCCCAAAAAAGGGGAATTTCAGATTTTTACCTCAAAATAATGGGAATTTCTGCATTTTTGCCACAAAATATTAGGAATTTCTGCCTTTTTGCCCCAAAAATTAGAAAAATTTCTGCCTTTTTTCCCTGAAATAAGTGAAATTTCTGCAATTTTGCCCAAAAATAAGTGAAATTTCTGCAATTTTGCCCAAAAATAAGGGAAATTTCTGCAATTTTGCCCCAAAATAAGGGAAATTTCTGGAATTTTGCGCCAAAATAAGTGGAATTTCTGAGTTTTGCCTCAAAATATGGAGAATTTCTGTCTTTTTGCCCTAACATATAGGGTATTTCTGCTTTTTGCCCCACAATTAGGGGAATTTCTGCAATTTTGCTCCAAAATACGGGGAATTTCTGCCTTTTTGCCCGAAAATAAGAAGAATGCATACCTTTTTGCCATAAAAAAGGGAAATTTCTTCATTTTTGCTCCAAAATAAGGGGAATTTCTGCTTTTTTGCCTCTAAATAAGTGGAATTTCTGTCTTTTTCCCCCAGAACAAAGGGAATTTCTGTCTTTTTTGTCCCAAAATAAAGAAAAATTCTGACTTATTACCCTGAAGTAAGTGAAATTTCTGCAATTTTTCCCCAAAATATGGGATATTTCTGCATTTTTGCCACCAAATAAGAGGAATTTCAGCCTTTTTACCTCAAAATAAGGGGAATTTCTACATTTTTACCACAAAATATTAGGAATTTCTGCCTTTTGCACTGTAATAAGGAAAATATCTGCCTTTTTTCCATGAAATAAGTGAAATTTCTGCAATTTTGCAAAAAATAAGTGAAATTTCTGCAATTTTGCCCAAAAATAAGGGAAATTTCTGCAATTTTGCCCCAAAATAAGGGAAATTTCTGGAATTTTGCCCCAAAATAAGTGGAATTTCTGAGTTTTGCCCCAAAATAAGGAGAATTTCTGCTTTTTGCCCCACAATTAGGGGGATTTCTGCAATTTTGCGCCAAAATACGGGGAATTTCTGCCTTTTTGCCCGAAAATAAGGAGAATGCATACCTTTTTGCCATAAAAAAGGGAAATGTCTTCATTTTTGCTCCAAAATAAGGGGAATTTCTGCTTTTTTCCCTCTAAATAAGTGGAATTTCTGTCTTTGTCTTCCAAAACAAAGGTTATTCATATCTTTTTTGCCCCAAAATAGGAAAAATTTCTGACTTATTATCCGTAAATAAGTGAAATTTCTGCCATTTTGCCCCAAAATAAGGGAAATTTCTGGATTTTTGCCCCAAAATTTGTGGAATTTCTGAGTTTTGCCCCAAAATAAGGAGAATTTCTGTCTTTTGGACCCAACATATAGGGAATTTCAGCCTTTTTGCCCCACAATTAGGGCAATTTCTGCAATTTTCCTCTAAATTACGGGGAATTTCTGCCTTTTTGCCCGAAAATAAAAAGAATGCATATATTTTTGCCATAAAAAATGGAAATTTCTTCATTTTTGCTCCAACATAAAGGAAATTTCTGCTTTTATGCATCTAAATAAGTGGAATTTCTGTCTTTTCCCCCCAAAACAAAGGGAATTTCTGTCTTTTTTGCCCCAAAATAAGAAAATTTCTGATTTATTACCTTGAAATAATTGAAATTTCTGCAATTTTGCCCCAAAATAAGGAAAATTTCTGCAATTTTGCCCCAAAATAAGTGGAATTTCTGAGTTTTGCCCCAAAATAAGGAGAATTTCTGTCTTTTTGCCCTAACATATAGGGAATTCTGCCTATTTGCCCCACATTTAGGGGAATTTCTGCAATTTTGCTCCAAAATACGGGGAATTTCTGCCTAGTTGAACAAAAATAAGAAGAATGCATACCTTTTTGCCATAAAAAAGGGAAATTTCTTCATTTTTGCTCCAAAATAAGGGGAATTTCTGCATTTTGCCAGTAAATATGTGGAATTTCTGTCTTTTTCCCCCAAAACAAAGGGAATTTCTCTCTTTTTGGACCCAAAATAAAAAAAAATTCTGACTTATTACCCTTAAGTAAGTGAAAATTCTGCAATTTTGCCCCAAAATAAGGGAAATTTCTGCCTTTTTGCTCCCAAAAAAGGGGAATTTCAGATTTTTACCTCAAAATAATGGGAATTTCTGCATTTTTGCCACAAAATATTAGGAATTTCTGCCTTTTTGCCCCAAAAATTAGAAAAATTTCTGCCTTTTTTCCCTGAAATAAGTGAAATTTCTGCAATTTTTCCCAAAAATAAGTGAAATTTCTGCAATTTTGCCCAAAAATAAGGGAAATTTCTGCAATTTTGCCCCAAAATAAGGGAAATTTCTGGAATTTTGCGCCAAAATAAGTGGAATTTCTGAGTTTTGCCTCAAAATATGGAGAATTTCTGTCTTTTTGCCCTAACATATAGGGTATTTCTGCTTTTTGCCCCACAATTAGGGGAATTTCTGCAATTTTGCTCCAAAATACGGGGAATTTCTGCCTTTTTGCCCGAAAATAAGAAGAATGCATACCTTTTTGCCATAAAAAAGGGAAATTTCTTCATTTTTGCTCCAAAATAAGGGGAATTTCTGCTTTTTTGCCTCTAAATAAGTGGAATTTCTGTCTTTTTCCCCCAGAACAAAGGGAATTTCTGTCTTTTTTGTCCCAAAATAAAGAAAAATTCTGACTTATTACCCTGAAGTAAGTGAAATTTCTGCAATTTTTCCCCAAAATATGGGATATTTCTGCATTTTTGCCACCAAATAAGAGGAATTTCAGCCTTTTTACCTCAAAATAAGGGGAATTTCTACATTTTTACCACAAAATATTAGGAATTTCTGCCTTTTGCACTGTAATAAGGAAAATATCTGCCTTTTTTCCATGAAATAAGTGAAATTTCTGCAATTTTGCAAAAAATAAGTGAAATTTCTGCAATTTTGCCCAAAAATAAGGGAAATTTCTGCAATTTTGCCCCAAAATAAGGGAAATTTCTGGAATTTTGCCCCAAAATAAGTGGAATTTCTGAGTTTTGCCCCAAAATAAGGAGAATTTCTGCTTTTTGCCCCACAATTAGGGGGATTTCTGCAATTTTGCGCCAAAATACGGGGAATTTCTGCCTTTTTGCCCGAAAATAAGGAGAATGCATACCTTTTTGCCATAAAAAAGGGAAATGTCTTCATTTTTGCTCCAAAATAAGGGGAATTTCTGCTTTTTTCCCTCTAAATAAGTGGAATTTCTGTCTTTGTCTTCCAAAACAAAGGTTATTCATATCTTTTTTGCCCCAAAATAGGAAAAATTTCTGACTTATTATCCGTAAATAAGTGAAATTTCTGCCATTTTGCCCCAAAATAAGGGAAATTTCTGGATTTTTGCCCCAAAATTTGTGGAATTTCTGAGTTTTGCCCCAAAATAAGGAGAATTTCTGTCTTTTGGACCCAACATATAGGGAATTTCAGCCTTTTTGCCCCACAATTAGGGCAATTTCTGCAATTTTCCTCTAAATTACGGGGAATTTCTGCCTTTTTGCCCGAAAATAAAAAGAATGCATATATTTTTGCCATAAAAAATGGAAATTTCTTCATTTTTGCTCCAACATAAAGGAAATTTCTGCTTTTATGCATCTAAATAAGTGGAATTTCTGTCTTTTCCCCCCAAAACAAAGGGAATTTCTGTCTTTTTTGCCCCAAAATAAGAAAATTTCTGATTTATTACCTTGAAATAATTGAAATTTCTGCAATTTTGCCCCAAAATAAGGAAAATTTCTGCCTTTTTGCCCCCAAATAAGGGGAATTTCAGCCTTTTTACCTCAAAATGAGGGGAATTTCTGCATTTTTGCCACAAAATATTAGGAATTTCTGCTTTTTTGCCCCAAAATAAGGATAATTTCTGCCTTTTTCCCCTGAAATAAGTGAAATTTCTGCAATTTTGCCCCAAAATAAGTGAAATTTCTGCAATTTTGCCCCAAAATAAGTGGAATTTCTGAGTTTTGCCCCAAAATAAGGAGAATTTCTGTCTTTTTGCCCTAACATATAGGGAATTCTGCCTATTTGCCCCACATTTAGGGGAATTTCTGCAATTTTGCTCCAAAATACGGGGAATTTCTGCCTAGTTGAACAAAAATAAGAAGAATGCATACCTTTTTGCCATAAAAAAGGGAAATTTCTTCATTTTTGCTCCAAAATAAGGGGAATTTCTGCATTTTGCCAGTAAATATGTGGAATTTCTGTCTTTTTCCCCCAAAACAAAGGGAATTTCTCTCTTTTTGGACCCAAAATAAAAAAAAATTCTGACTTATTACCCTTAAGTAAGTGAAAATTCTGCAATTTTGCCCCAAAATAAGGGAAATTTCTGCCTTTTTGCTCCCAAAAAAGGGGAATTTCAGATTTTTACCTCAAAATAATGGGAATTTCTGCATTTTTGCCACAAAATATTAGGAATTTCTGCCTTTTTGCCCCAAAAATTAGAAAAATTTCTGCCTTTTTTCCCTGAAATAAGTGAAATTTCTGCAATTTTGCCCAAAAATAAGTGAAATTTCTGCAATTTTGCCCAAAAATAAGGGAAATTTCTGCAATTTTGCCCCAAAATAAGGGAAATTTCTGGAATTTTGCGCCAAAATAAGTGGAATTTCTGAGTTTTGCCTCAAAATAAGGAGAATTTCTGTCTTTTTGCCCTAACATATAGGGTATTTCTGCTTTTTGCCCCACAATTAGGGGAATTTCTGCAATTTTGCTCCAAAATACGGGGAATTTCTGCCTTTTTGCCCGAAAATAAGAAGAATGCATACCTTTTTGCCATAAAAAAGGGAAATTTCTTCATTTTTGCTCCAAAATAAGGGGAATTTCTGCTTTTTTGCCTCTAAATAAGTGGAATTTCTGTCTTTTTCCCCCAGAACAAAGGGAATTTCTGTCTTTTTTGTCCCAAAATAAAGAAAAATTCTGACTTATTACCCTGAAGTAAGTGAAATTTCTGCAATTTTTCCCCAAAATATGGGATATTTCTGCATTTTTGCCACCAAATAAGAGGAATTTCAGCCTTTTTACCTCAAAATAAGGGGAATTTCTACATTTTTACCACAAAATATTAGGAATTTCTGCCTTTTGCACTGTAATAAGGAAAATATCTGCCTTTTTTCCATGAAATAAGTGAAATTTCTGCAATTTTGCAAAAAATAAGTGAAATTTCTGCAATTTTGCCCAAAAATAAGGGAAATTTCTGCAATTTTGCCCCAAAATAAGGGAAATTTCTGGAATTTTGCCCCAAAATAAGTGGAATTTCTGAGTTTTGCCCCAAAATAAGGAGAATTTCTGCTTTTTGCCCCACAATTAGGGGGATTTCTGCAATTTTGCGCCAAAATACGGGGAATTTCTGCCTTTTTGCCCGAAAATAAGGAGAATGCATACCTTTTTGCCATAAAAAAGGAAAATGTCTTCATTTTTGCTCCAAAATAAGGGGAATTTCTGCTTTCTTCCCTCTAAATAAGTGGAATTTCTGTCTTTGTCTTCCAAAACAAAGGTTATTCATATCTTTTTTGCCCCAAAATAGGAAAAATTTCTGACTTATTATCCGTAAATAAGTGAAATTTCTGCAATTTTGCCCCAAAATAAGGGAAATTTCTGGATTTTTGCCCCAAAATTTGTGGAATTTCTGAGTTTTGCCCCAAAATAAGGAGATTTTCTGTCTTTTGGACCAAACATATAGGGAATTTCAGCCTTTTTGCCCCACAATTAGGGCAATTTCTGCAATTTTCCTCTAAATTACGGGGAATTTCTGCCTTTTTGCCCGAAAATAAAAAGAATGCATATATTTTTGCCATAAAAAATGGAAATTTCTTCATTTTTGCTCCAACATAAAGGAAATTTCTGCTTTTATGCATCTAAATAAGTGGAATTTCTGTCTTTTCCCCCCAAAACAAAGGGAATTTCTGTCTTTTTTGCCCCAAAATAAGAAAATTTCTGATTTATTACCTTGAAATAATTGAAATTTCTGCAATTTTGCCCCAAAATAAGGAAAATTTCTGCCTTTTTGCCCCCAAATAAGGGGAATTTCAGCCTTTTTACCTCAAAATGAGGGGAATTTCTGCATTTTTGCCCCAAAATAAGGATAATTTCTGCCTTTTTCCCCTGAAATAAGTGAAATTTCTGCAATTTTGCCCCAAAATAAGTGAAATTTCTGCAATTTTGCCCCAAAATAAGGGATATTTCTGGAATTTTGCCCCAAAATAAGTGGAATTTCTGAGTTTTGCCCCAAAATAAGGAGAATTTCTTGTTTTTTACCCTAACATATAGGGAATTCTGCCTTTTTGCCCCACATTTAGGGGAATTTCTGCAATTGTGCTCCAAAATACAGGGAATTTCTGCATTTTTGCCCGAAAACAAGAAGAATGCATAACTTTTTGCCATAAAAAAGGGAAATTTCTTCATTTTTGCTTCAAAATAAGGGGAATTTCTGCTTTTTTGCCTGTAAATATGTGGAATTTTTATCTTTTTCCCCCAAAACAAAAAGAATTTCTGTCCTTTTGGCCCCAAAATAAAAAAAATTTCTGACTTATTACCCTGAAATAAGTTAAAATTCTGCAATTTTGCCCCAAAATAAAGAAAATTTCTGTTTTTTTGCCCCCAAATAAGGGGAATTTCAGCCTTTTTACCTCAAAATAAGAGGAATTTCTGCATTTTTGCCACAAAATATTAGGAATTTCTGCATTTTTGCCCCAAAAATTAGAAAAATTTCTGCCTTTTTTCCCTGAAATAAGTGAAATTTCTGCAATTTTGCCCCAAAATAAGTGAAATTTCTGCAATTTTGCCCCAAAATAAGTGAAATTTCTGCAATTTTGCCCCAAAATAAGGGAAAGTTCTGGAATTTTGCCCCAAAATAAGTGGAATTTCTGAGTTTTGCCCTAAAATAAATAGAATTTCTGTCTTTTTGCGCCAACATATAGAGAATTTCTGCCTTTTTGCCCCACATTAGGGGAATTTCTGCAATTTTGCTCCAAAATACGGGAATTTCTGCCTTTTTGCGCGAAAATAAAAAGAATGCATACCTTTTTGCCATAAAAAAGGGAAATTTCTTCATTTTTGCTCCAAAATAAGGGGAATTTCTGCTCTTTTGCCTCTAAATAAGTGGAATTTCTGTCTTTTTCCCCCAAAACAAAAGGAATTCCTTTCTTTTTTGCCCCAAAATATGGAAAACTTTTGCCTTTTTTCCCTGAAATAAGTAAAATTTCTGCAATTTTGCCACAAAATAAGTGAAATTTCTCCAATTTTGCCCCAAAATAAGGGAAATTTCTGCAATTTTGCCCCCAAATAAGAAGAATTTCAGCCTTTTTACCTCAAAATAAGGGGAATTTCTGCATTTTTGCCACAAAATATTAGGAATTTCTCCTTTTTGCCCCAAAATGAGAAAATTTCTGCTTTTTTTACTGAAATAAGTGAAATTTCTGCAATTTTGCCCCAAAATAAGTGAAATTTCTGCAATTTTGCCTCAAAAGAAGAGAAATTTCTTGAATTTTGCCCCAACATAAGTGGAATTTCTGAGTTTTGCCCCAAAATAAGGAGAATTTCTATCTTTTTGCCCTTACATATAAGGAATTTCTGCCTTTTTGCCCCACTTAGGGGAATTTCTGCAATTTAGCTCCAAAATATGGGGAATATTTACCTTTTTGCCCGAAAATACAAAGAATGCATATCTCTTGGCCATAAAAAAGGGAAATTTCTTCATTTTTGCTCCAAAATAAGGGTAATTTCTGCTTTTTTGCCTCTAAATAAGTGGAATTTCTGTATTTTTCCCTAAAAACAAAGGGAATTTCTGTATTTTTTTCCCCAAAATAAGGAAAAATTCTATCTTATTACCCTGAAGTAAGTGAAATTTCTGCACTTTTTCCCCAAAATATGAAAATTATCTGCCTTTTTGCCCCCAAATAAGGGGAATTTCAGCCTTTTTACCTCAAAATAATGGGAATTTCTGCACTTTTGCCACAAAATATTAGGAATTTCTGCCTTTTTGCCCTAAAATAAAGAAAATTTCTGCCTTTTATCCCTGAAATAAGTGAAATTTCTGCAATTTTGCCACAAAATAAGTGAAATTTCTGCAATTTTGCTCCAAAATAAGGTAAATTTCTTCAATTTTACCCCAAAATAAGAAAAATTTCTGGAATTTTGCCCCAAAATGTGTGGAATTTCTAAGTTTTGCCACAAAATAAGGAGAATTTCTGTCTTTTTGCCCTAACATATAGGGAATTTCTGCCTTTTTGCTCCACAATTAGGGGAATTTCTGCTCTTTTGCTCCAAAATACGGGGAATTTCTTCCTTTTTGAACGAAAATAAGAAGAATGCATACCTTTTTTCCATAAAAAAGAGAAATTTCTTCATTTTTGCACCAAAATAAGGGGAATTTCTGCTTTTTTGGCTCTAAATAAGTGGAATTTCTGTCTTTTTCCCTCAAAACACAGGGAATTTCTGTCTTTTTTGCTCCAAAATAAGAAAATTTCTGATTTATTACGTTGAAATAAGTGTAATTTCTGCAATTTTGCCCCAAAATAATGAAATTTCTGCCTTCTTGCCCCCAAATAAGGGGAATTTCAGCCTTTTTACCTCAAAATGAGGGGAATTTCTGCATTTTTGCCACAAAATATTAGGAATTTCTGCATTTTGCTCATAAATAAGGAAAATCTCTGCCTTTTTCCCCTGAAATAAGTGAAATTTCTGCAATTTTGCCCCAAAATAAGTGAAATTTCTGCATTTTTGCCACCAAATAAGGGGAATTTCAGCCTTTTTACCTCAAAATGAAGGGAATTTCTGCATTTTTGCCACAAAATATTAGGAATTTCTGACCCAAAATAAGGAAAATTTCTGCCTTTTTCCCCTGAAATAAGTGAAATTTCTGCAATTTTGCCCCAAAATAAGAGAAATTTCTGCAATTTTGCCCCAAAATAAGGGAAATTTCTGGAATTTTGCTCCAAAATAAGTGGAATTTCTGAGTTTTGCCCCAAAATAAGGAGAATTTCTGTCTTTCTGCCCTAACATATAGGGAATTCTGCCTTTTTGCCCCACATTTAGGGGAATTTCTGCAATTTTGCTCCAAAATACGCAGAATCTGCCTTTTTGACCGAAAATAAGAAGAATGCATACCTTTTTGCCATAAAAAAGGGAAATTTCTTCATTTTTGCTTCAAAATAAGGAGAATTTCTGCTTTTTTGCCTCTAAATATGTGGAATTTCTGTCTTTTTCCCCCAAAACAAACGGAATTTCTGTCTTTTTGGCCCCCCAAAAAAAAAATTTTGACTTATTACCCTGAAGTTAGTGAAAATTCTGCAATTTTGCCCAAAAATATGAAAAATTTCTTCCTTTTTGCCCCCAAATAAGGGGAATTTCAGCCTTTTTACCTCAAAATAATGGGAATTTCTGCATTTTTGCCACAAAATATTAGAAATTTCTGCCTTTTTGCCATAAAATAAGGAAAATTTCTGCCTTTTTTCCCTGAAATAAGTGAAATTTCTGCAATTTTGCCACAAAATAAGTGAAATTTCTGCAATTTTGCCCCAAAATAAGGGAAATTTCTGCAATTTTAGCTCAAAATAAGGGAAATTTCTGGAATTTTGCCCCAAAATAAGTGGAATTTTTGAATTTTGCCCTAAAATAAAGAGAATTTTGTCTTTTTGCGCCAACATATAAAGAATTTCTACCTTTTTGCCTCACATTAGGAGAATTTCTGCAATTTTGCTCCAAAATACTTGGAATTTCTGCCTTTTGCCCCAAAATAAGAAGAATGCATAACTTTTTGCCATAAAAAAGAGAATTTTCTTCATTTTTGCTCCAAAAGAAGGGGAGTTTCTGCTTTTTTGGCTCTGAATAAGTGGAATTTCTGTCTTTTTCCCCCAAAACAAAGAAAATTCCTGTCTTTTTTGCCCCAAAATAAGGAAAATTTTTGCCTTTTTTCCCTGAAATAAGTGAAATTTCTGCAATTTTGCCCCAAAATAAATGAAATTTCTGCAATTTTGCCCCAAAATAAAAGAAATTTCTGGAATTTGCCCCAAAATAAGTGGAATTTCTGAGTTTTGCTCCAAAATAAGGAGAATTTCTGCCTTTTTGCCCCATTATTAGGGGAATTTCTGCAACTTTGCCCGAAAATAAGGGAAATTTCTGCCTTTTTGCCCCCAAATAAGAAGAATTTCAGCATTTTTACCTCAAAATAAGGGAAATTTCTGCATTTTTGCCACGAAATATTAGGAATTTCTGCCTTTTTGCCCCAAAATAAGAAAATTTCTGCTTTTTTCCCTGAAATAAGTGAAATTTCTGCAATTTTACCCCAAAATTAGGGAAATTTCTGGAATATTGTTCCAAAATAAGTGGATTTTTTAATTTTTCCCCAAAATAAAGAAAATTTCTATCTTTTTGCCCCAACATATAGGGAATTTCTGCCTTTTTGCCCCACAATTAGGGGAATTTCTCCAATTTTGCTCCAAAATACGGGGAATTTCTACCTTTTTGCCCGAAAATAAGAAGAATGCATACCTTTTTACATAAAAAAGGAAAATTTCTTAATTTTTGCTCCAAAATAAGGGGAATTTCTGCTTTTTTGCCTCTAAATAAGTGGAATTTCTGTCTTTTTCCCCCAAAACAAAGGGAATTTCTGTCTTTTTTGCCCCAAAATAAAAAAAAATTTCTGACTTATTACCCTGAAGTAAGTGAAATTTCTGCAATTTTGCCCCAAAATAAGTGAAATTTCTGCAATTTTGCCACAAAAGAAAGGAAATTTCTGGAATTTTGCCCCAAAATAAGTGGAATTTCTGAGTTTTGCCCCAAAATAAGGAGAATTTCTGTCTTTTTGCCCCAACATATAGGGAATTTCTGCCTTTTTGCCCCACAATTAGAGGATTTTCTGCAATTTAGCTTCAAAATACGGGGAATTTCTGCCTTTATGCCCGAAAATAAGAAGAATGCATATATTTTTGCCATAAAAAAAGGAAATTTCTTCATTTTTCTCCAAAATAAGGGAAATTTCTGCCTTTTTACCTCAAAATGAGAGGAATTTCTGCATTTTTGACACAAAATATTAGGAATTTCTGCCTTTTTGCCCCAAAATAGGGAAAATTTCTGCCTTTTTCCCCTGAAATAAATGAAATTTCTGCAATTTTGCTCCAAAATAAGTGAAATTTCTGCAATTTTGCCCCAAAATAAGTGGAATTTCTGAGTTTTGCCCCAAAATAAAGAGATTTTCTGTCTTTTTGCGCCAACATAGAGAGAATTTCTGCCTTTTTGCCCCACAATTAGGGGAATTTCTGCAATTTTGCTCCAAAATACGGGGAATTTCTGCCTTTTTGCCCGAAAATATGAAGAATGCATACCTTTTTGCCATAAAATTGGAAATTTCTTCATTTTTGCTCGAAAATAAGGGGAATTTCTGCTTTTTTGGCTCTAAATAAGTTGAATTTCTGTTTTTTTCCACCAAAACAAAGAAAATTCCTGTCTTTTTGGCCCCAAAATAAGAAAAATTGCTGCCTTTTTTCCCTGAACTAAGTGAAATTTCTGCAATTTTGCCCCAAAATAAGTGAAATTTCTCCAATTTTGCCCCAAAATAAGGAAAATTTCTGCAATTTTGCCACAAAAGAAGGGAAATTTCTGGAATTTTGCCCTAAAATAAGAGGAATTTCTGAGTTTTGCCCCAAAATAAGGAGAATTTCTGTCTTTTTGCCCCAACATATAGAGAATTTCTGCCTTTTTGCCCCACAATTAACGGAATTTCTGCAATTTTGCTCCAAAATACGGGGAATTTCTGCCTTTTTGCCCGAAAATAAGAAGAATGCATACCTTTTAGCCATAAAAAAGGGAAATTTCTTCATTTTTGCTCCAAAATAAGGGGAATTTCTGCTTTTTTGCCTCTAAATAAGTGGAATCTCTGTCTTTTTCCCCCAAAACAAAAAGAATTCCTTTCTTTTTTGCCCCAAAATAAGATAAATTTCTTCCTTTTTTCCCTGAAATAAGTAAAATTTCTGCAATTTTGCCCCAAAATAAGTGAAATTTCTCCAATTTTGCCCCAAATTAATGGAAATTTCTGCAATTTTGCCTCAAAATAAGGGAAATTTCTGGAATTCTGCCCCAAAATAAGTGGAATTTCTGAGTTTTGCCCCAAAAAAAAGAGAATTTCTTTCTTTTTGCGCCAACATAGAGAGAATTTCTGCATTTTTGCCCCACAATTAGGGGAATTTCTGCAATTTTGCTCCAAAATACAAGGAATTTCTGCCTTTTTGCCCAAAAATAAGAAGAATGCATACCT